>NW_027327504.1:1800000-2150192 GCF_047675955.1 Chlorocebus sabaeus
GAAATAACAAAACACCGAGCAGTTTCTCAGAAAGCTTCTTTCCAGTTTTGAACGGAAGATATTTCCTTTTTCACCATAGCCCTCTATGGGCTTCCAAATATCCCTTTGCCAATTCCACAAGAACAGCCTTAGAGAAAGGCTTCTTGAAGGGAAAGTTGTAACTCTGTGAGATGAATTAACAGAACATAGAACAGTTTCTCAGAAAGCTTCTTTCCAGTTTTGAACGGAAGATATTTCCTTTTTCACCATAGCCCTCTATGGGATTCCAAATATCCCTTTGCCAATTCCACAAGAACAGCCTTAGCGAAAGGCTTCTTGAAGGGAAAGATGTAACTCTGTGAGATGAATTAACAGAACACAGAGCAGTTTCTCAGAAAGCTTCTTTCCAGTTTTGAACGGAAGATATTTCCTTTTTCACCATAGCCCTCTATGGGCTTCCAAATATCCCTTAGCCAATTCCACAAGAACAGCCTTAGCGAAAGACTCCTTGAAGGGAAAGATGTAACTCTGTGAGACGAATTAACAGAACACAGAGCAGTTTCTCAGAAAGCTTCTTTCCAGTTTTGAACGGAAGATATTTCCTTTTTCATTTAGCCCTCTATGGGCTTCCAAATATCCCTTTGCCAATTCCACAAGAACAGCCTTAGCGAAAGGCTTCTTGAAGGGAAAGATGTAACTCTGTGAGATGAATTAACAGAACACAGAGCAGTTTCTCAGAAAGCTTCTTTCCAGTTTTGAACGGAAGATATTTCCTTTTTCACCATAGCCCTCTATGGGCTTCCAAATATCCCTTTGCCAATTCCACAAGAACAGCCTTAGCGAAAGGCTTCTTGAAGGGAAAGATGTAACTCTGTGAGATGAATTAACAGAACACAGAGCAGTTTCTCAGAAAGCTTCTTTCCAGTTTTGAACGGAAGATATTTCCTTTTTCACCATAGCCCTCTATGGGCTTCCAAATATCCCTTTGTCAATTCCACAAGAACAGCCTTAGCGAAAGGCTTCTTGAAGGGAAAGATGTAACTCTGTGAGATGAATTAACAAAACACAGAACAGTTTCTCAGAAAGTTCTTTCCAGTTTTGAACGGAAGATATTCCCTTTTTCACCATAGCCCTCTATGGCCTTCCAAATATCCCTTTGCCAATTCCACAAGAACAGCCTTAGCGAAAGGCTTCTTGAAGGGAAAGATGTAACTCTGTGAGATGAATTAACAGAACACACAGCAGTTTCTCAGAAAGCTTCTTTCCAGTTTTGAACGGAAGATATTTCCTTTTTCACCATAGCCCTCTATGGGCTTCCAAATATCCCTTTGCCAATTCCACAAGAACAGGCTTAGCGAAAGGCTTCTTGAAGGGAAAGATGTAACTCTGTGAGATGAATTAACAGAACACAGAGCAGTTTCTCAGAAAGCTTCTTTCCAGTTTTGAACGGAAGATATTTCCTTTTTCACCATAGCCCTCTAAGGGCTTCCAAATATCCCTTTGCCAATTCCACTAGAACAGCCTTAGCGAAAGGCTTCTTGAAAGGAAAGATGTAACTCTGTGAGATGAATTAACAGAACACAGAGCAGTTTCTCAGAAAGCTTCTTTCCAGTTTTGAACGGAAGATTTTTCCTTTTTCACCATAGCCCTCTATGGGCTTCCAAATATCCCTTTGCCAATTCCACAAGAACAGCCTTAGCGAAAGGCTTCTTGAAGGGAAAGATGTAACTCCGTGAGATGAATTAACAGAACACAGAACAGTTTCTCAGAAAGCTTCTTTCCAGTTTTGAACGGAAGATATTTCCTTTTTCACCATAGCCCTCTATGGGCTTCCAAATATCCCTTTGCCAATTCCACAAGAACAGCCTTAGCGAAAGGCTTCTTGAAGGGAAAGATGTAACTCTGTGAGATGAATTAACAGAACACAGAGCAGTTTCTCAGAAAGCTTCTTTCCAGTTTTGAACGGAAGATATTTCCTTTTTCACCATAGCCCTCTATGGGCTTCCAAATATCCCTTTGCCAATTCCACAAGAACAGCCTTAGCGAAAGGCTTCTTGAAGGGAAAGATGTAACTCTGTGAGATGAATTAACAGAACACAGGGAAGTTTCTTGAAAGCTTCTTTCCAGTTTTGAACGGAAGATATTTCCTTTTTCACCATAGCCCTCTATGGGTTTCCAAATATCCCTTTGCCAATTCCACAAGAACAGCCTTAGCGAAAGGCTTCTTGAAGGGAAAGATGTAACTCTGTGAGATGAATTAACAGAACACAGAGCAGTTTCTCAGAAAGCTTCTTTCCAGTTTTGAACGGAAGATATTCCCTTTTTCACCATAGACCTCTAAGGGCTTCCAAATATCCCTTTGCCAATTCCACAAGAACAGCCTTAGCGAAAGGCTTCTTGAAGGGAAAGATGTAACTCTGTGAGAGGAATTAACAGAACACAGAGCAGTTTCTCAGAAAGCTTCTTTCCAGTTTTGAACGGAAGAAATTTCCTTTTTCACCATAGCCCTCTAAGGGCTTCCAAATATCCCTTTGCCAATTCCACAAGAACAGCCTTAGCGAAAGGCTTCTTGAAGGGAAAGATGTAACTCTGTGAAATGAATTAACAGAACACAGAGCAGTTTCTCAGAAAGCTTCTTTCCAGTTTTGAACGGAAGATATTTCCTTTTTCATATAGCCCTCTATGGGCTTCCAAATATCCCTTTGCCAATTCCACAAGAACAGCCTTAGCGAAAGGCTTCTTGAAGGGAAAGATGTAACTCTGTGAGATGAATTAACAGAACACAGAGCAGTTTCTCAGAAAGCTTCTTTCCAGTTTTGAACGGAAGATATTTCCTTTTTCACCATAGCCCTCTATGGGCTTCCAAATATCCCTTTGCCAATTCCACAAGAACAGCCTTAGCGAAAGGCTTCTTGAAGGGAAAGATGTAACTCTGTGAGATGAATTAACAGAACACAGAGCAGTTTCTCAGAAAGCTTCTTTCCAGTTTTGAACGGAAGATATTTCCTTTTTCACCATAGCCCTCTATGGGCTTCCAAATATCCCTTTGCCAATTCCACAAGAACAGCCTTAGCGAAAGGCTTCTTGAAGGGAAAGATGTAACTCTGTGAGATGAATTAACAAAACACAGAACAGTTTCTCAGAAAGTTCTTTCCAGTTTTGAACGGAAGATATTCCCTTTTTCACCATAGCCCTCTATGGCCTTCCAAATATCCCTTTGCCAATTCCACAAGAACAGCCTTAGCGAAAGGCTTCTTGAAGGGAAAGATGTAACTCTGTGAGATGAATTAACAGAACACACAGCAGTTTCTCAGAAAGCTTCTTTCCAGTTTTGAACGGAAGATATTTCCTTTTTCACCATAGCCCTCTATGGGCTTCCAAATATCCCTTTGCCAATTCCACAAGAACAGGCTTAGCGAAAGGCTTCTTGAAGGGAAAGATGTAACTCTGTGAGATGAATTAACAGAACACAGAGCAGTTTCTCTGAAAGCTTCTTTCCAGTTTTGAACGGAAGATATTTCCTTTTTCACCATAGCCCTCTAAGGGCTTCCAAATATCCCTTTGCCAATTCCACTAGAACAGCCTTAGCGAAAGGCTTCTTGAAAGGAAAGATGTAACTCTGTGAGATGAATTAACAGAACACAGAGCAGTTTCTCAGAAAGCTTCTTTCCAGTTTTGAACGGAAGATTTTTCCTTTTTCACCATAGCCCTCTATGGGCTTCCAAATATCCCTTTGCCAATTCCACAAGAACAGCCTTAGCGAAAGGCTTCTTGAAGGGAAAGATGTAACTCCGTGAGATGAATTAACAGAACACAGAACAGTTTCTCAGAAAGCTTCTTTCCAGTTTTGAACGGAAGATATTTCCTTTTTCACCATAGCCCTCTATGGGCTTCCAAATATCCCTTTGCCAATTCCACAAGAACAGCCTTAGCGAAAGGCTTCTTGAAGGGAAAGATGTAACTCTGTGAGATGAATTAACAGAACACAGAGCAGTTTCTCAGAAAGCTTCTTTCCAGTTTTGAACGGAAGATATTTCCTTTTTCACCATAGCCCTCTATGGGCTTCCAAATATCCCTTTGCCAATTCCACAAGAACAGCCTTAGCGAAAGGCTTCTTGAAGGGAAAGATGTAACTCTGTGAGATGAATTAACAGAACACAGGGAAGTTTCTTGAAAGCTTCTTTCCAGTTTTGAACGGAAGATATTTCCTTTTTCACCATAGCCCTCTATGGGTTTCCAAATATCCCTTTGCCAATTCCACAAGAACAGCCTTAGCGAAAGGCTTCTTGAAGGGAAAGATGTAACTCTGTGAGATGAATTAACAGAACACAGAGCAGTTTCTCAGAAAGCTTCTTTCCAGTTTTGAACGGAAGATATTCCCTTTTTCACCATAGACCTCTAAGGGCTTCCAAATATCCCTTTGCCAATTCCACAAGAACAGCCTTAGCGAAAGGCTTCTTGAAGGGAAAGATGTAACTCTGTGAGAGGAATTAACAGAACACAGAGCAGTTTCTCAGAAAGCTTCTTTCCAGTTTTGAACGGAAGAAATTTCCTTTTTCACCATAGCCCTCTATGGCCTTCCAAATATCCCTTTGCCAATTCCACAAGAACAGCCTTAGCGAAAGGCTTCTTGAAGGGAAAGATGTAACTCTGTGAGATGAATTAACAGAACACACAGCAGTTTCTCAGAAAGCTTCTTTCCAGTTTTGAACGGAAGATATTTCCTTTTTCACCATAGCCCTCTATGGGCTTCCAAATATCCCTTTGCCAATTCCACAAGAACAGGCTTAGCGAAAGGCTTCTTGAAGGGAAAGATGTAACTCCGTGAGATGAATTAACAGAACACAGAGCAGTTTCTCAGAAAGCTTCTTTCCAGTTTTGAACGGAAGATATTTCCTTTTTCACCATAGCCCTCTAAGGGCTTCCAAATATCCCTTTGCCAATTCCACTAGAACAGCCTTAGCGAAAGGCTTCTTGAAAGGAAAGATGTAACTCTGTGAGATGAATTAACAGAACACAGAGCAGTTTCTCAGAAAGCTTCTTTCCAGTTTTGAACGGAAGATTTTTCCTTTTTCACCATAGCCCTCTATGGGCTTCCAAATATCCCTTTGCCAATTCCACAAGAACAGCCTTAGCGAAAGGCTTCTTGAAGGGAAAGATGTAACTCCGTGAGATGAATTAACAGAACACAGAACAGTTTCTCAGAAAGCTTCTTTCCAGTTTTGAACGGAAGATATTTCCTTTTTCACCATAGCCCTCTATGGGCTTCCAAATATCCCTTTGCCAATTCCACAAGAACAGCCTTAGCGAAAGGCTTCTTGAAGGGAAAGATGTAACTCTGTGAGATGAATTAACAGAACACAGAGCAGTTTCTCAGAAAGCTTCTTTCCAGTTTTGAACGGAAGATATTTCCTTTTTCACCACAGCCCTCTATGGGCTTCCAAATATCCCTTTGCCAATTCCACAAGAACAGCCTTAGCGAAAGGCTTCTTGAAGGGAAAGATGTAACTCTGTGAGATGAATTAACAGAACACAGGGAAGTTTCTTGAAAGCTTCTTTCCAGTTTTGAACGGAAGATATTTCCTTTTTCACCATAGCCCTCTATGGGTTTCCAAATATCCCTTTGCCAATTCCACAAGAACAGCCTTAGCGAAAGGCTTCTTGAAGGGAAAGATGTAACTCTGTGAGATGAATTAACAGAACACAGAGCAGTTTCTCAGAAAGCTTCTTTCCAGTTTTGAACGGAAGATATTCCCTTTTTCACCATAGACCTCTAAGGGCTTCCAAATATCCCTTTGCCAATTCCACAAGAACAGCCTTAGCGAAAGGCTTCTTGAAGGGAAAGATGTAACTCTGTGAGAGGAATTAACAGAACACAGAGCAGTTTCTCAGAAAGCTTCTTTCCAGTTTTGAACGGAAGAAATTTCCTTTTTCACCATAGCCCTCTAAGGGCTTCCAAATATCCCTTTGCCAATTCCACAAGAACAGCCTTAGCGAAAGGCTTCTTGAAGGGAAAGATGTAACTCTGTGAAATGAATTAAGAGAACACAGAGCAGTTTCTCAGAAAGCTTCTTTCCAGTTTTGAACGGAAGATATTTCCTTTTTCATATAGCCCTCTATGGGCTTCCAAATATCCCTTTGCCAATTCCACAAGAACAGCCTTAGCGAAAGGCTTCTTGAAGGGAAAGATGTAACTCTGTGAGATGAATTAACAGAACACAGAGCAGTTTCTCAGAAAGCTTCTTTCCAGTTTTGAACGGAAGATATTTCCTTTTTCACCATAGCCCTCTATGGGCTTCCAAATATCCGTTTGCCAATTCCACAAGAACAGCCTTAGCGAAAGGCTTCTTGAAGGGAAAGATGTAACTCTGTGAGATGAATTAACAGAACACAGAGCAGTTTCTCAGAAAGCTTCTTTCCAGTTTTGAACGGAAGATATTTCCTTTTTCACCATAGCCCTCTATGGGCTTCCAAATATCCCTTTGCCAATTCCACAAGAACAGCCTTAGCGAAAGGCTTCTTGAAGGGAAAGATGTAACTCTGTGAGATGAATTAACAAAACACAGAACAGTTTCTCAGAAAGTTCTTTCCAGTTTTGAACGGAAGATATTCCCTTTTTCACCATAGCCCTCTATGGCCTTCCAAATATCCCTTTGCCAATTCCACAAGAACAGCCTTAGCGAAAGGCTTCTTGAAGGGAAAGATGTAACTCTGTGAGATGAATTAACAGAACACACAGCAGTTTCTCAGAAAGCTTCTTTCCAGTTTTGAACGGAAGATATTTCCTTTTTCACCATAGCCCTCTATGGGCTTCCAAATATCCCTTTGCCAATTCCACAAGAACAGGCTTAGCGAAAGGCTTCTTGAAGGGAAAGATGTAACTCTGTGAGATGAATTAACAGAACACATAGCAGTTTCTCAGAAAGCTTCTTTCCAGTTTTGAACGGAAGATATTTCCTTTTTCACCATAGCCCTCTAAGGGCTTCCAAATATCCCTTTGCCAATTCCACTAGAACAGCCTTAGCGAAAGGCTTCTTGAAAGGAAAGATGTAACTCTGTGAGATGAATTAACAGAACACAGAGCAGTTTCTCAGAAAGCTTCTTTCCAGTTTTGAACGGAAGATTTTTCCTTTTTCACCATAGCCCTCTATGGGCTTCCAAATATCCCTTTGCCAATTCCACAAGAACAGCCTTAGCGAAAGGCTTCTTGAAGGGAAAGATGTAACTCCGTGAGATGAATTAACAGAACACAGAACAGTTTCTCAGAAAGCTTCTTTCCAGTTTTGAACGGAAGATATTTCCTTTTTCACCATAGCCCTCTATGGGCTTCCAAATATCCCTTTGCCAATTCCACAAGAACAGCCTTAGCGAAAGGCTTCTTGAAGGGAAAGATGTAACTCTGTGAGATGAATTAACAGAACACAGAGCAGTTTCTCAGAAAGCTTCTTTCCAGTTTTGAACGGAAGATATTTCCTTTTTCAACATAGCCCTCTATGGGCTTCCAAATATCCCTTTGCCAATTCCACAAGAACAGCCTTAGCGAAAGGCTTCTTGAAGGGAAAGATGTAACTCTGTGAGATGAATTAACAGAACACAGGGAAGTTTCTTGAAAGCTTCTTTCCAGTTTTGAACGGAAGATATTTCCTTTTTCACCATAGCCCTCTATGGGTTTCCAAATATCCCTTTGCCAATTCCACAAGAACAGCCTTAGCGAAAGGCTTCTTGAAGGGAAAGATGTAACTCTGTGAGATGAATTAACAGAACACAGAGCAGTTTCTCAGAAAGCTTCTTTCCAGTTTTGAACGGAAGATATTCCCTTTTTCACCATAGACCTCTAAGGGCTTCCAAATATCCCTTTGCCAATTCCACAAGAACAGCCTTAGCGAAAGGCTTCTTGAAGGGAAAGATGTAACTCTGTGAGAGGAATTAACAGAACACAGAGCAGTTTCTCAGAAAGCTTCTTTCCAGTTTTGAACGGAAGAAATTTCCTTTTTCACCATAGCCCTCTAAGGGCTTCCAAATATCCCTTTGCCAATTCCACAAGAACAGCCTTAGCGAAAGGCTTCTTGAAGGGAAAGATGTAACTCTGTGAAATGAATTAACAGAACACAGAGCAGTTTCTCAGAAAGCTTCTTTCCAGTTTTGAACGGAAGATATTCCCTTTTTCACCATAGCCCTCTATGGGCTTCCAAATATCCCTTTGCCAATTCCACAAGAACAGCCTTAGCGATAGGCTTCTTGAAGGGAAAGATGTAACTCTGTGAGAGGAATTAACAGAACACAGAGCAGTTTCTCAGAAAGCTTCTTTCCAGTTTTGAACGGAAGATATTTCCTTTTTCACCATAGCCCTCTATGGGCTTCCAAATATCCCTTTGCCAATTCCACAAGAACAGCCTTAGCGAAAGGCTTCTTGAAGGGAAAGATGTAACTCTGTGAGATGAATTAACAGAACACAGAGCAGTTTCTCAGAAAGCTTCTTTCCAGTTTTGAACGGAAGATATTTCCTTTTTCACCATAGCCCTCTATGGGCTTCCAAATATCCCTTTGCCAATTCCACAAGAACAGCCTTAGCGAAAGGCTTCTTGAAGGGAAAGATGTAACTCTGTGAGATGAATTAACAGAACACAGAGAAGTTTCTTGAAAGCTTCTTTCCAGTTTTGAACGGAAGATATTTCCTTTTTCACCATAGCCCTCTATGGGCTTCCAAATATCCCTTAGCCAATTCCACAAGAACAGACTTAGCGAAAGGCTTCTTGATGGGAAAGATGTAACTCTGTGAGATGAATTAACAGAACACAGAGCAGTTTCTCAGAAAGCTTCTTTCCAGTTTTGAACGGAAGATATTTCCTTTTTCACCATAGCCCTCTATGGGCTTCCAAATATCCCTTTGCCAATTCCACAAGAACAGCCTTAGCGAAAGGCTTCTTGAAGGGAAAGATGTAACTCTGTGAGATGAATTAACGGAACACAGGGAAGTTTCTTGAAAGCTTCTTTCCAGTTTTGAACGGAAGATATTTCCTTTTTCACCATAGCCCTCTATGGGTTTCCAAATATCCCTTTGCCAATTCCACAAGAACAGCCTTAGCGAAAGGCTTCTTGAAGGGAAAGATGGAACTCTGTGAGATGAATTAACAGAACACAGAGCAGTTTCTCAGAAAGCTTCTTTACAGTTTTGAACGGAAGATATTCCCTTTTTCACCATAGCCCTCTAAGGGCTTCAAAATATCCCTTTGCCAATTCCAAAAGAACAGCCTTAGCGAAAGGCTTCTTGAAGGGAAAGATGTAACTCTGTGAGAGGAATTAACAGAACACAGAGCAGTTTCTCAGAAAGCTTCTTTCCAGTTTTGAACGGAAGAAATTTCCTTTTTCACCATAGCCCTCTAAGGGCTTCCAAATATCCCTTTGCCAATTCCACAAGAACAGCCTTAGCGAAAGGCTTCTTGAAGGGAAAGATGTAACTCTGTGAGATGAATTAACAGAACACAGAGCAGTTTCTCAGAAAGCTTCTTTCCAGTTTTGAACGGAAGATATTCCCTTTTTCACCATAGCCCTCTATGGGCTTCCAAATATCCCTTTGCCAATTCCACAAGAACAGCCTTAGCGAAAGGCTTCTTGAAGGGAAAGATGTAACTCTGTGAGAGGAATTAACAGAACACAGAGCAGTTTCTCAGAAAGCTTCTTTCCAGTTTTGAACGGAAGATATTTCCTTTTTCACCATAGCCCTCTATGGGCTTCCAAATATCCCTTTGCCAATTCCACAAGAACAGCCTTAGCGAAAGGCTTCTTGAAGGGAAAGATGTAACTCTGTGAGATGAATTAACAGAACACAGAGCAGTTTCTCAGAAAGCTTCTTTCCAGTTTTGAACGGAAGATATTTCCTTTTTCACCATAGCCCTCTATGGGCTTCCAAATATCCCTTTGCCAATTCCACAAGAACAGCCTTAGCGAAAGGCTTCTTGAAGGGAAAGATGTAACTCTGTGAGATGAATTAACAGAACACAGAGAAGTTTCTTGAAAGCTTCTTTCCAGTTTTGAACGGAAGATATTTCCTTTTTCACCATAGCCCTCTATGGGCTTCCAAATATCCCTTAGCCAATTCCACAAGAACAGACTTAGCGAAAGGCTTCTTGAAGGGAAAGATGTAACTCTGTGAGATGAATTAACAGAACACAGAGCAGTTTCTCAGAAAGCTTCTTTCCAGTTTTGAACGGAAGATATTTCCTTTTTCACCATAGCCCTCTATGGGCTTCCAAATATCCCTTTGCCAATTCCACAAGAACAGCCTTAGCGAAAGGCTTCTTGAAGGGAAAGATGTAACTCTGTGAGATGAATTAACAGAACACAGGGAAGTTTCTTGAAAGCTTCTTTCCAGTTTTGAACGGAAGATATTTCCTTTTTCACCATAGCCCTCTATGGGTTTCCAAATATCCCTTTGCCAATTCCACAAGAACAGCCTTAGCGAAAGGCTTCTTGAAGGGAAAGATGTAACTCTGTGAGATGAATTAACAGAACACAGAGCAGTTTCTCAGAAAGCTTCTTTCCAGTTTTGAACGGAAGATATTCCCTTTTTCACCATAGACCTCTAAGGGCTTCCAAATATCCCTTTGCCAATTCCACAAGAACAGCCTTAGCGAAAGGCTTCTTGAAGGGAAAGATGTAACTCTGTGAGAGGAATTAACAGAACACAGAGCAGTTTCTCAGAAAGCTTCTTTCCAGTTTTGAACGGAAGAAATTTCCTTTTTCACCATAGCCCTCTATGGGCTTCCAAATATCCCTTTGCCAATTCCACAAGAACAGCCTTAGCGAAAGGCTTCTTGAAGGGAAAGATGTAACTCTGTGAGATGAATTAACAGAACACAGAGCAGTTTCTCAGAAAGCTTCTTTCCAGTTTTGAACGGAAGATATTTCCTTTTTCACCGTAGCCCTCTATGGGCTTCCAAATATCCCTTTGCCAATTCCACAAGAACAGCCTTAGCGAAAGGCTTCTTGAAGGGAAAGATGTAACTCTGTGAGATGAATTAACAGAACACAGAGAAGTCTCTTGAAAGCTTCTTTCCAGTTTTGAACGGAAGATATTTCCTTTTTCACCATAGCCCTCTATGGGCTTCCAAATATCCCTTTGCCAATTCCACAAGAACAGCCTTAGCGAAAGGCTTCTTGAAGGGAAAGATGTAACTCTGTGAGATGAATTAACAGAACACAGAGCAGTTTCTCAGAAAGCTTCTTTCCAGTTTTGAACGGAAGATATTCCCTTTTTCACCATAGCCCTCTATGGGCTTCCAAATATCCCTTTGCCAATTCCACAAGAACAGCCTTAGCGAAAGGCTTCTTGAAGGGAAAGATGTAACTCTGTGAGATGAATTAACAGAACACAGAGCAGTTTCTCAGAAAGCTTCCTTCCAGTTTTGAACGGAAGATATTTCCTTTTTCACCATAGCCCTCTATGGGCTTCCAAATATCCCTTTGCCAATTCCACAAGAACAGCTTTAGCGAAAGGCTTTTTGAAGGGAAAGATGTAACTCTGTGAGATGAATTAACAGAACACAGAGCAGTTTCTCAGAAAGCTTCTTTCCAGTTTTGAACGGAAGATATTTCCTTTTTCACCATAGCCCTCTATGGGCTTCCAAATATCCCTTTGCCAATTCCACAAGAACAGCCTTAGCGAAAGGCTTCTTGAAGGGAAAGATGTAACTCTGTGAGATGAAATAACAAAACACCGAGCAGTTTCTCAGAAAGCTTCTTTCCAGTTTTGAACGGAAGATATTTCCTTTTTCACCATAGCCCTCTAAGGGCTTCCAAATATCCCTTTGCCAATTCCACAAGAACAGCCTTAGAGAAAGGCTTCTTGAAGGGAAAGATGTAACTCTGTGAGATGAATTAACAGAACATAGAACAGTTTCTCAGAAAGCTTCTTTCCAGTTTTGAACGGAAGATATTTCCTTTTTCACCATAGCCCTCTATGGGCTTCCAAATATCCCTTTGCCATTTCCACAAGAACAGCCTTAGCGAAAGGCTTCTTGAAGGGAAAGATGTAACTCTGTGAGATGAATTAACAGAACACAGAGCAGTTTCTCAGAAAGCTTCTTTCCAGTTTTGAACGGAAGATATTTCCTTTCTCACCATAGCCCTCTATGGGCTTCCAAATATACCTTTGCCAATTCCACAAGAACAGCCTTAGCGAAAGGCTTCTTGAAGGGAAAGATGTAACTCTGTGAGATGAATTAACAGAACACAGAGCAGTTTCTCAGAAAGCTTCTTTCCAGTTTTGAACGGAAGATATTTCCTTTTTCACCATAGCCCTCCATGGGCTTCCAAATATCCCTTTGCCAATTCCACAAGAACAGCTTTAGCGAAAGGCTTCTTGAAGGGAAAGATGTAACTCTGTGAGATGAATTAACAGAACACAGAGCAGTTTCTCAGAAAGCTTCTTTCCAGTTTTGAACGGAAGATATTTCCTTTTTCACCATACCCCTCTATGGGCTTCCAAATATCCCTTTGCCAATTCCACAAGAACAGCCTTAGCGAAAGGCTTCTTGAAGGGAAAGATGTAACTCTGTGAGATGAAATAACAAAACACCGAGCAGTTTCTCAGAAAGCTTCTTTCCAGTTTTGAACGGAAGATATTTCCTTTTTCACCATAGCCCTCTATGGGCTTCCAAATATCCCTTTGCCAATTCCACAAGAACAGCCTTAGAGAAAGGCTTCTTGAAGGGAAAGATGTAACTCTGTGAGATGAATTAACAGAACATAGAACAGTTTCTCAGAAAGCTTCTTTCCAGTTTTGAACGGAAGATATTTCCTTTTTCACCATAGCCCTCTATGGGATTCCAAATATCCCTTTGCCAATTCCACAAGAACAGCCTTAGCGAAAGGCTTCTTGAAGGGAAAGATGTAACTCTGTGAGATGAATTAACAGAACACAGAGCAGTTTCTCAGAAAGCTTCTTTCCAGTTTTGAACGGAAGATATTTCCTTTTTCACCATAGCCCTCTATGGGCTTCCAAATATCCCTTAGCCAATTCCACAAGAACAGCCTTAGCGAAAGACTCCTTGAAGGGAAAGATGTAACTCTGTGAATGAATTAACAGAACACAGAGCAGTTTCTCAGAAAGCTTCTTTCCAGTTTGAACGGAAGATATTTCCTTTTTCACCATAGCCCTCTATGGGCTTCCAAATATCCCTTTGCCAATTCCACAAGAACAGCCTTAGCGAAAGGCTTCTTGACGGGAAACATGTAACTCTGTGAGATGAATTAACAGAACACAGAGCAGTTTCGCAGAAAGCTTCTTTCCAGTTTTGAACGGAAGATATTTCCTTTTTCACCATAGCCCTCTATGGGCTTCCAAATATCCCTTTGCCAATTCCACAAGAACAGCCTTAGCGAAAGGCTTCTTGAAGGGAAAGATGTAACTCTGTGAGATGAATTAACAGAACACAGAGCAGTTTCTCAGAAAGCTTCTTTCGAGTTTTGAACGGAAGATATTTCCTTTTTCACCATAGCCCTCTATGGGCTTCCAAATATCCCTTTGCCAATTCCACAAGAACAGCCTTAGCGAAAGGCTTCTTGAAGGGAAAGATGTAACTCTGTGAGATGAATTAACAGAACACAGAGCAGTTTCTCAGAAAGCTTCTTTCCAGTTTTGAACGGAAGATATTTCCTTTTTCACCATAGCCCTCTATGGGCTTCCAAATATCCCTTTGCCAATTCCACAAGAACAGCCTTAGCGAAAGGCTTCTTGAAGGGAAAGATGTAACTCTGTGAGATGAATTAACAGAACACAGAGAAGTCTCTTGAAAGCTTCTTTCCAGTTTTGAACGGAAGATATTTCCTTTTTCACCATAGCCCTCTATGGGCTTCCAAATATCCCTTTGCCAATTCCACAAGAACAGCCTTAGCGAAAGGCTTCTTGAAGGGAAAGATGTAACTCTGTGAGATGAATTAACAGAACACAGAGCAGTTTCTCAGAAAGCTTCTTTCCAGTTTTGAACGGAAGATATTCCCTTTTTCACCATAGCCCTCTATGGGCTTCCAAATATCCCTTTGCCAATTCCACAAGAACAGCCTTAGCGAAAGGCTTCTTGAAGGGAAAGATGTAACTCTGTGAGATGAATTAACAGAACACAGAGCAGTTTCTCAGAAAGCTTCTTTCCAGTTTTGAACGGAAGATATTTCCTTTTTCACCATAGCCCTCTATGGGCTTCCAAATATCCCTTTGCCAATTCCACAAGAACAGCTTTAGCGAAAGGCTTTTTGAAGGGAAAGATGTAACTCTGTGAGATGAATTAACAGAACACAGAGCAGTTTCTCAGAAAGCTTCTTTCCAGTTTTGAACGGAAGATATTTCCTTTTTCACCATAGCCCTCTATGGGCTTCCAAATATCCCTTTGCCAATTCCACAAGAACAGCCTTAGCGAAAGGCTTCTTGAAGGGAAAGATGTAACTCTGTGAGATGAAATAACAAAACACCGAGCAGTTTCTCAGAAAGCTTCTCTCCAGTTTTGAACGGAAGATATTTCCTTTTTCACCGTAGCCCTCTATGGGCTTCCAAATATCCCTTTGACAATTCCACAAGAACAGCCTTAGAGAAAGGCTTCTTGAAGGGAAAGATGTAACTCTGTGAGATGAATTAACAGAACATAGAACAGTTTCTCAGAAAGCTTCTTTCCAGTTTTGAACGGAAGATATTTCCTTTTTCACCATAGCCCTCTATGGGCTTCCAAATATCCCTTTGCCAATTCCACAAGAACAGCCTTAGCGAAAGGCTTCTTGAAGGGAAAGATGTAACTCTGTGAGATGAATTAACAGAACACAGAGCAGTTTCTCAGAAAGCTTCTTTCCAGTTTTGAACGGAAGATATTTCCTTTTTCACCATAGCCCTCTATGGGCTTCCAAATATCCCTTTGCCAATTCCACAAGAACAGCCTTAGCGAAAGGCTTCTTGAAGGGAAAGATGTAACTCTGTGAGATGAATTAACAGAACACAGAGCAGTTTCTCAGAAAGCTTCTTTCCAGTTTTGAACGGAAGATATTTCCTTTTTCACCATAGCCCTCTATGGGCTTCCAAATATCCCTTTGCCAATTCCACAAGAACAGCTTTAGCGAAAGGCTTTTGAAGGGAAAGATGTAACTCTGTGAGATGAATTAACAGAACACAGAGCAGTTTCTCAGAAAGCTTCTTTCCAGTTTTGAACGGAAGATATTTCCTTTTTCACCATAGCCCTCTATGGGCTTCCAAATATCCCTTTGCCAATTCCACAAGAACAGCCTTAGCGAAAGGCTTCTTGAAGGGAAAGATGTAACTCTGTGAGATGAATTAACAGAACACTGAGCAGTTTGTCAGAATGCTTCTTTCCAGTTTTGAACGGAAGATATTTCCTTTTTCACCATAGCCCTCTATGGGCTTCCAAATATCCCTTTGCCAATTCCACAAGAACAGCCTTAGCGAAAGGCTTCTTGAAGGGAAAGATGTAACTCTGTGAGATGAATTAACAGAACACAGAGCAGTTTCTCAGAAAGCTTCTTTCCAGTTTGAACGGAAGATATTTCCTTTTTCACCATAGCCCTCTATGGGCTTCCAAATATCCCTTTGCCAATTCGACAAGAACAGCCTTAGCGAAAGGCTTCTTGACGGGAAACATGTAACTCTGTGAGATGAATTAACAGAACACAGAGCAGTTTCGCAGAAAGCTTCTTTCCAGTTTTGAACGGAAGATATTTCCTTTTTCACCATAGCCCTCTATGGGCTTCCAAATATCCCTTTGCCAATTCCACAAGAACAACCTTAGCGAAAGGCTTCTTGAAGGGAAAGATGTAACTCTGTGAGATGAATTAACAGAACACAGAGCAGTTTCTCAGAAAGCTTCTTTCCAGTTTTGAACGGAAGATATTTCCTTTTTCACCATAGCCCTCTATGGGCTTCAAAATATCCCTTTGCCAATTCCACAAGAACAGCCTTAGCGAAAGGCTTCTTGAAGGGAAAGATGTAACTCTGTGAGATGAATTAACAGAACACAGAGCAGTTTCTCAGAAAGTTTCTTTCGAGTTTTGAACGGAAGATATTTCCTTTTTCACCATAGCCCTCTATGGGCTTCCAAATATCCCTTTGCCAATTCCACAAGAACAGCCTTAGCGAAAGGCTTCTTGAAGGGAAAGATGTAACTCTGTGAGATGAATTAACAGAACACAGAGCAGTTTCTCAGAAAGCTTCTTTCCAGTTTTGAACGGAAGATATTTCCTTTTTCACCATAGCCCTCTATGGGCTTCCAAATATCCCTTTGCCAATTCCACAAGAACAGCCTTAGCGAAAGGCTTCTTGAAGGGAAAGATGTAACTCTGTGAGATGAATTAACAGAACACAGAGAAGTCTCTTGAAAGCTTCTTTCCAGTTTTGAACGGAAGATATTTCCTTTTTCACATAGCCCTCTATGGGCTTCCAAATATCCCTTTGCCAATTCCACAAGAACAGCCTTAGCGAAAGGCTTCTTGAAGGGAAATATGTAACTCTGTGAGATGAATTAACAGAACACAGAGCAGTTTCTCAGAAAGCTTCTTTCCAGTTTTGAACGGAAGATATTCCCTTTTTCACCATAGCCCTCTATGGGCTTCCAAATATCCCTTTGCCAATTCCACAAGAACAGCCTTAGCGAAAGGCTTCTTGAAGGGAAAGATGTAACTCTGTGAGATGAATTAACAGAACACAGAGCAGTTTCTCAGAAAGCTTCTTTCCAGTTTTGAACGGAAGATATTTCCTTTTTCACCATAGCCCTCTATGGGCTTCCAAATATCCCTTTGCCAATTCCACAAGAACAGCTTTAGCGAAAGGCTTTTTGAAGGGAAAGATGTAACTCTGTGAGATGAATTAACAGAACACAGAGCAGTTTCTCAGAAAGCTTCTTTCCAGTTTTGAACGGAAGATATTTCCTTTTTCACCATAGCCCTCTATGGGCTTCCAAATATCCCTTTGCAAATTCCACAAGAACAGCCTTAGCGAAAGGCTTCTTGAAGGGAAAGATGTAACTCTGTGAGATGAATTAACAGAACACAGAGCAGATTCTCAGAAAGCTTCTTTCCAGTTTTGAACGGAAGATATTTCCTTTTTCAAAATAGCGCTCTATGGGCTTCCAAATATCCCTTTGCCAATTCCACAAGAACAGATTTAGCGAAAGGCTTCTTGAAGGGAAAGATATAACTCTGTGAGATGAATTAACAGAACACAGAGCAGTTTCTCAGAAAGCTTCTTTCCAGTTTTGAACGGAAGATATTTCCTTTTTCACCATAGCCCTCTATGGGCTTCCAAATATCCCTTTGCCAATTCCACAAGAACAGCCTTAGCGAAAGGCTTCTTGAAGGGAAAGATGTAACTCTGTGAGATGAAATAACAAAACACCGAGCAGTTTCTCAGAAAGCTTCTTTCCAGTTTTGAACGGAAGATATTTCCTTTTTCACCATAGCCCTCTATGGGCTTCCAAATATCCCTTTGCCAATTCCACAAGAACAGCCTTAGAGAAAGGCTTCTTGAAGGGAAAGATGTTACTCTGTGAGATGAATTAACAGAATATAGAACAGTTTCTCAGAAAGCTTCTTTCCAGTTTTGAACGGAAGATATTTCCTTTTTCACCATAGCCCTCTATGGGCTTCCAAATATCCCTTTGCCAATTCCACAAGAACAGCCTTAGCGAAAGGCTTCTTGAAGGGAAAGATGTAACTCTGTGAGATGAATTAACAGTACACAGAGCAGTTTCTCAGAAAGCTTCTTTCCAGTTTTGAACGGAAGATATTTCCTTTTTCACCATAGCCCTCTATGGGCTTCCAAATATCCTTTTGCCAATTCCATAAGAACAGCCTTAGAGAAAGACTCCTTGAAGGGAAAGATGTAACTCTGTGAGACGAATTAACAGAACACAGAGCAGTTTCTCAGAAAGCTTCTTTCCAGTTTTGAACGGAAGATATTTCCTTTTTCACATAGCCCTCTATGGGCTTCCAAATATCCCTTTGCAATTCCACAAGAACAGCCTTAGCGAAAGGCTTCTTGAAGGGAAAGATGTAACTCTGTGAGATGAATTAACAGAACACAGAGCAGTTTCTCAGAAAGCTTCTTTCCAGTTTTGAACGGAAGATATTTCCTTTTTCACCATAGCCCTCTATGGGCTTCCAAATATCCCTTTGCCAATTCCACAAGAACAGCCTTAGAGAAAGGCTTCTTGAAGGGAAAGATGTTACTCTGTGAGATGAATTAACAGAATATAGAACAGTTTCTCAGAAAGCTTCTTTCCAGTTTTGAACGGAAGATATTTCCTTTTTCACCATAGCCCTCTATGGGCTTCCAAATATCCCTTTGCCAATTCCACAAGAACAGCCTTAGCGAAAGGCTTCTTGAAGGGAAAGATGTAACTCTGTGAGATGAAATAACAAAACACCGAGCAGTTTCTCAGAAAGCTTCTCTCCAGTTTTGAACGGAAGATATTTCCTTTTTCACCATAGCCCTCTATGGGCTTCCAAATATCCCTTTGACAATTCCACAAGAACAGTCTTAGCGAAAGGCTTCATGAAGGGAAAGATGTAACTCTGTGAGATGAATTAACAGAACATAGAACAGTTTCTCAGAAAGCTTCTTTCCAGTTTTGAACGGAAACATTTCCTTTTTCACCATAGCCCTCTATGGGCTTCCAAATATCCCTTTGCCAATTCCACAAGAACAGCCTTAGCGAAAGGCTTCTTGAAGGGAAAGATGTAACTCTGTGAGATGAAATAACAAAACACCGAGCAGTTTCTCAGAAAGCTTCTCTCCAGTTTTGAACGGAAGATATTTCCTTTTTCACCATAGCCCTCTATGGGCTTCCAAATATCCCTTTGACAATTCCACAAGAACAGCCTTAGAGAAAGGCTTCTTGAAGGGAAAGATGTAACTCTGTGAGATGAATTAACAGAACATAGAACAGTTTCTCAGAAAGCTTCTTTCCAGTTTTGAACGGAAGATATTTCCTTTTTCACCATAGCCCTCTATGGGCTTCCAAATATCCCTTTGCCAATTCCACAAGAACAGCCTTAGCGAAAGGCTTCTTGAAGGGAAAGATGTAACTCTGTGAGATGAATTAACAGAACACAGAGCAGATTCTCAGAAAGCTTCTTTCCAGTTTTGAACGGAAGATATTTCCTTTTTCAAAATAGCGCTCTATGGGCTTCCAAATATCCCTTTGCCAATTCCACAAGAACAGATTTAGCGAAAGGCTTCTTGAAGGGAAAGATATAACTCTGTGAGATGAATTAACAGAACACAGAGCAGTTTCTCAGAAAGCTTCTTTCCAGTTTTGAACGGAAGATATTTCCTTTTTCACCATAGCCCTCTATGGGCTTCCAAATATCCCTTTGCCAATTCCACAAGAACAGCCTTAGCGAAAGGCTTCTTGAAGGGAAAGATGTAACTCTGTGAGATGAAATAACAAAACACCGAGCAGTTTCTCAGAAAGCTTCTTTCCAGTTTTGAACGGAAGATATTTCCTTTTTCACCATAGCCCTCTATGGGCTTCCAAATATCCCTTTGCCAATTCCACAAGAACAGCCTTAGAGAAAGGCTTCTTGAAGGGAAAGATGTTACTCTGTGAGATGAATTAACAGAATATAGAACAGTTTCTCAGAAAGCTTCTTTCCAGTTTTGAACGGAAGATATTTCCTTTTTCACCATAGCCCTCTATGGGCTTCCAAATATCCCTTTGCCAATTCCACAAGAACAGCCTTAGCGAAAGGCTTCTTGAAGGGAAAGATGTAACTCTGTGAGATGAATTAACAGTACACAGAGCAGTTTCTCAGAAAGCTTCTTTCCAGTTTTGAACGGAAGATATTTCCTTTTTCACCATAGCCCTCTATGGGCTTCCAAATATCCTTTTGCCAATTCCATAAGAACAGCCTTAGAGAAAGACTCCTTGAAGGGAAAGATGTAACTCTGTGAGACGAATTAACAGAACACAGAGCAGTTTCTCAGAAAGCTTCTTTCCAGTTTTGAACGGAAGATATTTCCTTTTTCACATAGCCCTCTATGGGCTTCCAAATATCCCTTTGCAATTCCACAAGAACAGCCTTAGCGAAAGGCTTCTTGAAGGGAAAGATGTAACTCTGTGAGATGAATTAACAGAACACAGAGCAGTTTCTCAGAAAGCTTCTTTCCAGTTTTGAACGGAAGATATTTCCTTTTTCACCATAGCCCTCTATGGGCTTCAAAATATCCCTTTGCCAATTCCACAAGAACAGCTTTAGCGAAAGGCTTTTTGAAGGGAAAGATGTAACTCTGTGAGATGAATTAACAGAACACAGAGCAGTTTCTCAGAAAGCTTCTTTCCAGTTTTGAACGGAAGATATTTCCTTTTTCACCATAGCCCTCTATGGGCTTCCAAATATCCCTTTGCCAATTCCACAAGAACAGCCTTAGCGAAAGGCTTCTTGAAGGGAAAGATGTAACTCTGTGAGATGAAATAACAAAACACCGAGCAGTTTCTCAGAAAGCTTCTTTCCAGTTTTGAACGGAAGATATTTCCTTTTTCACCATAGCCCTCTATGGGCTTCCAAATATCCCTTTGCCAATTCCACAAGAACAGCCTTAGCGAAAGGCTTCTTGAAGGGAAAGATGTAACTCTGTGAGATGAATTAACAGAACACAGAGCAGTTTCGCAGAAAGCTTCTTTCCAGTTTTGAACGGAAGATATTTCCTTTTTCACCATAGCCCTCTATGGGCTTCCAAATATCCCTTTGCCAATTCCACAAGAACTGCCTTAGCGAAAGGCTTCTTGAAGGGAAAGATGTAACTCTGTGAGATGAATTAACAGAACACAGAGCAGTTTCTCAGAAAGCTTCTTTCCAGTTTTGAACGGAAGATATTTCCTTTTTCACCATAGCCCTCTATGGGCTTCCAAATATCCCTTTGCCAATTCCACAAGAACAGCTTTAGCGAAAGGCTTCTTGAAGGGAAAGATGTAACTCTGTGAGATGAATTAACAGAACACAGAGCAGTTTCTCAGAAAGCTTCTTTCCAGTTTTGAACGGAAGATATTTCCTTTTTCACCATAGCCCTCTATGGGCTTCCAAATATCCCTTTGCCAATTCCACAAGAACAGCCTTAGCGAAAGGCTTCTTGAAGGGAAAGATGTAACTCTGTGAGATGAAATAACAAAACACCGAGCAGTTTCTCAGAAAGCTTCTTTCCAGTTTTGAACGGAAGGTATTTCCTTTTTCACCATAGCCCTCTATGGGCTTCCAAATATCCCTTTGACAATTCCACAAGAACAGCCTTAGAGAAAGGCTTCTTGAAGGGAAAGATGTAACTCTGTGAGATGAATTAACAGAACATAGAACAGTTTCTCAGAAAGCTTCTTTCCAGTTTTGAACGGAAGATATTTCCTTTTTCACCATAGCCCTCTATGGGCTTCCAAATATCCCTTTGCCAATTCCACAAGAACAGCCTTAGCGAAAGGCTTCTTGAAGGGAAAGATGTAACTCTGTGAGATGAATTAACAGAACACAGAGCAGTTTCTCAGAAAGCTTCTTTCCAGTTTTGAACGGAAGATATTTCCTTTTTCACCATAGCCCTCTATGGGCTTCCAAATATCCCTTTGCCAATTCCACAAGAACAGCCTTAGCGAAAGACTCCTTGAAGGGAAAGATGTAACTCTGTGAGACGAATTAACAGAACACAGAGCAGTTTCTCAGAAAGCTTCTTTCCAGTTTTGAACGGAAGATATTTCCTTTTTCACATAGCCCTCTATGGGCTTCCAAATATCCCTTTGCCAATTCCACAAGAACAGCCTTAGCGAAAGGCTTCTTGAAGGGAAAGATGTAACTCTGTGAGATGAATTAACAGAACACAGAGCAGTTTCTCAGAAAGCTTCTTTCCAGTTTTGAACGGAAGATATTTCCTTTTTCACCATAGCCCTCTATGGGCTTCCAAATATCCCTTTGCCAATTCCACAAGAACAGCCTTAGCGAAAGGCTTCTTGAAGGGAAAGATGTAACTCTGTGAGATGAATTAACAGAACACAGAGCAGTTTCTCAGAAAGCTTCTTTCCAGTTTTGAACGGAAGATATTTCCTTTTTCACCATAGCCCTCTATGGGCTTCAAAATATCCCTTAGCCAATTACACAAGAACAGCCTTAGCGAAAGGCTTCTTGAAGGGAAAGATGTAACTCTGTGAGATGAATTAACAAAACACAGAACAGTTTCTCAGAAAGTTCTTTCCAGTTTTGAACGGAAGATATTCCCTTTTTCACCATAGCCCTCTATGGGCTTCCAAATATCCCTTTGCCAATTCCACAAGAACAGCCTTAGCGAAAGGCTTCTTGAAGGGAAAGATGTAACTCTGTGAGATGAATTAACAGAACACACAGCAGTTTCTCAGAAAGCTTCTTTCCAGTTTTGAACGGAAGATATTTCCTTTTTCACCATAGCCCTCTATGGGCTTCCAAATATCCCTTTGCCAATTCCACAAGAACAGGCTTAGCGAAAGGCTTCTTGAAGGGAAAGATATAACTCTGTGAGATGAATTAACAGAACACAGAGCAGTTTCTCAGAAAGCTTCTTTCCAGTTTTGAACGGAAGATATTTCCTTTTTCACCATAGCCCTCTAAGGGATTCCAAATATCCCTTTTCCAATTCCACAAGAACAGTCTTAGCGAAAGGCTTCTTGAAAGGAAAGATGTAACTCTGTGAGATGAATTAACAGAACACAGAGCAGTTTCTCAGAAAGCATCTTTCCAGTTTTGAACGGAAGATTTTTCCTTTTTCACCATAGCCCTCTATGGGCTTCCAAATATCCCTTTGCCAATTCCACAAGAACAGCCTTAGCGAAAGGCTTCTTGAAGGGAAAGATGTAACTCTGTGAGATGAATTAACAGAACACAGAGCAGTTTCTCAGAAAGCTTCTTTCCAGTTTTGAACGGAAGATATTTCCTTTTTCACCATAGCCCTCTATGGGCTTCCAAATATCCCTTTGCCAATTCCACAAGAACAGTATTAGCGAAAGGCTTCTTGAAGGGAAAGATGTAACTCTGTGAGATGAATTAACAGAACACAGAGCAGTTTCTCAGAATGCTTCTTTCCAGTTTTGAACGGAAGATATTTCCTTTTTCACCATAGCCCTCTATGGGCTTCCAAATATCCCTTTGCCAATTCCACAAGAACAGCCTTAGCGAAAGGCTTCTTGAAGGGAAAGATGTAACTCTGTGAGATGAATTAACAGAACACAGAGCAGTTTCTCAGAAAGCTTCTTTCCAGTTTGAACGGAAGATATTTCCTTTTTCACCATAGCCCTCTATGGGCTTCCAAATATCCCTTTGCCAATTCGACAAGAACAGCCTTAGCGAAAGGCTTCTTGACGGGAAACATGTAACTCTGTGAGATGAATTAACAGAACACAGAGCATTTTCTCAGAAAGCTTCTTTCCAGTTTTGAACGGAAGGTATTTCCTTTTTCACCATAGCCCTCTATGGGCTTCCAAATATCCCTTTGCCAATTCCACAAGAACAACCTTAGCGAAAGGCTTCTTGAAGGGAAAGATGTAACTCTGTGAGATGAATTAACAGAACACAGAGCAGTTTCTCAGAAAGCTTCTTTCCAGTTTTGAACGGAAGGTATTTCCTTTTTCACCATAGCCCTCTATGGGCTTCCAAATATCCCTTTGCCAATTCCACAAGAACAGCCTTAGCGAAAGGCTTCTTGAAGGGAAAGATGTAACTCTGTGAGATGAATTAACAGAACACAGAGCAGTTTCTCAGAAAGCTTCTTTCCAGTTTTGAACGGAAGATATTTCCTTTTTCACCATAGCCCTCTATGGGCTTCCAAATATCCCTTTGCCAATTCCACAAGAACAGCCTTAGCGAAAGGCTTCTTGAAGGGAAAGATGTAACTCAGTGAGATGAATTAACAGAACACAGAGAAGTTTCTTGAAAGCTTCTTTCCAGTTTTGAACGGAAGATATTTCCTTTTTCACCATAGCCCTCTATGGGCTTCCAAATATCCCTTTGCCAATTCCACAAGAACAGCCTTAGAGAAAGGCTTCTTGAAGGGAAAGATGTAACTCTGTGAGATGAATTAACAGAACACAGAGCAGTTTCTCAGAAAGCTTCTTTCCAGTTTTGAACGGAAGATATTCCCTTTTTCACCATATCCCTCTATGGGCTTCCAAATATGCCTTTGCCAATTCCACAAGAACAGCCTTAGCGAAAGGCTTCTTGAAGGGAAAGATGTAACTCTGTGAGAGGAATTAACAGAACACACAGCAGTTTCTCAGAAAGCTTCTTTCCAGTTTTGAACGGAGGATATTTCCTTTTTCACCATAGCCCTCTATGGGCTTCCAAATATCCCTTTGCCAATTCCACAAGAACAGCCTTAGCGAAAGGCTTCTTGAAGGGAAAGATGTAACTCTGTGAGATGAATTAACAGAACACAGAGCAGTTTCTCAGAAAGCTTCTTTCCAGTTTTGAACGGAAGATATTTCCTTTTTCACCATAGCCCTCTATGGGCTTCCAAATATCCCTTTGCCAATTCCACAAGAACAGCCTTAGCGAAAGGCTTCTGGAAGGGAAAGATGTAATTCTGTGAGATGAATTAACAGAACATAGAGCAGTTTCTCAGAAAGCTTCTTTCCAGTTTTGAACGGAAGATATTTCCTTTTTCACCATAGCCCTCTATGGGCTTCCAAATATCCCTTTGCCAATTCCACAAGAACAGCCTTAGCGAAAGGCTTCTTGAAGGGAAAGATGTAACTCTGGGAGATGAATTAACAGAACACAGAGCAGTTTCTCAGAAAGCTTCTTTCCAGTTTTGAACGGAAGATATTCCCTTTTTCACCATAGCCCTCAATGGGCTTCCAAATATCCCTTTGCCAATTCCACAAGAACAGCCTTAGCGAAAGGCTCCTTGAAGGGAAAGATGTAACTCTGTGAGATGAATTAACAGAACACAGAGCAGTTTCTCAGAAAGCTTCTTTCCAGTTTTGAACGGAAGATATTTCCTTTTTCACCATAGCCCTCTATGGGCTTCCAAATATCCCTTTGAAAATTCCACAAGAACAGCCTTAGCGAAAGGCTTCTTGAAGGGAAAGATGTAACTCTGTGAGATGAATTAACAGAACACAGAGAAGTATCTTGAAAGCTTCTTTCCAGTTTTGAACGGAAGATATTTCCTTTTTCACCATAGCCCTCTATGGGCTTCCAAATATCCCTTAGCCAATTCCACAAGAACAGACTTAGCGAAAGGCTTCTTGAAAGGAAAGATGTAACTCTGTGAGATGAATTAACAGAACACAGAGCAGTTTCTCAGAAAGCTTCTTTCCAGTTTGGAACGGAAGATATTTCCTTTTTCACCATAGCCCTCTATGGGCTTCCAAATATCCCTTTTCCAATTCCACAAGAACAGCCTTAGCGAAAGGCTTCTTGAAGGGAAAGATGTAACTCTGTGAGATGAATTAACAGAACACAGAGAAGTTTCTTGAAAGCTTCTTTCCAGTTTTGAACGGAAGATATTTCCTTTTTCACCATAGCCCTCTATGGGCTTCCAAATATCCCTTTGCCAAATCCACAAGAACAGCCTTAGCGAAAGGCTTTTTGAAGGGAAAGATGTAACTCTGTGAGATGAATTAACAGAACACAGAGCAGTTTCTCAGAAAGCTTCTTTCCAGTTTTGAACGGAAGATATTCCCTTTTTCACCATAGCCCTCTAAGGGCTTCCAAATATCCCTTTGCCAATTCCACAAGAACAGCCTTAGCGAAAGGCTTCTTGAAGGGAAAGATGTAACTCTGTGAGATGAATTAACAGAACACAGAGCAGTTTCTCAGAAAGCTTCTTTCCAGTTTTGAACGGAAGAAATTTCCTTTTTCACCATAGCCCTCTATGGGCTTCCAAATATCCCTTTGCCAATTCCACAAGAACAGCCTTAGCGAAAGGCTTCTTGAAGGGAAAGATGTAACTCTGTGAGATGAATTAACAGAACACAGAGCAGTTTCTCAGAAAGCTTCTTTCCAGTTTTGAACGGAAGATATTTCCTTTTTCACCATAGCCCTCTATGGGCTTCCAAATATCCCTTTGCCAATTCCACAAGAACAGCCTTAGCGAAAGGCTTCTTGAAGGGAAAGATGTAACTCTGTGAGATGAATTAACAGAACACAGAGAAGTCTCTTGAAAGCTTCTTTCCAGTTTTGAACGGAAGATATTTCCTTTTTCACCATAGCCCTCTATGGGCTTCCAAATATCCCTTTGCCAATTCCACAAGAACAGCCTTAGCGAAAGGCTTCCTGAAGGGAAAGATGTAACTCTGTGAGATGAATTAACAGAACACAGAGCAGTTTCTCAGAAAGCTTCTTTCCAGTTTTGAACGGAAGATATTCCCTTTTTCATCATAGCCCTCTATGGGCTTCCAAATATCCCTTTGCCAATTCCACAAGAACAGCCTTAGCGAAAGGCTTCTTGAAGGGAAAGATGTAACTCTGTGAGATGAATTAACAGAACACAGAGCAGTTTCTCAGAAAGCTTCTTTCCAGTTTTGAACGGAAGATATTTCCTTTTTCACCATAGCCCTCTATGGGCTTCCAAATATCCCTTTGCCAATTCCACAAGAACAGCTTTAGCGAAAGGCTTTTTGAAGGGAAAGATGTAACTCTGTGAGATGAATTAACAGAACACAGAGCAGTTTCTCAGAAAGCTTCTTTCCAGTTTTGAACGGAAGATATTTCCTTTTTCACCATAGCCCTCTATGGGCTTCCAAATATCCCTTTGCCAATTCCACAAGAACAGCCTTAGCGAAAGGCTTCTTGAAGGGAAAGATGTAACTCTGTGAGATGAAATAACAAAACACCGAGCAGTTCCTCAGAAAGCTTCTTTCCAGTTTTGAACGGAAGATATTTCCTTTTTCACCATAGCCCTCTATGGGCTTCCAAATATCCCTTTGACAATTAAACAAGAACAGCCTTAGAGAAAGGCTTCTTGAAGGGAAAGATGTAACTCTGTGAGATGAATTAACAGAACATAGAACAGTTTCTCAGAAAGCTTCTTTCCAGTTTTGAACGGAAGATATTTCCTTTTTCATCATAGCCCTCTATGGGCTTCCAAATATCCCTTTGCCATTTCCACAAGAACAGCCTTAGCGAAAGGCTTCTTGAAGGGAAAGATGTAACTCTGTGAGATGAATTAACAGAACACAGAGCAGTTTCTCAGAAAGCTTCTTTCCAGTTTTGAACGGAAGATATTCCCTTTTTCACCATAGCCCTCTATGGGCTTCCAAATATCCCTTTGCCAATTCCACAAGAACAGCCTTAGCGAAAGGCTTCTTGAAGGGAAAGATGTAACTCTGTGAGATGAATTAACAGAACACAGAGCAGTTTCTCAGAAAGCTTCTTTCCAGTTTTGAACGGAAGATATTTCCTTTTTCACCATAGCCCTCTATGGGCTTCCAAATATCCGTTTGCCAATTCCACAAGAACAGCCTTAGCGAAAGGCTTCTTGAAGGGAAAGATGTAACTCTGTGAGATGAATTAACAGAACACAGAGCAGTTTCTCAGAAAGCTTCTTTCCAGTTTTGAACGGAAGATATTTCCTTTTTCACCATAGCCCTCTATGGGCTTCCAAATATCCCTTTGCCAATTCCACAAGAACAGCCTTAGCGAAAGGCTTCTTGAAAGGAAAGATGTAACTCTGTGAGATGAATTAACAGAACACAGAGGAGTTTCTCAGAAAGCTTCTTTCCAGTTTTGAACGGAAGATTTTTCCTTTTTCACCATAGCCCTCTATGGGCTTCCAAATATCCCTTTGCCAATTCCACAAGAACAGTCTTAGCGAAAGGCTTCTTGAAGGGAAAGATGTAACTCTGTGAGATGAATTAACAGAACACAGAACAGTTTCTCAGAAAGCTTCTTTCCAGTTTTGAACGGAAGATATTTCCTTTTTCACCATAGCCCTCTATGGGCTTCCAAATATCCCTTTGCCAATTCCACAAGAACAGCCTTAGCGAAAGGCTTCTTGAAGGGAAAGATGTAACTCTGTGAGATGAATTAACAGAACACAGAGCAGTTTCTCAGAATGCTTCTTTCCAGTTTTGAACGGAAGATATTTCCTTTTTCACCATAGCCCTCTATGGGTTTCCAAATATCCCTTTGCCAATTCCACAAGAACAGCCTTAGCGAAAGGCTTCTTGAAGGGAAAGATGTAACACTGTGAGATGAATTAACAGAACACAGAGCAGTTTCTCAGAAAGCTTCTTTCCAGTTTGAACGGAAGATATTTCCTTTTTCACCATAGCCCTCTATGGGCTTCCAAATATCCCTTTGCCAATTCGACAAGAACAGCCTTAGCGAAAGGCTTCTTGACGGGAAACATGTAACTCTGTGAGATGAATTAACAGAACACAGAGCAGTTTCTCAGAAAGCTTCTTTCCAGTTTTGAACGGAAGATATTTCCTTTTTCACCATAGCCCTCTATGGGCTTCCAAATATCCCTTTGCCAATTCCACAAGAACAACCTTAGCGAAAGGCTTCTTGAAGGGAAAGATGTAACTCTGTGAGATGAATTAACAGAACACAGAGCAGTTTCTCAGAAAGCTTCTTTCCAGTTTTGAACGGAAGATATTTCCTTTTTCACCATAGCCCTCTATGGGCTTCCAAATATCCCTTTGCCAATTCCACAAGAACCGCCTTAGCGAAAGGCTTCTTGAAGGGAAAGATGTAACTCTGTGAGATGAATTAACAGAACACAGAGCAGTTTCTCAGAAAGCTTCTTTCCAGTTTTGAACGGAAGATATTTCCTTTTTCACCATAGCCCTCTATGGGCTTCCAAATATCCCTTTGCCAATTCCACAAGAACAGCCTTAGCGAAAAGCTTCTTGAAGGGAAAGATGTAACTCTGTGAGATGAATTAACAGAACACAGAGCAGTTTCTCAGAAAGCTTCTTTCCAGTTTTGAACGGAAGATATTTCCTTTTTCACCATAGCCCTCTATGGGCTTCCAAATATCCCTTTGCCAATTCCACAAGAACAGCCTTAGCGAAAGGCTTCTTGAAGGGAAAGATGTAACTCTGTGAGATGAATTAACAGAACACAGAGCAGTATCTCAGAAAGCTTCTTTCCAGTTTTGAACGGAAGATATTTCCTTTTTCACCATAGCCCTCTATGGGCTTCCAAATATCCCTTTGCCAATTCCACAAGAACAGCTTTAGCGAAAGGCTTCTTGAAGGGAAAGATGTAACTCTGTGAGATGAATTAACAGAACACAGAGCAGTTTCTCAGAAAGCTTCTTTCCAGTTTTGAACGGAAGATATTTCCTTTTTCACCATAGCCCTCTATGGGCTTCCAAATATCCCTTTGCCAATTCCACAAGAACAGCCTTAGCGAAAGGCTTCTTGAAGGGAAAGATGTAACTCTGTGAGATGAAATAACAAAACACCGAGCAGTTTCTCAGAAAGCTTCTTTCCAGTTTTGAACGGAAGATATTTCCTTTTTCACCATAGCCCTCTATGGGCTTCCAAAT
This sequence comes from Chlorocebus sabaeus, assembly GCF_047675955.1. Classification (NCBI taxonomy): domain Eukaryota; kingdom Metazoa; phylum Chordata; class Mammalia; order Primates; family Cercopithecidae; genus Chlorocebus; species Chlorocebus sabaeus. The sequence goes on from NW_027327504.1 coordinate 1,829,477, forward strand.
ATCCCTTTGCCAATTCCACAAGAACAGCCTTAGAGAAAGGCTTCTTGAAGGGAAAGATGTAACTCTGTGACATGAATTAACAGAACATAGAACAGTTTCTCAGAAAGCTTCTTTCCAGTTTTGAACGGAAGATATTTCCTTTTTCACCATAGCCCTCTATGGGCTTCCAAATATCCCTTTGCCAATTCCACAAGAACAGCCTTAGCGAAAGGCTTCTTGAAGGGAAAGATGTAACTCTGTGAGATGAATTAACAGAACACAGAGCAGTTTCTCAGAAAGCTTCTTTCCAGTTTTGAACGGAAGATATTTCCTTTTTCACCATAGCCCTCTATGGGCTTCCAAATATCCCTTTGCCAATTCCACAAGAACAGCCTTAGCGAAAGACTCCTTGAAGGGAAAGATGTAACTCTGTGAGACGAATTAACAGAACACAGAGCAGTTTCTCAGAAAGCTTCTTTCCAGTTTTGAACGGAAGATATTTCCTTTTTCACATAGCCCTCTATGGGCTTCCAAATATCCCTTTGCCAACTCCACAAGAACAGCCTTAGCGAAAGGCTTCTTGAAGGGAAAGATGTAACTCTGTGAGATGAATTAACAGAACACAGAGCAGTTTCTCAGAAAGCTTCTTTCCAGTTTTGAACGGAAGATATTTCCTTTTTCACCATAGCCCTCTATGGGCTTCCAAATATCCCTTTGCCAATTCCACAAGAACAGCCTTAGCGAAAGGCTTCTTGAAGGGAAAGATGTAACTCTGTGAGATGAATTAACAGAACACAGAGCAGTTTCTCAGAAAGCTTCTTTCCAGTTTTGAACGGAAGATATTTCCTTTTTCACCATAGCCCTCTATGGGCTTCCAAATATCCCTTTGCCAATTCCACAAGAACAGCCTTAGCGAAAGGCTTCTTGAAGGGAAAGATGTAACACTGTGAGATGAATTAACAAAACACAGAACAGTTTCTCAGAAAGTTCTTTCCAGTTTTGAACGGAAGATATTCCCTTTTTCACCATAGCCCTCTATGGGCTTCCAAATATCCCTTTGCCAATTCCACAAGAACAGCCTTAGCGAAAGGCTTCTTGAAGGGAAAGATGTAACTCTGTGAGATGAATTAACAGAACACAGAGCAGTTTCTCAGAAAGCTTCCTTCCAGTTTTGAACGGAAGATATTTCCTTTTTCACCATAGCCCTCTATGGGCTTCCAAATATCCCTTTGCCAATTCCACAAGAACAGCCTTAGCGAAAGGCTTCTTGAAGGGAAAGATGTAACTCTGTGAGATGAATTAACAGAACACAGAGCAGTTTCTCAGAAAGCTTCTTTCCAGTTTTGAACGGAAGATATTTCCTTTTTCACCATAGCCCTCTATGGGCTTCCAAATATCCCTTTGCCAATTCCACAAGAACAGCCTTAGCGAAAGGCTTCTTGAAGGGAAAGATGTAACTCTGTGAGATGAATTAACAGAACACAGAGAAGTCTCTTGAAAGCTTCTTTCCAGTTTTGAACGGAAGATATTTCCTTTTTCACATAGCCCTCTATGGGCTTCCAAATATCCCTTTGCCAATTCCACAAGAACAGCCTTAGCGAAAGGCTTCTTGAAGGGAAATATGTAACTCTGTGAGATGAAATAACAAAACACCGAGCAGTTTCTCAGAAAGCTTCTCTCCAGTTTTGAACGGAAGATATTTCCTTTTTCACCATAGCCCTCTATGGGCTTCCAAATATCCCTTTGACAATTCCACAAGAACAGCCTTAGAGAAAGGCTTCTTGAAGGGAAAGATGTAACTCTGTGAGATGAATTAACAGAACATAGAACAGTTTCTCAGAAAGCTTCTTTCCAGTTTTGAACGGAAGATATTTCCTTTTTCACCATAGCCCTCTATGGGCTTCCAAATATCCCTTTGCCAATTCCACAAGAACAGCCTTAGCGAAAGGCTTCTTGAAGGGAAAGATGTAACTCTGTGAGATGAATTAACAGAACACAGAGCAGTTTCTCAGAAAGCTTCTTTCCAGTTTTGAACGGAAGATATTTCCTTTTTCACCATAGCCCTCTATGGGCTTCCAAATATCCCTTTGCCAATTCCACAAGAACAGCTTTAGCGAAAGGCTTTTTGAAGGGAAAGATGTAACTCTGTGAGATGAAATAACAGAACACAGAGCAGTTTCTCAGAAAGCTTCTTTCCAGTTTTGAACGGAAGATATTTCCTTTTTCACCATAGCCCTCTATGGGCTTCCAAATATCCCTTTGCCAATTCCACAAGAACAGCCTTAGCGAAAGGCTTCTTGAAGGGAAAGATGTAACTCTGTGAGATGAAATAACAAAACACCGAGCAGTTCCTCAGAAAGCTTCTTTCCAGTTTTGAACGGAAGATATTTCCTTTTTCACCATAGCCCTCTATGGGCTTCCAAATATCCCTTTGACAATTAAACAAGAATAGCCTTAGAGAAAGGCTTCTTGAAGGGAAAGATGTAACTCTGTGAGATGAATTAACAGAACATAGAACAGTTTCTCAGAAAGCTTCTTTCCAGTTTTGAACGGAAGATATTTCCTTTTTCATCATAGCCCTCTATGGGCTTCCAAATATCCCTTTGCCATTTCCACAAGAACAGCCTTAGCGAACGGCTTCTTGAAGGGAAAGATGTAACTCTGTGAGATGAATTAACAGAACACAGAGCAGTTTCTCAGAAAGCTTCTTTCCAGTTTTGAACGGAAGATATTCCCTTTTTCACCATAGCCCTCTATGGGCTTCCAAATATCCCTTTGCCAATTCCACAAGAACAGCCTTAGCGAAAGGCTTCTTGAAGGGAAAGATGTAACTCTGTGAGATGAATTAACAGAACACAGAGCAGTTTCTCAGAAAGCTTCTTTCCAGTTTTGAACGGAAGATATTTCCTTTTTCACCATAGCCCTCTATGGGCTTCCAAATATCCGTTTGCCAATTCCACAAGAACAGGCTTAGCGAAAGGCTTCTTGAAGGGAAAGATGTAACTCTGTGAGATGAATTAACAGAACACAGAGCAGTTTCTCAGAAAGCTTCTTTCCAGTTTTGAACGGAAGATATTTCCTTTTTCACCATAGCCCTCTAAGGGCTTCCAAATATCCCTTTGCCAATTCCACAAGAACAGCCTTAGCGAGAGGCTTCTTGAAAGGAAAGATGTAACTCTGTGAGATGAATTAACAGAACACAGAGGAGTTTCTCAGAAAGCTTCTTTCCAGGTTTGAACGGAAGATTTTTCCTTTTTCACCATAGCCCTCTATGGGCTTCCAAATATCCCTTTGCCAATTCCACAAGAACAGTCTTAGCGAAAGGCTTCTTGAAGGGAAAGATGTAACTCTGTGAGATGAATTAACAGAACACAGAACAGTTTCTCAGAAAGCTTCTTTCCAGTTTTGAACGGAAGATATTTCCTTTTTCACCATAGCCCTCTATGGGCTTCCAAATATCCCTTTGCCAATTCCACAAGAACAGCCTTAGCGAAAGGCTTCTTGAAGGGAAAGATGTAACTCTGTGAGATGAATTAACAGAACACAGAGCAGTTTCTCAGAATGCTTCTTTCCAGTTTTGAACGGAAGATATTTCCTTTTTCACCATAGCCCTCTATGGGTTTCCAAATATCCCTTTGCCAATTCCACAAGAACAGCCTTAGCGAAAGGCTTCTTGAAGGGAAAGATGTAACTCTGTGAGATGAATTAACAGAACACAGAGCAGTTTCTCAGAAAGCTTCTTTCCAGTTTGAACGGAAGATATTTCCTTTTTCACCATAGCCCTCTATGGGCTTCCAAATATCCCTTTGCCAATTCGACAAGAACAGCCTTAGCGAAAGGCTTCTTGACGGGAAACATGTAACTCTGTGAGATGAATTAACAGAACACAGAGCAGTTTCTCAGAAAGCTTCTTTCCAGTTTTGAACGGAAGATATTTCCTTTTTCACCATAGCCCTCTATGGGCTTCCAAATATCCCTTTGCCAATTCCACAAGAACAACCTTAGCGAAAGGCTTCTTGAAGGGAAAGATGTAACTCTGTGAGATGAATTAACAGAACACAGAGCAGTTTCTCAGAAAGCTTCTTTCCAGTTTTGAACGGAAGATATTTCCTTTTTCACCATAGCCCTCTATGGGCTTCCAAATATCCCTTTGCCAATTCCACAAGAACCGCCTTAGCGAAAGGCTTCTTGAAGGGAAAGATGTAACTCTGTGAGATGAATTAACAGAACACAGAGCAGTTTCTCAGAAAGCTTCTTTCCAGTTTTGAACGGAAGATATTTCCTTTTTCACCATAGCCCTCTATGGGCTTCCAAATATCCCTTTGCCAATTCCACAAGAACAGCCTTAGCGAAAAGCTTCTTGAAGGGAAAGATGTAACTCTGTGAGATGAATTAACAGAACACAGAGCAGTTTCTCAGAAAGCTTCTTTCCAGTTTTGAACGGAAGATATTTCCTTTTTCACCATAGCCCTCTATGGGCTTCCAAATATCCCTTTGCCAATTCCACAAGAACAGCCTTAGCGAAAGGCTTCTTGAAGGGAAAGATGTAACTCTGTGAGATGAATTAACAGAACACAGAGCAGTATCTCAGAAAGCTTCTTTCCAGTTTTGAACGGAAGATATTTCCTTTTTCACCATAGCCCTCTATGGGCTTCCAAATATCCCTTTGCCAATTCCACAAGAACAGCTTTAGCGAAAGGCTTCTTGAAGGGAAAGATGTAACTCTGTGAGATGAATTAACAGAACACAGAGCAGTTTCTCAGAAAGCTTCTTTCCAGTTTTGAACGGAGGATATTTCCTTTTTCACCATAGCCCTCTATGGGCTTCCAAATATCCCTTTGCCAATTCCACAAGAACAGCCTTAGCGAAAGGCTTCTTGAAGGGAAAGATGTAACTCTGTGAGATGAAATAACAAAACACCGAGCAGTTTCTCAGAAAGCTTCTTTCCAGTTTTGAACGGAAGATATTTCCTTTTTCACCATAGCCCTCTATGGGCTTCCAAATATCCCTTTGCCAATTCCACAAGAACAGCCTTAGAGAAAGGCTTCTTGAAGGGAAAGATGTAACTCTGTGACATGAATTAACAGAACATAGAACAGTTTCTCAGAAAGCTTCTTTCCAGTTTTGAACGGAAGATATTTCCTTTTTCACCATAGCCCTCTATGGGCTTCCAAATATCCCTTTGCCAATTCCACAAGAACAGCCTTAGCGAAAGGCTTCTTGAAGGGAAAGATGTAACTCTGTGAGATGAATTAACAGAACACAGAGCAGTTTCTCAGAAAGCTTCTTTCCAGTTTTGAACGGAAGATATTTCCTTTTTCACCATAGCCCTCTATGGGCTTCCAAATATCCCTTTGCCAATTCCACAAGAACAGCCTTAGCGAAAGACTCCTTGAAGGGAAAGATGTAACTCTGTGAGACGAATTAACAGAACACAGAGCAGTTTCTCAGAAAGCTTCTTTCCAGTTTTGAACGGAAGATATTTCCTTTTTCACATAGCCCTCTATGGGCTTCCAAATATCCCTTTGCCAACTCCACAAGAACAGCCTTAGCGAAAGGCTTCTTGAAGGGAAAGATGTAACTCTGTGAGATGAATTAACAGAACACAGAGCAGTTTCTCAGAAAGCTTCTTTCCAGTTTTGAACGGAAGATATTTCCTTTTTCACCATAGCCCTCTATGGGCTTCCAAATATCCCTTTGCCAATTCCACAAGAACAGCCTTAGCGAAAGGCTTCTTGAAGGGAAAGATGTAACTCTGTGAGATGAATTAACAGAACACAGAGCAGTTTCTCAGAAAGCTTCTTTCCAGTTTTGAACGGAAGATATTTCCTTTTTCACCATAGCCCTCTATGGGCTTCCAAATATCCCTTTGCCAATTCCACAAGAACAGCCTTAGCGAAAGGCTTCTTGAAGGGAAAGATGTAACACTGTGAGATGAATTAACAAAACACAGAACAGTTTCTCAGAAAGTTCTTTCCAGTTTTGAACGGAAGATATTCCCTTTTTCACCATAGCCCTCTATGGGCTTCCAAATATCCCTTTGCCAATTCCACAAGAACAGCCTTAGCGAAAGGCTTCTTGAAGGGAAAGATGTAACTCTGTGAGATGAATTAACAGAACACAGAGCAGTTTCTCAGAAAGCTTCCTTCCAGTTTTGAACGGAAGATATTTCCTTTTTCACCATAGCCCTCTATGGGCTTCCAAATATCCCTTTGCCAATTCCACAAGAACAGCCTTAGCGAAAGGCTTCTTGAAGGGAAAGATGTAACTCTGTGAGATGAAATAACAAAACACCGAGCAGTTCCTCAGAAAGCTTCTTTCCAGTTTTCAACGGAAGATATTTCCTTTTTCACCATAGCCCTCTATGGGCTTCCAAATATCCCTTTGACAATTAAACAAGAACAGCCTTAGAGAAAGGCTTCTTGAAGGGAAAGATGTAACTCTGTGAGATGAATTAACAGAACATAGAACAGTTTCTCAGAAAGCTTCTTTCCAGTTTTGAACGGAAGATATTTCCTTTTTCATCATAGCCCTCTATGGGCTTCCAAATATCCCTTTGCCATTTCCACAAGAACAGCCTTAGCGAAAGGCTTCTTGAAGGGAAAGATGTAACTCTGTGAGATGAATTAACAGAACACAGAGCAGTTTCTCAGAAAGCTTCTTTCCAGTTTTGAACGGAAGATATTCCCTTTTTCACCATAGCCCTCTATGGGCTTCCAAATATCCCTTTGCCAATTCCACAAGAACAGCCTTAGCGAAAGGCTTCTTGAAGGGAAAGATGTAACTCTGTGAGATGAATTAACAGAACACAGAGCAGTTTCTCAGAAAGCTTCTTTCCAGTTTTGAACGGAAGATATTTCCTTTTTCACCATAGCCCTCTATGGGCTTCCAAATATCCGTTTGCCAATTCCACAAGAACAGGCTTAGCGAAAGGCTTCTTGAAGGGAAAGATGTAACTCTGTGAGATGAATTAACAGAACACAGAGCAGTTTCTCAGAAAGCTTCTTTCCAGTTTTGAACGGAAGATATTTCCTTTTTCACCATAGCCCTCTAAGGGCTTCCAAATATCCCTTTGCCAATTCCACAAGAACAGCCTTAGCGAGAGGCTTCTTGAAAGGAAAGATGTAACTCTGTGAGATGAATTAACAGAACACAGAGGAGTTTCTCAGAAAGCTTCTTTCCAGGTTTGAACGGAAGATTTTTCCTTTTTCACCATAGCCCTCTATGGGCTTCCAAATATCCCTTTGCCAATTCCACAAGAACAGTCTTAGCGAAAGGCTTCTTGAAGGGAAAGATGTAACTCTGTGAGATGAATTAACAGAACACAGAACAGTTTCTCAGAAAGCTTCTTTCCAGTTTTGAACGGAAGATATTTCCTTTTTCACCATAGCCCTCTATGGGCTTCCAAATATCCCTTTGCCAATTCCACAAGAACAGCCTTAGCGAAAGGCTTCTTGAAGGGAAAGATGTAACTCTGTGAGATGAATTAACAGAACACAGAGCAGTTTCTCAGAATGCTTCTTTCCAGTTTTGAACGGAAGATATTTCCTTTTTCACCATAGCCCTCTATGGGTTTCCAAATATCCCTTTGCCAATTCCACAAGAACAGCCTTAGCGAAAGGCTTCTTGAAGGGAAAGATGTAACTCTGTGAGATGAATTAACAGAACACAGAGCAGTTTCTCAGAAAGCTTCTTTCCAGTTTGAACGGAAGATATTTCCTTTTTCACCATAGCCCTCTATGGGCTTCCAAATATCCCTTTGCCAATTCGACAAGAACAGCCTTAGCGAAAGGCTTCTTGACGGGAAACATGTAACTCTGTGAGATGAATTAACAGAACACAGAGCAGTTTCTCAGAAAGCTTCTTTCCAGTTTTGAACGGAAGATATTTCCTTTTTCACCATAGCCCTCTATGGGCTTCCAAATATCCCTTTGCCAATTCCACAAGAACAACCTTAGCGAAAGGCTTCTTGAAGGGAAAGATGTAACTCTGTGAGATGAATTAACAGAACACAGAGCAGTTTCTCAGAAAGCTTCTTTCCAGTTTTGAACGGAAGATATTTCCTTTTTCACCATAGCCCTCTATGGGCTTCCAAATATCCCTTTGCCAATTCCACAAGAACCGCCTTAGCGAAAGGCTTCTTGAAGGGAAAGATGTAACTCTGTGAGATGAATTAACAGAACACAGAGCAGTTTCTCAGAAAGCTTCTTTCCAGTTTTGAACGGAAGATATTTCCTTTTTCACCATAGCCCTCTATGGGCTTCCAAATATCCCTTTGCCAATTCCACAAGAACAGCCTTAGCGAAAAGCTTCTTGAAGGGAAAGATGTAACTCTGTGAGATGAATTAACAGAACACAGAGCAGTTTCTCAGAAAGCTTCTTTCCAGTTTTGAACGGAAGATATTTCCTTTTTCACCATAGCCCTCTATGGGCTTCCAAATATCCCTTTGCCAATTCCACAAGAACAGCCTTAGCGAAAGGCTTCTTGAAGGGAAAGATGTAACTCTGTGAGATGAATTAACAGAACACAGAGCAGTATCTCAGAAAGCTTCTTTCCAGTTTTGAACGGAAGATATTTCCTTTTTCACCATAGCCCTCTATGGGCTTCCAAATATCCCTTTGCCAATTCCACAAGAACAGCCTTAGAGAAAGGCTTCTTGAAGGGAAAGATGTAACTCTGTGACATGAATTAACAGAACATAGAACAGTTTCTCAGAAAGCTTCTTTCCAGTTTTCAACGGAAGATATTTCCTTTTTCACCATAGCCCTCTATGGGCTTCCAAATATCCCTTTGCCAATTCCACAAGAACAGCCTTAGCGAAAGGCTTCTTGAAGGGAAAGATGTAACTCTGTGAGATGAATTAACAGAACACAGAGCAGTTTCTCAGAAAGCTTCTTTCCAGTTTTGAACGGAAGATATTTCCTTTTTCACCATAGCCCTCTATGGGCTTCCAAATATCCCTTTGCCAATTCCACAAGAACAGCCTTAGCGAAAGACTCCTTGAAGGGAAAGATGTAACTCTGGGAGACGAATTAACAGAACACAGAGCAGTTTCTCAGAAAGCTTCTTTCCAGTTTTGAACGGAAGATATTTCCTTTTTCACATAGCCCTCTATGGGCTTCCAAATATCCCTTTGCCAATTCCACAAGAACAGCCTTAGCGAAAGGCTTCTTGAAGGGAAAGATGTAACTCTGTGAGATGAATTAACAGAACACAGAGCAGTTTCTCAGAAAGCTTCTTTCCAGTTTTGAACGGAAGATATTTCCTTTTTCACCATAGCCCTCTATGGGCTCTCAAATATCCCTTTGCCAATTCCACAAGAACAGCCTTAGCGAAAGGCTTCTTGAAGGGAAAGATGTAACTCTGTGAGATGAATTAACAGAACACAGAGCAGTTTCTCAGAAAGCTTCTTTCCAGTTTTGAACGGAAGATATTTCCTTTTTCACCATAGCCCTCTATGGGCTTCCAAATATCCCTTTGCCAATTCCACAAGAACAGCCTTAGCGAAAGGCTTCTTGAAGGGAAAGATGTAACACTGTGAGATGAATTAACAAAACACAGAACAGTTTCTCAGAAAGTTCTTTCCAGTTTTGAACGGAAGATATTCCCTTTTTCACCATAGCCCTCTATGGGCTTCCAAATATCCCTTTGCCAATTCCACAAGAACAGCCTTAGAGAAAGGCTTCTTGAAGGGAAAGATGTAACTCTGTGAGATGAATTAACAGAACATAGAACAGTTTCTCAGAAAGCTTCTTTCCAGTTTTGAACGGAAGATATTTCCTTTTTCACCATAGCCCTCTATGGGCTTCCAAATATCCCTTTGCCAATTCCACAATAACAGCCTTAGCGAAAGGCTTCTTGAAGGGAAAGATGTAACTCTGTGAGATGAATTAACAGAACACAGAGCAGATTCTCAGAAAGCTTCTTCCCAGTTTTGAACGGAAGATATTTCCTTTTTCACCATAGCGCTCTATGGGCTTCCAAATATCCCTTTGCCAATTCCACAAGAACAGCTTTAGCGAAAGGCTTCTTGAAGGGAAAGATATAACTCTGTGAGATGAATTAACAGAACACAGAGCAGTTTCTCAGAAAGCTTCTTTCCAGTTTTGAACGGAAGATATTTCCTTTTTCACCATAGCCCTCTATGGGCTTCCAAATATCCCTTTGCCAATTCCACAAGAACAGCCTTAGCGAAAGGCTTCTTGAAGGGAAAGATGTAACTCTGTGAGATGAAATAACAAAACACCGAGCAGTTTCTCAGAAAGCTTCTTTCCAGTTTTGAACGGAAGATATTTCCTTTTTCACCATAGCCCTCTATGGGCTTCCAAATATCCCTTTGCCAATTCCACAAGAACAGCCTTAGAGAAAGGCTTCTTGAAGGGAAAGATGTTACTCTGTGAGATGAATTAACAGAACATAGAACAGTTTCTCAGAAAGCTTCTTTCCAGTTTTGAACGGAAGATATTTCCTTTTTCACCATAGCCCTCTATGGGCTTCCAAATATCCCTTTGCCAATTCCACAAGAACAGCCTTAGCGAAAGGCTTCTTGAAGGGAAAGATGTAACTCTGTGAGATGAATTAACAGTACACAGAGCAGTTTCTCAGAAAGCTTCTTTCCAGTTTTGAACGGAAGATATTTCCTTTTTCACCATAGCCCTCTATGGGCTTCCAAATATCCTTTTGCCAATTCCATAAGAACAGCCTTAGAGAAAGACTCCTTGAAGGGAAAGATGTAACTCTGTGAGACGAATTAACAGAACACAGAGCAGTTTCTCAGAAAGCTTCTTTCCAGTTTTGAACGGAAGATATTTCCTTTTTCACATAGCCCGCTATGGGCTTCCAAATATCCCTTTGCCAATTCCACAAGAACAGCCTTAGCGAAAGGCTTCTTGAAGGGAAAGATGTAATTCTGTGAGATGAATTAACAGAACACAGAGCAGTGTCTCAGAAAGCTTCTTTCCAGTTTTGAACGGAAGATATTTCCTTTTTCACCATAGCCCTGTATGGGCTTCCAAATATCCCTTTGCCAATTCCACAAGAACAGCTTTAGCGAAAGGCTTTTTGAAGGGAAAGATGTAACTCTGTGAGATGAATTAACAGAACACAGAGCAGTTTCTCAGAAAGCTTCTTTCCAGTTTTGAACGGAAGATATTTCCTTTTTCACCATAGCCCTCTATGGGCTTCCAAATATCCCTTTGCCAATTCCACAAGAACAGCCTTAGCGAAAGGCTTCTTGAAGGGAAAGATGTAACTCTGTGAAATGAATTAACAGAACACAGAGCAGTTTCTCAGAAAGCTTCTTTCCAGTTTTGAACGGAAGATATTTCCTTTTTCACCATAGCCCTCTATGGGCTTCCAAATATCCCTTTGCCAATTCCACAAGAACAGCCTTAGCGAAAGGCTTCTTGAAGGGAAAGATGTAACTCTGTGAGATGAATTAACAGAACACAGAGCAGTATCTCAGAAAGCTTCTTTCCAGTTTTGAACGGAAGATATTTCCTTTTTCACCATAGCCCTCTATGGGCTTCCAAATATCCCTTTGCCAATTCCACAAGAACAGCCTTAGCGAAAGGCTTCTTGAAGGGAAAGATGTAACTCTGTGAGATGAATTAACAGAACACAGAGAAGTCTCTTGAAAGCTTCTTTCCAGTTTTGAACGGAAGATATTTCCTTTTTCACATAGCCCTCTATGGGCTTCCAAATATCCCTTTGCCAATTCCACAAGAACAGCCTTAGCGAAAGGCTTCTTGAAGGGAAATATGTAACTCTGTGAGATGAATTAACAGAACACAGAGCAGTTTCTCAGAAAGCTTCTTTCCAGTTTTGAACGGAAGATATTCCCTTTTTCACCATAGCCCTCTATGGGCTTCCAAATATCCCTTTGCCAATTCCACAAGAACAGCCTTAGCGAAAGGCTTCTTGAAGGGAAAGATGTAACTCTGTGAGATGAATTAACAGAACACAGAGCAGTTTCTCAGAAAGCTTCTTTCCAGTTTTGAACGGAAGATATTTCCTTTTTCACCATAGCCCTCTATGGGCTTCCAAATATCCCTTTGCCAATTCCACAAGAACAGCCTTAGCGAAAGGCTTTTTGAAGGGAAAGATGTAACTCTGTGAGATGAATTAACAGAACACAGAGCAGTTTCTCAGAAAGCTTCTTTCCAGTTTTGAACGGAAGATATTTCCTTTTTCACCATAGCCCTCTATGGGCTTCCAAATATCCCTTTGCCAATTCCACAAGAACAGCCTTAGCGAAAGGCTTCTTGAAGGGAAAGATGTAACTCTGTGAGATGAAATAACAAAACACCGAGCAGTTTCTCAGAAAGCTTCTCTCCAGTTTTGAACGGAAGATATTTCCTTTTTCACCATAGCCCTCTATGGGCTTCCAAATATCCCTTTGACAATTCCACAAGAACAGCCTTAGAGAAAGGCTTCTTGAAGGGAAAGATGTAACTCTGTGAGATGAATTAACAGAACATAGAACAGTTTCTCAGAAAGCTTCTTTCCAGTTTTGAACGGAAGATATTTCCTTTTTCACCATAGCCCTCTATGGGCTTCCAAATATCCCTTTGCCAATTCCACAAGAACAGCCTTAGCGAAAGGCTTCTTGAAGGGAAAGATGTAACTCTGTGAGATGAAATAACAAAACACCGAGCAGTTTCTCAGAAAGCTTCTCTCCAGTTTTGAACGGAAGATATTTCCTTTTTCACCATAGCCCTCTATGGGCTTCCAAATATCCCTTTGACAATTCCACAAGAACAGCCTTAGAGAAAGGCTTCTTGAACAGCCTTAGCGAAAGGCTTCTTGAAGGGAAAGATGTAACTCTGTGAGATGAATTAACAGAACACAGAGCAGTTTCTCAGAAAGCTTCTTTCCAGTTTTGAACGGAAGATATTTCCTTTTTCACCATAGCCCTCTATGGGCTTCCAAATATCCCTTTCCCAATTCCACAAGAACAGCCTTAGCGAAAGACTCCTTGAAGGGAAAGATGTAACTCTGTGAGACGAATTAACAGAACACAGAGCAGTTTCTCAGAAAGCTTCTTTCCAGTTTTGAACGGAAGATATTTCCTTTTTCACATAGCCCTCTATGGGCTTCCAAATATCCCTTTGCCAACTCCACAAGAACAGCCTTAGCGAAAGGCTTCTTGAAGGGAAAGATGTAACTCTGTGAGATGAATTAACAGAACACAGAGCAGTTTCTCAGAAAGCTTCTTTCCAGTTTTGAACGGAAGATATTTCCTTTTTCACCATAGCCCTCTATGGGCTTCCAAATATCCCTTTGCCAATTCCACAAGAACAGCCTTAGCGAAAGGCTTCTTGAAGGGAAAGATGTAACTCTGTGAGATGAATTAACAGAACACAGAGCAGTTTCTCAGAAAGCTTCTTTCCAGTTTTGAACGGAAGATATTTCCTTTTTCACCATAGCCCTCTATGGGCTTCCAAATATCCCTTTGCCAATTCCACAAGAACAGCCTTAGCGAAAGGCTTCTTGAAGGGAAAGATGTAACACTGTGAGATGAATTAACAAAACACAGAACAGTTTCTCAGAAAGTTCTTTCCAGTTTTGAACGGAAGATATTCCCTTTTTCACCATAGCCCTCTATGGGCTTCCAAATATCCCTTTGCCAATTCCACAAGAACAGCCTTAGCGAAAGGCTTCTTGAAGGGAAAGATGTAACTCTGTGAGATGAATTAACAGAACACAGAGCAGTTTCTCAGAAAGCTTCCTTCCAGTTTTGAACGGAAGATATTTCCTTTTTCACCATAGCCCTCTATGGGCTTCCAAATATCCCTTTGCCAATTCCACAAGAACAGCCTTAGCGAAAGGCTTCTTGAAGGGAAAGATGTAACTCTGTGAGATGAATTAACAGAACACAGAGCAGTTTCTCAGAAAGCTTCTTTCCAGTTTTGAACGGAAGATATTTCCTTTTTCACCATAGCCCTCTATGGGCTTCCAAATATCCCTTTGCCAATTCCACAAGAACAGCCTTAGCGAAAGGCTTCTTGAAGGGAAAGATGTAACTCTGTGAGATGAATTAACAGAACACAGAGAAGTCTCTTGAAAGCTTCTTTCCAGTTTTGAACGGAAGATATTTCCTTTTTCACATAGCCCTCTATGGGCTTCCAAATATCCCTTTGCCAATTCCACAAGAACAGCCTTAGCGAAAGGCTTCTTGAAGGGAAATATGTAACTCTGTGAGATGAAATAACAAAACACCGAGCAGTTTCTCAGAAAGCTTCTCTCCAGTTTTGAACGGAAGATATTTCCTTTTTCACCATAGCCCTCTATGGGCTTCCAAATATCCCTTTGACAATTCCACAAGAACAGCCTTAGAGAAAGGCTTCTTGAAGGGAAAGATGTAACTCTGTGAGATGAATTAACAGAACATAGAACAGTTTCTCAGAAAGCTTCTTTCCAGTTTTGAACGGAAGATATTTCCTTTTTCACCATAGCCCTCTATGGGCTTCCAAATATCCCTTTGCCAATTCCACAAGAACAGCCTTAGCGAAAGGCTTCTTGAAGGGAAAGATGTAACTCTGTGAGATGAATTAACAGAACACAGAGCAGTTTCTCAGAAAGCTTCTTTCCAGTTTTGAACGGAAGATATTTCCTTTTTCACCATAGCCCTCTATGGGCTTCCAAATATCCCTTTGCCAATTCCACAAGAACAGCTTTAGCGAAAGGCTTTTTGAAGGGAAAGATGTAACTCTGTGAGATGAAATAACAGAACACAGAGCAGTTTCTCAGAAAGCTTCTTTCCAGTTTTGAACGGAAGATATTTCCTTTTTCACCATAGCCCTCTATGGGCTTCCAAATATCCCTTTGCCAATTCCACAAGAACAGCCTTAGCGAAAGGCTTCTTGAAGGGAAAGATGTAACTCTGTGAGATGAAATAACAAAACACCGAGCAGTTCCTCAGAAAGCTTCTTTCCAGTTTTGAACGGAAGATATTTCCTTTTTCACCATAGCCCTCTATGGGCTTCCAAATATCCCTTTGCCAATTCCACAAGAACAGCCTTAGCGAGAGGCTTCTTGAAAGGAAAGATGTAACTCTGTGAGATGAATTAACAGAACACAGAGGAGTTTCTCAGAAAGCTTCTTTCCAGGTTTGAACGGAAGATTTTTCCTTTTTCACCATAGCCCTCTATGGGCTTCCAAATATCCCTTTGCCAATTCCACAAGAACAGTCTTAGCGAAAGGCTTCTTGAAGGGAAAGATGTAACTCTGTGAGATGAATTAACAGAACACAGAACAGTTTCTCAGAAAGCTTCTTTCCAGTTTTGAACGGAAGATATTTCCTTTTTCACCATAGCCCTCTATGGGCTTCCAAATATCCCTTTGCCAATTCCACAAGAACAGCCTTAGCGAAAGGCTTCTTGAAGGGAAAGATGTAACTCTGTGAGATGAATTAACAGAACACAGAGCAGTTTCTCAGAATGCTTCTTTCCAGTTTTGAACGGAAGATATTTCCTTTTTCACCATAGCCCTCTATGGGTTTCCAAATATCCCTTTGCCAATTCCACAAGAACAGCCTTAGCGAAAGGCTTCTTGAAGGGAAAGATGTAACTCTGTGAGATGAATTAACAGAACACAGAGCAGTTTCTCAGAAAGCTTCTTTCCAGTTTGAACGGAAGATATTTCCTTTTTCACCATAGCCCTCTATGGGCTTCCAAATATCCCTTTGCCAATTCGACAAGAACAGCCTTAGCGAAAGCCTTCTTGACGGGAAACATGTAACTCTGTGAGATGAATTAACAGAACACAGAGCAGTTTCTCAGAAAGCTTCTTTCCAGTTTTGAACGGAAGATATTTCCTTTTTCACCATAGCCCTCTATGGGCTTCCAAATATCCCTTTGCCAATTCCACAAGAACAACCTTAGCGAAAGGCTTCTTGAAGGGAAAGATGTAACTCTGTGAGATGAATTAACAGAACACAGAGCAGTTTCTCAGAAAGCTTCTTTCCAGTTTTGAACGGAAGATATTTCCTTTTTCACCATAGCCCTCTATGGGCTTCCAAATATCCCTTTGCCAATTCCACAAGAACCGCCTTAGCGAAAGGCTTCTTGAAGGGAAAGATGTAACTCTGTGAGATGAATTAACAGAACACAGAGCAGTTTCTCAGAAAGCTTCTTTCCAGTTTTGAACGGAAGATATTTCCTTTTTCACCATAGCCCTCTATGGGCTTCCAAATATCCCTTTGCCAATTCCACAAGAACAGCCTTAGCGAAAAGCTTCTTGAAGGGAAAGATGTAACTCTGGGAGATGAATTAACAGAACACAGAGCAGTTTCTCAGAAAGCTTCTTTCCAGTTTTGAACGGAAGATATTTCCTTTTTCACCATAGCCCTCTATGGGCTTCCAAATATCCCTTTGCCAATTCCACAAGAACAGCCTTAGCGAAAGGCTTCTTGAAGGGAAAGATGTAACTCTGTGAGATGAATTAACAGAACACAGAGCAGTATCTCAGAAAGCTTCTTTCCAGTTTTGAACGGAAGATATTTCCTTTTTCACCATAGCCCTCTATGGGCTTCCAAATATCCCTTTGCCAATTCCACAAGAACAGCTTTAGCGAAAGGCTTCTTGAAGGGAAAGATGTAACTCTGTGAGATGAATTAACAGAACACAGAGCAGTTTCTCAGAAAGCTTCTTTCCAGTTTTGAACGGAAGATATTTCCTTTTTCACCATAGCCCTCTATGGGCTTCCAAATATCCCTTTGCCAATTCCACAAGAACAGCCTTAGCGAAAGGCTTCTTGAAGGGAAAGATGTAACTCTGTGAGATGAAATAACAAAACACCGAGCAGTTTCTCAGAAAGCTTCTTTCCAGTTTTGAACGGAAGATATTTCCTTTTTCACCATAGCCCTCTATGGGCTTCCAAATATCCCTTTGCCAATTCCACAAGAACAGCCTTAGAGAAAGGCTTCTTGAAGGGAAAGATGTAACTCTGTGACATGAATTAACAGAACATAGAACAGTTTCTCAGAAAGCTTCTTTCCAGTTTTGAACGGAAGATATTTCCTTTTTCACCATAGCCCTCTATGGGCTTCCAAATATCCCTTTGCCAATTCCACAAGAACAGCCTTAGCGAAAGGCTTCTTGAAGGGAAAGATGTAACTCTGTGAGATGAATTAACAGAACACAGAGCAGTTTCTCAGAAAGCTTCTTTCCAGTTTTGAACGGAAGATATTTCCTTTTTCACCATAGCCCTCTATGGGCTTCCAAATATCCCTTTGCCAATTCCACAAGAACAGCCTTAGCGAAAGACTCCTTGAAGGGAAAGATGTAACTCTGTGAGACGAATTAACAGAACACAGAGCAGTTTCTCAGAAAGCTTCTTTCCAGTTTTGAACGGAAGATATTTCCTTTTTCACATAGCCCTCTATGGGCTTCCAAATATCCCTTTGCCAACTCCACAAGAACAGCCTTAGCGAAAGGCTTCTTGAAGGGAAAGATGTAACTCTGTGAGATGAATTAACAGAACACAGAGCAGTTTCTCAGAAAGCTTCTTTCCAGTTTTGAACGGAAGATATTTCCTTTTTCACCATAGCCCTCTATGGGCTTCCAAATATCCCTTTGCCAATTCCACAAGAACAGCCTTAGCGAAAGGCTTCTTGAAGGGAAAGATGTAACTCTGTGAGATGAATTAACAGAACACAGAGCAGTTTCTCAGAAAGCTTCTTTCCAGTTTTGAACGGAAGATATTTCCTTTTTCACCATAGCCCTCTATGGGCTTCCAAATATCCCTTTGCCAATTCCACAAGAACAGCCTTAGCGAAAGGCTTCTTGAAGGGAAAGATGTAACACTGTGAGATGAATTAACAAAACACAGAACAGTTTCTCAGAAAGTTCTTTCCAGTTTTGAACGGAAGATATTCCCTTTTTCACCATAGCCCTCTATGGGCTTCCAAATATCCCTTTGCCAATTCCACAAGAACAGCCTTAGCGAAAGGCTTCTTGAAGGGAAAGATGTAACTCTGTGAGATGAATTAACAGAACACAGAGCAGTTTCTCAGAAAGCTTCCTTCCAGTTTTGAACGGAAGATATTTCCTTTTTCACCATAGCCCTCTATGGGCTTCCAAATATCCCTTTGCCAATTCCACAAGAACAGCCTTAGCGAAAGGCTTCTTGAAGGGAAAGATGTAACTCTGTGAGATGAAATAACAAAACACCGAGCAGTTCCTCAGAAAGCTTCTTTCCAGTTTTGAACGGAAGATATTTCCTTTTTCACCATAGCCCTCTATGGGCTTCCAAATATCCCTTTGACAATTAAACAAGAACAGCCTTAGAGAAAGGCTTCTTGAAGGGAAAGATGTAACTCTGTGAGATGAATTAACAGAACATAGAACAGTTTCTCAGAAAGCTTCTTTCCAGTTTTGAACGGAAGATATTTCCTTTTTCATCATAGCCCTCTATGGGCTTCCAAATATCCCTTTGCCATTTCCACAAGAACAGCCTTAGCGAAAGGCTTCTTGAAGGGAAAGATGTAACTCTGTGAGATGAATTAACAGAACACAGAGCAGTTTCTCAGAAAGCTTCTTTCCAGTTTTGAACGGAAGATATTCCCTTTTTCACCATAGCCCTCTATGGGCTTCCAAATATCCCTTTGCCAATTCCACAAGAACAGCCTTAGCGAAAGGCTTCTTGAAGGGAAAGATGTAACTCTGTGAGATGAATTAACAGAACACAGAGCAGTTTCTCAGAAAGCTTCTTTCCAGTTTTGAACGGAAGATATTTCCTTTTTCACCATAGCCCTCTATGGGCTTCCAAATATCCGTTTGCCAATTCCACAAGAACAGGCTTAGCGAAAGGCTTCTTGAAGGGAAAGATGTAACTCTGTGAGATGAATTAACAGAACACAGAGCAGTTTCTCAGAAAGCTTCTTTCCAGTTTTGAACGGAAGATATTTCCTTTTTCACCATAGCCCTCTAAGGGCTTCCAAATATCCCTTTGCCAATTCCACAAGAACAGCCTTAGCGAGAGGCTTCTTGAAAGGAAAGATGTAACTCTGTGAGATGAATTAACAGAACACAGAGGAGTTTCTCAGAAAGCTTCTTTCCAGGTTTGAACGGAAGATTTTTCCTTTTTCACCATAGCCCTCTATGGGCTTCCAAATACCCCTTGGCCAATTCCACAAGAACAGTCTTAGCGAAAGGCTTCTTGAAGGGAAAGATGTAACTCTGTGAGATGAATTAACAGAACACAGAACAGTTTCTCAGAAAGCTTCTTTCCAGTTTTGAACGGAAGATATTTCCTTTTTCACCATAGCCCTCTATGGGCTTCCAAATATCCCTTTGCCAATTCCACAAGAACAGCCTTAGCGAAAGGCTTCTTGAAGGGAAAGATGTAACTCTGTGAGATGAATTAACAGAACACAGAGCAGTTTCTCAGAATGCTTCTTTCCAGTTTTGAACGGAAGATATTTCCTTTTTCACCATAGCCCTCTATGGGTTTCCAAATATCCCTTTGCCAATTCCACAAGAACAGCCTTAGCGAAAGGCTTCTTGAAGGGAAAGATGTAACTCTGTGAGATGAATTAACAGAACACAGAGCAGTTTCTCAGAAAGCTTCTTTCCAGTTTGAACGGAAGATATTTCCTTTTTCACCATAGCCCTCTATGGGCTTCCAAATATCCCTTTGCCAATTCGACAAGAACAGCCTTAGCGAAAGGCTTCTTGACGGGAAACATGTAACTCTGTGAGATGAATTAACAGAACACAGAGCAGTTTCTCAGAAAGCTTCTTTCCAGTTTTGAACGGAAGATATTTCCTTTTTCACCATAGCCCTCTATGGGCTTCCAAATATCCCTTTGCCAATTCCACAAGAACAACCTTAGCGAAAGGCTTCTTGAAGGGAAAGATGTAACTCTGTGAGATGAATTAACAGAACACAGAGCAGTTTCTCAGAAAGCTTCTTTCCAGTTTTGAACGGAAGATATTTCCTTTTTCACCATAGCCCTCTATGGGCTTCCAAATATCCCTTTGCCAATTCCACAAGAACCGCCTTAGCGAAAGGCTTCTTGAAGGGAAAGATGTAACTCTGTGAGATGAATTAACAGAACATAGAACAGTTTCTCAGAAAGCTTCTTTCCAGTTTTGAACGGAAGATATTTCCTTTTTCACCATAGCCCTCTATGGGCTTCCAAATATCCCTTTGCCAATTCCACAAGAACAGCCTTAGCGAAAGGCTTCTTGAAGGGAAAGATGT
The DNA here is from genome assembly GCF_047675955.1 of Chlorocebus sabaeus. Taxonomy (NCBI): domain Eukaryota; kingdom Metazoa; phylum Chordata; class Mammalia; order Primates; family Cercopithecidae; genus Chlorocebus; species Chlorocebus sabaeus. The sequence continues at coordinate 1,849,665 of NW_027327504.1, forward strand.
AACTCTGTGAGATGAAATAACAAAACACCGAGCAGTTTCTCAGAAAGCTTCTCTCCAGTTTTGAACGGAAGATATTTCCTTTTTCACCATAGCCCTCTATGGGCTTCCAAATATCCCTTTGACAATTCCACAAGAACAGCCTTAGAGAAAGGCTTCTTGAACAGCCTTAGCGAAAGGCTTCTTGAAGGGAAAGATGTAACTCTGTGAGATGAATTAACAGAACACAGAGCAGATTCTCAGAAAGCTTCTTCCCAGTTTTGAACGGAAGATATTTCCTTTTTCACCATAGCCCTCTATGGGCTTCCAAATATCCCTTTGCCAATTCGACAAGAACAGCCTTAGCGAAAGGCTTCTTGACGGGAAACATGTAACTCTGTGAGATGAATTAACAGAACACAGAGCATTTTCTCAGAAAGCTTCTTTCCAGTTTTGAACGGAAGGTATTTCCTTTTTCACCATAGCCCTCTATGGGCTTCCAAATATCCCTTTGCCAATTCCACAAGAACAACCTTAGCGAAAGGCTTCTTGAAGGGAAAGATGTAACTCTGTGAGATGAATTAACAGAACACAGAGCAGTTTCTCAGAAAGCTTCTTTCCAGTTTTGAACGGAAGATATTTCCTTTTTCACCATAGCCCTCTATGGGCTTCCAAATATCCCTTTGCCAATTCCACAAGAACAGCCTTAGCGAAAGGCTTCTTGAAGGAAAGATGTAACTCTGTGAGATGAATTAACAGAACACAGAGCAGTTTCTCAGAAAGCTTCTTTCCAGTTTTGAACGGAAGATATTTCCTTTTTCACATAGCCCTCTATGGGCTTCCAAATATCCCTTTGCCAATTCCACAAGAACAGCCTTAGCGAAAGGCTTCTTGAAGGGAAAGATGTAACTCAGTGAGATGAATTAACAGAACATAGAGCAGTTTCTCAGAAAGCTTCTTTCCAGTTTTGAACGGAAGATATTTCCTTTTTCACCATAGCCCTCTATGGGCTTCCAAATATCCCTTTGCCAATTCCACAAGAACAGCCTTAGCGAAAGGCTTCTTGAAGGGAAAGATGTAACTCTGGGAGATGAATTAACAGAACACAGAGCAGTTTCTCAGAAAGCTTCTTTCCAGTTTTGAACGGAAGATATTCCCTTTTTCACCATAGCCCTCTATGGGCTTCCAAATATCCCTTTGCCAATTCCACAAGAACAGCCTTAGCGAAAGGCTTCTTGAAGGGAAAGATGTAACTCTGTGAGATGAATTAACAGAACACAGAGCAGTTTCTCAGAAAGCTTCTTTCCAGTTTTGAACGGAAGATATTTCCTTTTTCACCATAGCCCTCTATGGGCTTCCAAATATCCCTTTGAAAATTCCACAAGAACAGCCTTAGCGAAAGGCTTCTTGAAGGGAAAGATGTAACTCTGTGAGATGAATTAACAGAACACAGAGAAGTATCTTGAAAGCTTCTTTCCAGTTTTGAACGGAAGATATTTCCTTTTTCACCATAGCCCTCTATGGGCTTCCAAATATCCCTTAGCCAATTCCGCAAGAACAGACTTAGCGAAAGGCTTCTTGAAAGGAAAGATGTAACTCTGTGAGATGAATTAACAGAACACAGAGCAGTTTCTCAGAAAGCTTCTTTCCAGTTTGGAACGGAAGATATTTCCTTTTTCACCATAGCCCTCTATGGGCTTCCAAATATCCCTTTTCCAATTCCACAAGAACAGCCTTAGCGAAAGGCTTCTTGAAGGGAAAGATGTAACTCTGTGAGATGAATTAACAGAACACAGAGAAGTTTCTTGAAAGCTTCTTTCCAGTTTTGAACGGAAGATATTTCCTTTTTCACCATAGCCCTCTATGGGCTTCCAAATATCCCTTTGCCAAATCCACAAGAACAGCCTTAGCGAAAGGCTTTTTGAAGGGAAAGATGTAACTCTGTGAGATGAATTAACAGAACACAGAGCAGTTTCTCAGAAAGCTTCTTTCCAGTTTTGAACGGAAGATATTCCCTTTTTCACCATAGCCCTCTAAGGGCTTCCAAATATCCCTTTGCCAATTCCACAAGAACAGCCTTAGCGAAAGGCTTCTTGAAGGGAAAGATGTAACTCTGTGAGAGGAATTAACAGAACACAGAGCAGTTTCTCAGAAAGCTTCTTTCCAGTTTTGAACGGAAGAAATTTCCTTTTTCACCATAGCCCTCTATGGGCTTCCAAATATCCCTTTGCCAATTCCACAAGAACAGCCTTAGCGAAAGGCTTCTTGAAGGGAAAGATGTAACTCTGTGAGATGAATTAACAGAACACAGAGCAGTTTCTCAGAAAGCTTCTTTCCAGTTTTGAACGGAAGATATTTCCTTTTTCACCATAGCCCTCTATGGGCTTCCAAATATCCCTTTGCCAATTCCACAAGAACAGCCTTAGCGAAAGGCTTCTTGAAGGGAAAGATGTAACTCTGTGAGATGAATTAACAGAACACAGAGAAGTCTCTTGAAAGCTTCTTTCCAGTTTTGATCGGAAGATATTTCCTTTTTCACCATAGCCCTCTATGGGCTTCCAAATATCCCTTTGCCAATTCCACAAGAACAGCCTTAGCGAAGGGCTTCCTGAAGGGAAAGATGTAACTCTGTGAGATGAATTAACAGAACACAGAGCAGTTTCTCAGAAAGCTTCTTTCCAGTTTTGAACGGAAGATATTTCCTTTTTCACCATAGCCCTCTATGGGCTTCCAAATATCCCTTTGCCAATTCCACAAGAACAGCCTTAGCGAAAGGCTTCTTGAAGGGAAAGATGTAACTCTGTGAGATGAATTAACAGAACACAGAGCAGTTTCTCAGAAAGCTTCTTTCCAGTTTTGAACGGAAGATATTTCCTTTTTCACCATAGCCCTCTATGGGCTTCCAAATATCCCTTTGCCAATTCCACAAGAACAGCCTTAGCGAAAGGCTTCTTGAAGGGAAAGATGTAACACTGTGAGATGAATTAACAAAACACAGAACAGTTTCTCAGAAAGTTCTTTCCAGTTTTGAACGGAAGATATTCCCTTTTTCACCATAGCCCTCTATGGGCTTCCAAATATCCCTTTGCCAATTCCACAAGAACAGCCTTAGCGAAAGGCTTCTTGAAGGGAAAGATGTAACTCTGTGAGATGAATTAACAGAACACAGAGCAGTTTCTCAGAAAGCTTCCTTCCAGTTTTGAACGGAAGATATTTCCTTTTTCACCATAGCCCTCTATGGGCTTCCAAATATCCCTTTGCCAATTCCACAAGAACAGCCTTAGCGAAAGGCTTCTTGAAGGGAAAGATGTAACTCTGTGAGATGAAATAACAAAACACCGAGCAGTTCCTCAGAAAGCTTCTTTCCAGTTTTGAACGGAAGATATTTCCTTTTTCACCATAGCCCTCTATGGGCTTCCAAATATCCCTTTGACAATTAAACAAGAACAGCCTTAGAGAAAGGCTTCTTGAAGGGAAAGATGTAACTCTGTGAGATGAATTAACAGAACATAGAACAGTTTCTCAGAAAGCTTCTTTCCAGTTTTGAACGGAAGATATTTCCTTTTTCATCATAGCCCTCTATGGGCTTCCAAATATCCCTTTGCCATTTCCACAAGAACAGCCTTAGCGAAAGGCTTCTTGAAGGGAAAGATGTAACTCTGTGAGATGAATTAACAGAACACAGAGCAGTTTCTCAGAAAGCTTCTTTCCAGTTTTGAACGGAAGATATTCCCTTTTTCACCATAGCCCTCTATGGGCTTCCAAATATCCCTTTGCCAATTCCACAAGAACAGCCTTAGCGAAAGGCTTCTTGAAGGGAAAGATGTAACTCTGTGAGATGAATTAACAGAACACAGAGCAGTTTCTCAGAAAGCTTCTTTCCAGTTTTGAACGGAAGATATTTCCTTTTTCACCATAGCCCTCTATGGGCTTCCAAATATCCGTTTGCCAATTCCACAAGAACAGGCTTAGCGAAAGGCTTCTTGAAGGGAAAGATGTAACTCTGTGAGATGAATTAACAGAACACAGAGCAGTTTCTCAGAAAGCTTCTTTCCAGTTTTGAACGGAAGATATTTCCTTTTTCACCATAGCCCTCTAAGGGCTTCCAAATATCCCTTTGCCAATTCCACAAGAACAGCCTTAGCGAGAGGCTTCTTGAAAGGAAAGATGTAACTCTGTGAGATGAATTAACAGAACACAGAGGAGTTTCTCAGAAAGCTTCTTTCCAGGTTTGAACGGAAGATTTTTCCTTTTTCACCATAGCCCTCTATGGGCTTCCAAATACCCCTTGGCCAATTCCACAAGAACAGTCTTAGCGAAAGGCTTCTTGAAGGGAAAGATGTAACTCTGTGAGATGAATTAACAGAACACAGAACAGTTTCTCAGAAAGCTTCTTTCCAGTTTTGAACGGAAGATATTTCCTTTTTCACCATAGCCCTCTATGGGCTTCCAAATATCCCTTTGCCAATTCCACAAGAACAGCCTTAGCGAAAGGCTTCTTGAAGGGAAAGATGTAACTCTGTGAGATGAATTAACAGAACACAGAGCAGTTTCTCAGAATGCTTCTTTCCAGTTTTGAACGGAAGATATTTCCTTTTTCACCATAGCCCTCTATGGGTTTCCAAATATCCCTTTGCCAATTCCACAAGAACAGCCTTAGCGAAAGGCTTCTTGAAGGGAAAGATGTAACTCTGTGAGATGAATTAACAGAACACAGAGCAGTTTCTCAGAAAGCTTCTTTCCAGTTTGAACGGAAGATATTTCCTTTTTCACCATAGCCCTCTATGGGCTTCCAAATATCCCTTTGCCAATTCGACAAGAACAGCCTTAGCGAAAGGCTTCTTGACGGGAAACATGTAACTCTGTGAGATGAATTAACAGAACACAGAGCAGTTTCTCAGAAAGCTTCTTTCCAGTTTTGAACGGAAGATATTTCCTTTTTCACCATAGCCCTCTATGGGCTTCCAAATATCCCTTTGCCAATTCCACAAGAACAACCTTAGCGAAAGGCTTCTTGAAGGGAAAGATGTAACTCTGTGAGATGAATTAACAGAACACAGAGCAGTTTCTCAGAAAGCTTCTTTCCAGTTTTGAACGGAAGATATTTCCTTTTTCACCATAGCCCTCTATGGGCTTCCAAATATCCCTTTGCCAATTCCACAAGAACCGCCTTAGCGAAAGGCTTCTTGAAGGGAAAGATGTAACTCTGTGAGATGAATTAACAGAACATAGAACAGTTTCTCAGAAAGCTTCTTTCCAGTTTTGAACGGAAGATATTTCCTTTTTCACCATAGCCCTCTATGGGCTTCCAAATATCCCTTTGCCAATTCCACAAGAACAGCCTTAGCGAAAGGCTTCTTGAAGGGAAAGATGTAACTCTGTGAGATGAAATAACAAAACACCGAGCAGTTTCTCAGAAAGCTTCTCTCCAGTTTTGAACGGAAGATATTTCCTTTTTCACCATAGCCCTCTATGGGCTTCCAAATATCCCTTTGACAATTCCACAAGAACAGCCTTAGAGAAAGGCTTCTTGAACAGCCTTAGCGAAAGGCTTCTTGAAGGGAAAGATGTAACTCTGTGAGATGAATTAACAGAACACAGAGCAGATTCTCAGAAAGCTTCTTCCCAGTTTTGAACGGAAGATATTTCCTTTTTCACCATAGCCCTCTATGGGCTTCCAAATATCCCTTTGCCAATTCGACAAGAACAGCCTTAGCGAAAGGCTTCTTGACGGGAAACATGTAACTCTGTGAGATGAATTAACAGAACACAGAGCATTTTCTCAGAAAGCTTCTTTCCAGTTTTGAACGGAAGGTATTTCCTTTTTCACCATAGCCCTCTATGGGCTTCCAAATATCCCTTTGCCAATTCCACAAGAACAACCTTAGCGAAAGGCTTCTTGAAGGGAAAGATGTAACTCTGTGAGATGAATTAACAGAACACAGAGCAGTTTCTCAGAAAGCTTCTTTCCAGTTTTGAACGGAAGATATTTCCTTTTTCACCATAGCCCTCTATGGGCTTCCAAATATCCCTTTGCCAATTCCACAAGAACAGCCTTAGCGAAAGGCTTCTTGAAGGAAAGATGTAACTCTGTGAGATGAATTAACAGAACACAGAGCAGTTTCTCAGAAAGCTTCTTTCCAGTTTTGAACGGAAGATATTTCCTTTTTCACATAGCCCTCTATGGGCTTCCAAATATCCCTTTGCCAATTCCACAAGAACAGCCTTAGCGAAAGGCTTCTTGAAGGGAAAGATGTAACTCAGTGAGATGAATTAACAGAACATAGAGCAGTTTCTCAGAAAGCTTCTTTCCAGTTTTGAACGGAAGATATTTCCTTTTTCACCATAGCCCTCTATGGGCTTCCAAATATCCCTTTGCCAATTCCACAAGAACAGCCTTAGCGAAAGGCTTCTTGAAGGGAAAGATGTAACTCTGGGAGATGAATTAACAGAACACAGAGCAGTTTCTCAGAAAGCTTCTTTCCAGTTTTGAACGGAAGATATTCCCTTTTTCACCATAGCCCTCTATGGGCTTCCAAATATCCCTTTGCCAATTCCACAAGAACAGCCTTAGCGAAAGGCTTCTTGAAGGGAAAGATGTAACTCTGTGAGATGAATTAACAGAACACAGAGCAGTTTCTCAGAAAGCTTCTTTCCAGTTTTGAACGGAAGATATTTCCTTTTTCACCATAGCCCTCTATGGGCTTCCAAATATCCCTTTGAAAATTCCACAAGAACAGCCTTAGCGAAAGGCTTCTTGAAGGGAAAGATGTAACTCTGTGAGATGAATTAACAGAACACAGAGAAGTATCTTGAAAGCTTCTTTCCAGTTTTGAACGGAAGATATTTCCTTTTTCACCATAGCCCTCTATGGGCTTCCAAATATCCCTTAGCCAATTCCGCAAGAACAGACTTAGCGAAAGGCTTCTTGAAAGGAAAGATGTAACTCTGTGAGATGAATTAACAGAACACAGAGCAGTTTCTCAGAAAGCTTCTTTCCAGTTTGGAACGGAAGATATTTCCTTTTTCACCATAGCCCTCTATGGGCTTCCAAATATCCCTTTTCCAATTCCACAAGAACAGCCTTAGCGAAAGGCTTCTTGAAGGGAAAGATGTAACTCTGTGAGATGAATTAACAGAACACAGAGAAGTTTCTTGAAAGCTTCTTTCCAGTTTTGAACGGAAGATATTTCCTTTTTCACCATAGCCCTCTATGGGCTTCCAAATATCCCTTTGCCAAATCCACAAGAACAGCCTTAGCGAAAGGCTTTTTGAAGGGAAAGATGTAACTCTGTGAGATGAATTAACAGAACACAGAGCAGTTTCTCAGAAAGCTTCTTTCCAGTTTTGAACGGAAGATATTCCCTTTTTCACCATAGCCCTCTAAGGGCTTCCAAATATCCCTTTGCCAATTCCACAAGAACAGCCTTAGCGAAAGGCTTCTTGAAGGGAAAGATGTAACTCTGTGAGAGGAATTAACAGAACACAGAGCAGTTTCTCAGAAAGCTTCTTTCCAGTTTTGAACGGAAGAAATTTCCTTTTTCACCATAGCCCTCTATGGGCTTCCAAATATCCCTTTGCCAATTCCACAAGAACAGCCTTAGCGAAAGGCTTCTTGAAGGGAAAGATGTAACTCTGTGAGATGAATTAACAGAACACAGAGCAGTTTCTCAGAAAGCTTCTTTCCAGTTTTGAACGGAAGATATTTCCTTTTTCACCATAGCCCTCTATGGGCTTCCAAATATCCCTTTGCCAATTCCACAAGAACAGCCTTAGCGAAAGGCTTCTTGAAGGGAAAGATGTAACTCTGTGAGATGAATTAACAGAACACAGAGAAGTCTCTTGAAAGCTTCTTTCCAGTTTTGATCGGAAGATATTTCCTTTTTCACCATAGCCCTCTATGGGCTTCCAAATATCCCTTTGCCAATTCCACAAGAACAGCCTTAGCGAAGGGCTTCCTGAAGGGAAAGATGTAACTCTGTGAGATGAATTAACAGAACACAGAGCAGTTTCTCAGAAAGCTTCTTTCCAGTTTTGAACGGAAGATATTCCCTTTTTCACCATAGCCCTCTATGGGCTTCCAAATATCCCTTTGCCAATTCCACAAGAACAGCCTTAGCGAAAGGCTTCTTGAAGGGAAAGATGTAACTCTGTGAGATGAATTAACAGAACACAGAGCAGTTTCTCAGAAAGCTTCTTTCCAGTTTTGAACGGAAGATATTTCCTTTTTCACCATAGCCCTCTATGGGCTTCCAAATATCCCTTTGCCAATTCCACAAGAACAGCTTTAGCGAAAGGCTTTTTGAAGGGAAAGATGTAACTCTGTGAGATGAATTAACAGAACACAGAGCAGTTTCTCAGAAAGCTTCTTTCCAGTTTTGAACGGAAGATATTTCCTTTTTCAGCATAGCCCTCTATGGGCTTCCAAATATCCCTTTGCCAATTCCACAAGAACAGCCTTAGCGAAAGGCTTCTTGAAGGGAAAGATGTAACTCTGTGAGATGAATTAACAGAACACAGAGCAGTTTCTCAGAAAGCTTCTTTCCAGTTTTGAACGGAAGATATTTCCTTTTTCACCATAGCCCTCTAAGGGCTTCCAAATATCCCTTTGCCAATTCCACAAGAACAGCCTTAGCGAGAGGCTTCTTGAAAGGAAAGATGTAACTCTGTGAGATGAATTAACAGAACACAGAGGAGTTTCTCAGAAAGCTTCTTTCCAGGTTTGAACGGAAGATTTTTCCTTTTTCACCATAGCCCTCTATGGGCTTCCAAATATCCCTTTGCCAATTCCACAAGAACAGTCTTAGCGAAAGGCTTCTTGAAGGGAAAGATGTAACTCTGTGAGATGAATTAACAGAACACAGAACAGTTTCTCAGAAAGCTTCTTTCCAGTTTTGAACGGAAGATATTTCCTTTTTCACCATAGCCCTCTATGGGCTTCCAAATATCCCTTTGCCAATTCCACAAGAACAGCCTTAGCGAAAGGCTTCTTGAAGGGAAAGATGTAACTCTGTGAGATGAATTAACAGAACACAGAGCAGTTTCTCAGAATGCTTCTTTCCAGTTTTGAACGGAAGATATTTCCTTTTTCACCATAGCCCTCTATGGGTTTCCAAATATCCCTTTGCCAATTCCACAAGAACAGCCTTAGCGAAAGGCTTCTTGAAGGGAAAGATGTAACTCTGTGAGATGAATTAACAGAACACAGAGCAGTTTCTCAGAAAGCTTCTTTCCAGTTTGAACGGAAGATATTTCCTTTTTCACCATAGCCCTCTATGGGCTTCCAAATATCCCTTTGCCAATTCGACAAGAACAGCCTTAGCGAAAGGCTTCTTGACGGGAAACATGTAACTCTGTGAGATGAATTAACAGAACACAGAGCAGTTTCTCAGAAAGCTTCTTTCCAGTTTTGAACGGAAGATATTTCCTTTTTCACCATAGCCCTCTATGGGCTTCCAAATATCCCTTTGCCAATTCCACAAGAACAACCTTAGCGAAAGGCTTCTTGAAGGGAAAGATGTAACTCTGTGAGATGAATTAACAGAACACAGAGCAGTTTCTCAGAAAGCTTCTTTCCAGTTTTGAACGGAAGATATTTCCTTTTTCACCATAGCCCTCTATGGGCTTCCAAATATCCCTTTGCCAATTCCACAAGAACCGCCTTAGCGAAAGGCTTCTTGAAGGGAAAGATGTAACTCTGTGAGATGAATTAACAGAACATAGAACAGTTTCTCAGAAAGCTTCTTTCCAGTTTTGAACGGAAGATATTTCCTTTTTCACCATAGCCCTCTATGGGCTTCCAAATATCCCTTTGCCAATTCCACAAGAACAGCCTTAGCGAAAGGCTTCTTGAAGGGAAAGATGTAACTCTGTGAGATGAAATAACAAAACACCGAGCAGTTTCTCAGAAAGCTTCTCTCCAGTTTTGAACGGAAGATATTTCCTTTTTCACCATAGCCCTCTATGGGCTTCCAAATATCCCTTTGACAATTCCACAAGAACAGCCTTAGAGAAAGGCTTCTTGAACAGCCTTAGCGAAAGGCTTCTTGAAGGGAAAGATGTAACTCTGTGAGATGAATTAACAGAACACAGAGCAGATTCTCAGAAAGCTTCTTCCCAGTTTTGAACGGAAGATATTTCCTTTTTCACCATAGCCCTCTATGGGCTTCCAAATATCCCTTTGCCAATTCGACAAGAACAGCCTTAGCGAAAGGCTTCTTGACGGGAAACATGTAACTCTGTGAGATGAATTAACAGAACACAGAGCATTTTCTCAGAAAGCTTCTTTCCAGTTTTGAACGGAAGGTATTTCCTTTTTCACCATAGCCCTCTATGGGCTTCCAAATATCCCTTTGCCAATTCCACAAGAACAACCTTAGCGAAAGGCTTCTTGAAGGGAAAGATGTAACTCTGTGAGATGAATTAACAGAACACAGAGCAGTTTCTCAGAAAGCTTCTTTCCAGTTTTGAACGGAAGATATTTCCTTTTTCACCATAGCCCTCTATGGGCTTCCAAATATCCCTTTGAAAATTCCACAAGAACAGCCTTAGCGAAAGGCTTCTTGAAGGGAAAGATGTAACTCTGTGAGATGAATTAACAGAACACAGAGAAGTATCTTGAAAGCTTCTTTCCAGTTTTGAACGGAAGATATTTCCTTTTTCACCATAGCCCTCTATGGGCTTCCAAATATCCCTTAGCCAATTCCGCAAGAACAGACTTAGCGAAAGGCTTCTTGAAAGGAAAGATGTAACTCTGTGAGATGAATTAACAGAACACAGAGCAGTTTCTCAGAAAGCTTCTTTCCAGTTTGGAACGGAAGATATTTCCTTTTTCACCATAGCCCTCTATGGGCTTCCAAATATCCCTTTTCCAATTCCACAAGAACAGCCTTAGCGAAAGGCTTCTTGAAGGGAAAGATGTAACTCTGTGAGATGAATTAACAGAACACAGAGAAGTTTCTTGAAAGCTTCTTTCCAGTTTTGAACGGAAGATATTTCCTTTTTCACCATAGCCCTCTATGGGCTTCCAAATATCCCTTTGCCAAATCCACAAGAACAGCCTTAGCGAAAGGCTTTTTGAAGGGAAAGATGTAACTCTGTGAGATGAATTAACAGAACACAGAGCAGTTTCTCAGAAAGCTTCTTTCCAGTTTTGAACGGAAGATATTCCCTTTTTCACCATAGCCCTCTAAGGGCTTCCAAATATCCCTTTGCCAATTCCACAAGAACAGCCTTAGCGAAAGGCTTCTTGAAGGGAAAGATGTAACTCTGTGAGAGGAATTAACAGAACACAGAGCAGTTTCTCAGAAAGCTTCTTTCCAGTTTTGAACGGAAGAAATTTCCTTTTTCACCATAGCCCTCTATGGGCTTCCAAATATCCCTTTGCCAATTCCACAAGAACAGCCTTAGCGAAAGGCTTCTTGAAGGGAAAGATGTAACTCTGTGAGATGAATTAACAGAACACAGAGCAGTTTCTCAGAAAGCTTCTTTCCAGTTTTGAACGGAAGATATTTCCTTTTTCACCATAGCCCTCTATGGGCTTCCAAATATCCCTTTGCCAATTCCACAAGAACAGCCTTAGCGAAAGGCTTCTTGAAGGGAAAGATGTAACTCTGTGAGATGAATTAACAGAACACAGAGAAGTCTCTTGAAAGCTTCTTTCCAGTTTTGATCGGAAGATATTTCCTTTTTCACCATAGCCCTCTATGGGCTTCCAAATATCCCTTTGCCAATTCCACAAGAACAGCCTTAGCGAAAGGCTTCCTGAAGGGAAAGATGTAACTCTGTGAGATGAATTAACAGAACACAGAGCAGTTTCTCAGAAAGCTTCTTTCCAGTTTTGAACGGAAGATATTCCCTTTTTCACCATAGCCCTCTATGGGCTTCCAAATATCCCTTTGCCAATTCCACAAGAACAGCCTTAGCGAAAGGCTTCTTGAAGGGAAAGATGTAACTCTGTGAGATGAATTAACAGAACACAGAGCAGTTTCTCAGAAAGCTTCTTTCCAGTTTTGAACGGAAGATATTTCCTTTTTCACCATAGCCCTCTATGGGCTTCCAAATATCCCTTTGCCAATTCCACAAGAACAGCTTTAGCGAAAGGCTTTTTGAAGGGAAAGATGTAACTCTGTGAGATGAATTAACAGAACACAGAGCAGTTTCTCAGAAAGCTTCTTTCCAGTTTTGAACGGAAGATATTTCCTTTTTCAGCATAGCCCTCTATGGGCTTCCAAATATCCCTTTGCCAATTCCACAAGAACAGCCTTAGCGAAAGGCTTCTTGAAGGGAAAGATGTAACTGTGTGAGATGAAATAATAAAACACCGAGCAGTTCCTCAGAAAGCTTCTTTCCAGTTTTGAACGGAAGATATTTCCTTTTTCACCATAGCCCTCTATGGGCTTCCAAATATCCCTTTGACAATTCCACAAGAACAGCCTTAGAGAAAGGCTTCTTGAAGGGAAAGATGTAACTCTGTGAGATGAATTAACAGAACATAGAACAGTTTCTCAGAAAGCTTCTTTCCAGTTTTGAACGGAAGATATTTCCTTTTTCATCATAGCCCTCTATGGGCTTCCAAATATCCCTTTGCCATTTCCACAAGAACAGCCTTAGCGAAAGGCTTCTTGAAGGGAAAGATGTAACTCTGTGAGATGAATTAACAGAACACAGAGCAGTTTCTCAGAAAGCTTCTTTCCAGTTTTGAACGGAAGATATTCCCTTTTTCACCATAGCCCTCTATGGGCTTCCAAATATCCCTTTGCCAATTCCACAAGAACAGCCTTAGCGAAAGGCTTCTTGAAGGGAAAGATGTAACTCTGTGAGATGAATTAACAGAACACAGAGCAGTTTCTCAGAAAGCTTCTTTCCAGTTTTGAACGGAAGATATTTCCTTTTTCACCATAGCCCTCTATGGGCTTCCAAATATCCGTTTGCCAATTCCACAAGAACAGGCTTAGCGAAAGGCTTCTTGAAGGGAAAGATGTAACTCTGTGAGATGAATTAACAGAACACAGAGCAGTTTCTCAGAAAGCTTCTTTCCAGTTTTGAACGGAAGATATTTCCTTTTTCACCATAGCCCTCTAAGGGCTTCCAAATATCCCTTTGCCAATTCCACAAGAACAGCCTTAGCGAAAGGCTTCTTGAAAGGAAAGATGTAACTCTGTGAGATGAATTAACAGAACACAGAGGAGTTTCTCAGAAAGCTTCTTTCCAGTTTTGAACGGAAGATTTTTCCTTTTTCACCATAGCCCTCTATGGGCTTCCAAATATCCCTTTGCCAATTCCACAAGAACAGTCTTAGCGAAAGGCTTCTTGAAGGGAAAGATGTAACTCTGTGAGATGAATTAACAGAACACAGAACAGTTTCTCAGAAAGCTTCTTTCCAGTTTTGAACGGAAGATATTTCCTTTTTCACCATAGCCCTCTATGGGCTTCCAAATATCCCTTTGCCAATTCCACAAGAACAGCCTTAGCGAAAGGCTTCTTGAAGGGAAAGATGTAACTCTGTGAGATGAATTAACAGAACACAGAGCAGTTTCTCAGAAAGCTTCTTTCCAGTTTTGAACGGAAGATATTTCCTTTTTCACCATAGCCCTCTATGGTCTTCCAAATATCCCTTTGCCAATTCCACAAGAACAGCCTTAGCGAAAGGCTTCTTGAAGGGAAAGATGTAACTCTGTGAGATGAATTAACAGAACACAGAGAAGTCTCTTGAAAGCTTCTTTCCAGTTTTGATCGGAAGATATTTCCTTTTTCACCATAGCCCTCTATGGGCTTCCAAATATCCCTTTGCCAATTCCACAAGAACAGCCTTAGCGAAAGGCTTCCTGAAGGGAAAGATATAACTCTGTGAGATGAATTAACAGAACACAGAGCAGTTTCTCAGAAAGCTTCTTTCCAGTTTTGAACGGAAGATATTTCCTTTTTCAGCATAGCCCTCTATGGGCTTCCAAATATCCCTTTGCCAATTCCACAAGAACAGCCTTAGCGAAAGGCTTCTTGAAGGGAAAGATGTAACTGTGTGAGATGAAATAATAAAACACCGAGCAGTTCCTCAGAAAGCTTCTTTCCAGTTTTGAACGGAAGATATTTCCTTTTTCACCATAGCCCTCTATGGGCTACCAAATATCCCTTTGACAATTCCACAAGAACAGCCTTAGAGAAAGGCTTCTTGAAGGGAAAGATGTAACTCTGTGAGATGAATTAACAGAACATAGAACAGTTTCTCAGAAAGCTTCTTTCCAGTTTTGAACGGAAGATATTTCCTTTTTCATCATAGCCCTCTATGGGCTTCCAAATATCCCTTTGCCATTTCCACAAGAACAGCCTTAGCGAAAGGCTTCTTGAAGGGAAAGATGTAACTCTGTGAGATGAATTAACAGAACACAGAGCAGTTTCTCAGAAAGCTTCTTTCCAGTTTTGAACGGAAGATATTCCCTTTTTCACCATAGCCCTCTATGGGCTTCCAAATATCCCTTTGCCAATTCCACAAGAACAGCCTTAGCGAAAGGCTTCTTGAAGGGAAAGATGTAACTCTGTGAGATGAATTAACAGAACACAGAGCAGTTTCTCAGAAAGCTTCTTTCCAGTTTTGAACGGAAGATATTTCCTTTTTCACCATAGCCCTCTATGGGCTTCCAAATATCCGTTTGCCAATTCCACAAGAACAGGCTTAGCGAAAGGCTTCTTGAAGGGAAAGATGTAACTCTGTGAGATGAATTAACAGAACACAGAGCAGTTTCTCAGAAAGCTTCTTTCCAGTTTTGAACGGAAGATATTTCCTTTTTCACCATAGCCCTCTAAGGGCTTCCAAATATCCCTTTGCCAATTCCACAAGAACAGCCTTAGCGAAAGGCTTCTTGAAAGGAAAGATGTAACTCTGTGAGATGAATTAACAGAACACAGAGGAGTTTCTCAGAAAGCTTCTTTCCAGTTTTGAACGGAAGATTTTTCCTTTTTCACCATAGCCCTCTATGGGCTTCCAAATATCCCTTTGCCAATTCTCAAGAACAGTCTTAGCGAAAGGCTTCTTGAAGGGAAAGATGTAACTCTGTGAGATGAATTAACAGAACACAGAACAGTTTCTCAGAAAGCTTCTTTCCAGTTTTGAACGGAAGATATTTCCTTTTTCACCATAGCCCTCTATGGGCTTCCAAATATCCCTTTGCCAATTCCACAAGAACAGCCTTAGCGAAAGGCTTCTTGAAGGGAAAGATGTAACTCTGTGAGATGAATTAACAGAACACAGAGCAGTTTCTCAGAATGCTTCTTTCCAGTTTTGAACGGAAGATATTTTCTTTTTCACCATAGCCCTCTATGGGTTTCCAAATATCCCTTTGCCAATTCCACAAGAACAGCCTTAGCGAAAGGCTTCTTGAAGGCAAAGATGTAACTCTGTGAGATGAATTAACAGAACACAGAGCAGTTTCTCAGAAAGCTTCTTTCCAGTTTGAACGGAAGATATTTCCTTTTTTACCATAGCCCTCTATGGGCTTCCAAATATCCCTTTGCCAATTCGACAAGAACAGCCTTAGCGAAAGGCTTCTTGACGGGAAACATGTAACTCTGTGAGATGAATTAACAGAACACAGAGCAGTTTCTCAGAAAGCTTCTTTCCAGTTTTGAACGGAAGATATTTCCTTTTTCACCATAGCCCTCTATGGGCTTCCAAATATCCCTTTGCCAATTCCACAAGAACAACCTTAGCGAAAGGCTTCTTGAAGGGAAAGATGTAACTCTGTGAGATGAATTAACAGAACACAGAGCAGTTTCTCAGAAAGCTTCTTTCCAGTTTTGAACGGAAGATATTTCCTTTTTCACCATAGCCCTCTATGGGCTTCCAAATATCCCTTTGCCAATTCCACAAGAACAGCCTTAGCGAAAGGCTTCTTGAAGGGAAAGATGTAACTCTGTGAGATGAATTAACAGAACACAGAGCAGTTTCTCAGAAAGCTTCTTTCCAGTTTTGAACGGAAGATATTTCCTTTTTCACCATAGCCCTCTATGGGCTTCCAAATATCCCTTTGCCAATTCCACAAGAACAGCCTTAGCGAAAAGCTTCTTGAAGGGAAAGATGTAACTCTGTGAGATGAATTAACAGAACACAGAGCAGTTTCTCAGAAAGCTTCTTTCCAGTTTTGAACGGAAGATATTTCCTTTTTCACCATAGCCCTCTATGGGCTTCCAAATATCCCTTTGCCAATTCCACAAGAACAGCCTTAGCGAAAGGCTTCTTGAAGGGAAAGATGTAACTCTGTGAGATGAATTAACAGAACACAGAGCAGTATCTCAGAAAGCTTCTTTCCAGTTTTGAACGGAAGATATTTCCTTTTTCACCATAGCCCTCTATGGGCTTCCAAATATCCCTTTGCCAATTCCACAAGAACAGCTTTAGCGAAAGGCTTCTTGAAGGGAAAGATGTAACCCTGTGAGATGAATTAACAGAACACAGAGCAGTTTCTCAGAAAGCTTCTTTCCAGTTTTGAACGGAAGATATTTCCTTTTTCACCATAGCCCTCTATGGGCTTCCAAATATCCCTTTGCCAATTCCACAAGAACAGCCTTAGCGAAAGGCTTCTTGAAGGGAAAGATGTAACTCTGTGAGATGAAATAACAAAACACCGAGCAGTTTCTCAGAAAGCTTCTTTCCAGTTTTGAACGGAAGATATTTCCTTTTTCACCATAGCCCTCTATGGGCTTCCAAATATCCCTTTGCCAATTCCACAAGAACAGCCTTAGAGAAAGGCTTCTTGAAGGGAAAGATGTAACTCTGTGACATGAATTAACAGAACATAGAACAGTTTCTCAGAAAGCTTCTTTCCAGTTTTGAACGGAAGATATTTCCTTTTTCATCATAGCCCTCTATGGGCTTCCAAATATCCCTTTGCCAATTCCACAAGAACAGCCTTAGCGAAAGGCTTCTTGAAGGGAAAGATGTAACTCTGTGAGATGAATTAACAGAACACAGAGCAGTTTCTCAGAAAGCTTCTTTCCAGTTTTGAACGGAAGATATTTCCTTTTTCACCATAGCCCTCTATGGGCTTCCAAATATCCCTTTGCCAATTCCACAAGAACAGCCTTAGCGAAAGACTCCTTGAAGGGAAAGATGTAACTCTGTGAGACGAATTAACAGAACACAGAGCAGTTTCTCAGAAAGCTTCTTTCTAGTTTTGAACGGAAGATATTTCCTTTTTCACATAGCCCTCTATGGGCTTCCAAATATCCCTTTGCCAATTCCACAAGAACAGCCTTAGCGAAAGGCTTCTTGAAGGGAAAGATGTAACTCTGTGAGATGAATTAACAGAACACAGAGCAGTTTCTCATAAAGCTTCTTTCCAGTTTTGAACGGAAGATATTTCCTTTTTCACCATAGCCCTCTATGGGCTTCCAAATATCCCTTTGCCAATTCCACAAGAACAGCCTTAGCGAAAGGCTTCTTGAAGGGAAAGATGTAACTCTGTGAGATGAATTAACAGAACACAGAGCAGTTTCTCAGAAAGCTTCTTTCCAGTTTTGAACGGAAGATATTTCCTTTTTCACCATAGCCCTCTATGGGCTTCCAAATATCCCTTTGCCAATTCCACAAGAATAGCCTTAGCGAAAGGCTTCTTGAAGGGAAAGATGTAACACTGTGAGATGAATTAACAAAACACAGAACAGTTTCTCAGAAAGTTCTTTCCAGTTTTCAACGGAAGATATTCCCTTTTTCACCATAGCCCTCTATGGGCTTCCAAATATCCCTTTGCCAATTCCACAAGAACAGCCTTAGCGAAAGGCTTCTTGAAGGGAAAGATGTAACTCTGTGAGATGAATTAACAGAACACAGAGCAGTTTCTCAGAAAGCTTCCTTCCAGTTTTGAACGGAAGATATTTCCTTTTTCACCATAGCCCTCTATGGGCTTCCAAATATCCCTTTGCCAATTCCACAAGAACAGCCTTAGCGAAAGGCTTCTTGAAGGGAAAGATGTAACTCTGTGAGATGAATTAACAGAACACAGAGCAGTTTCTCAGAAAGCTTCTTTCCAGTTTTGAACGGAAGATATTTCCTTTTTCACCATAGCCCTCTATGGGCTTCCAAATATCCCTTTGCCAATTCCACAAGAACAGCCTTAGCGAAAGGCTTCTTGAAAGGAAAGATGTAACTCTGTGAGATGAATTAACAAAACACAGAGCAGTTTCTCAGAAAGCTTCTTTCCAGTTTTGAACGGAAGATTTTTCCTTTTTCACCTTAGCCCTCTATGGGCTTCCAAATATCCCTTTGCCAATTCCACAAGAACAGCCTTAGCGAAAGGCTTCTTGAAGGGAAAGATGTAACTCTGTGAGATGAATTAACAGAACACAGAACAGTTTCTCAGAAAGCTTCTTTCCAGTTTTGAACGGAAGATATTTCCTTTTTCACCATAGCCCTCTATGGGCTTCCAAATATCCCTTTGCCAATTCCACAAGAACAGCCTTAGCGAAAGGCTTCTTGAAGGGAAAGATGTAACTCTGTGAGATGAATTAACAGAACACAGAGCAGTTTCTCAGAATGC
This sequence comes from Chlorocebus sabaeus, assembly GCF_047675955.1. Taxonomy (NCBI): domain Eukaryota; kingdom Metazoa; phylum Chordata; class Mammalia; order Primates; family Cercopithecidae; genus Chlorocebus; species Chlorocebus sabaeus. Next base: position 1,868,171 of record NW_027327504.1, read on the forward strand.
TTCTTTCCAGTTTTGAACGGAAGATATTTCCTTTTTCACCATAGCCCTCTATGGGCTTCCAAATATCCCTTTGCCAATTCCACAAGAACAGCCTTAGCGAAAGGCTTCTTGAAGGGAAAGATGTAACTCTGTGAGAGGAATTAACAGAACACAGAGCAGTTTCTCAGAAAGCTTCTTTCCACTTTGAACGGAAGATATTTCCTTTTTCACCATAGCCCTCTATGGGCTTCCAAATATCCCTTTGCCAATTCGACAAGAACAGCCTTAGCGAAAGGCTTCTTGACGGGAAAGATGTAACTCTGTGAGATGAATTAACAGAACACAGAGCAGTTTCTCAGAAAGCTTCTTTCCAGTTTTGAACGGAAGATATTTCCTTTTTCACCATAGCCCTCTATGGGCTTCCAAATATCCCTTTGCCAATTCCACAAGAAGAACCTTAGCGAAAGGCTTCTTGAAGGGAAAGATGTAACTCTGTGAGATGAATTAACAGAACACAGAGCAGTTTCTCAGAAAGCTTCTTTCCAGTTTTGAACGGAAGATATTTCCTTTTTCACCATAGCCCTCTATGCTCTTCCAAATATCCCCTTGCCAATTCCACAAGAACAGCCTTAGCGAAAGGCTTCTTGAAGGGAATGATGTAACTCTGTGAGATGAATTAACAGAACACAGAGCAGTTTCTCAGAAAGCTTCTTTCCAGTTTTGAACGGAAGATATTTCCTTTTTCACCATAGCCCTCTATGGGCTTCCAAATATCCCTTTGCCAATTCGACAAGAACAGCCTTAGCGAAAGGCTTCTGGAAGGGAAAGATGTAACTCTGTGAGATGAATTAACAGAACATAGAGCAGTTTCTCAGAAAGCTTCTTTCCAGTTTTGAACGGAAGATATTTCCTTTTTCACCATAGCCCTCTATGGGCTTCCAAATATCCCTTTGCGAATTCCACAAGAACAGCCTTAGCGAAAGGCTTCTTGAAGGGAAAGATGTAACTCTGGGAGATGAATTAACAGAACACAGAGCAGTTTCTCAGAAAGCTTCTTTCCAGTTTTGAACGGAAGATATTCCCTTTTTCACCATAGCCCTCTATGGGCTTCCAAATATCCCTTTGCCAATTCCACAAGAACAGCCTTAGCGAAAGGCTTCTTGAAGGGAAAGATGTAACTCTGTGAGATGAATTAACAGAACACAGAGCAGTTTCTGAGAAAGCTTCTTTCCAGTTTTGAACGGAAGATATTTCCTTTTTCACCATAGCCCTCTATGGGCTTCCAAATATCCCTTTGCCAATTCCACAAGAACAGCCTTAGCGAAAGGCTTCTTGAAGGGAAAGATGTAACTCTGTGAGATGAATTAACAGAACACGGAGAAGTATCTTGAAAGCTTCTTTCCAGTTTTGAACGGAAGATATTTCCTTTTTCACCATAGCCCTCTATGGGCTTCCAAATATCCCTTAGCCAATTCCACAAGAACAGACTTAGCGAAAGGCTTCTTGAAGGGAAAGATGTAACTCTGTGAGATGAACTAACAGAACACAGAGCAGTTTTTCAGAAAGCTTCTTTCCAGTTTGGAACGGAAGATATTTCCTTTTTCACCATAGCCCTCTATGGGCTTCCAAATATCCCTTTGCCAATTCCACAAGAACAGACTTAGCGAAAGGCTTCTTGAAGGGAAAGATGTAACTCTGTGAGATGAATTAACAGAACACAGAGAAGTTTCTTGAAAGCTTCTTTCCAGTTTTGAACGGAAGATATTTCCTTTTTCACCATAGCCCTCTATGGGCTTCCAAATATCCCTTTGCCAATTCCACAAGAACAGCCTTAGCGAAAGGCTTCTTGAAGGGAAAGATGTAACTCTGTGAGATGAATTAACAGAACACAGAGCAGTTTCTCAGAAAGCTTCTTTCCAGTTTTGAACGGAAGATATTCCCTTTTTCACCATAGCCCTCTAAGGGCTTCCAAATATCCCTTTGCCAATTCCACAAGAACAGCCTTAGCGAAAGGCTTCTTGAAGGGAAAGATGTAACTCTGTGAGAGGAATTAACAGAACACAGAGCAGTTTCTCAGAAAGCTTCTTTCCAGTTTTGAACGGAAGAAATTTCCTTTTTCACCATAGCCCTCTATGGGCTTCCAAATATCCCTTTGCCAATTCCACAAGAACAGCCTTAGCGAAAGGCTTCTTGAAGGGAAAGATGTAACTCTGTGAGATGAATTAACAGAACACAGAGCAGTTTCTCAGAAAGCTTCTTTCCAGTTTTTAACGGAAGATATTTCCTTTTTCAACATAGCCCTCTATGGGCTTCCAAATATCCCTTTGCCAATTCCACAAGAACAGCCTTAGGGAAAGGCTTCTTGAAGGGAAAGATGTAACTCTGTGAGATGAATTAACAGAACACAGAGAAGTCTCTTGAAAGCTTCTTTCCAGTTTTGAACGGAAGATATTTCCTTTTTCACCATAGCCCTCTATGGGCTTCCAAATATCCCTTTGCCAATTCCACAAGAACAGCCTTAGAGAAAGGCTTCTTGAAGGGAAAGATGTAACTCTGTGAGATGAATTAACAGAACACAGAGCAGTTTCTCAGAAAGCTTCTTTCCAGTTTTGAACGGAAGATATTCCCTTTTTCAACATAGCCCTCTATGGGCTTCCAAATATCCCTTTGCCAATTCCACAAGAACAGCCTTAGCGAAAGGCTTCTTGAAGGGAAAGATGTAACTCTGTGAGATGAATTAACAGAACACAGAGCAGTTTCTCAGAAAGCTTCTTTCCAGTTTTGAACGGAAGATATTTCCTTTTTCACCATAGCCCTCTATGGGCTTCCAAATATCCCTTTGCCAATTCCACAAGAACAGCTTTAGCGAAAGGCTTTTTGAAGGGAAAGATGTAACTCTGTGAGATGAATTAACAGATCACAGAGCAGTTTCTCAGAAAGCTTCTTTCCAGTTTTGAACGGAAGATATTTCCTTTTTCATCATAGCCCTCTATGGGCTTCCAAATATCCCTTTGCCATTTCCACAAGAACAGCCTTAGCGAAAGGCTTCTTGAAGGGAAAGATGTAACTCTGTGAGATGAATTAACAGAACACAGAGCAGTTTCTCAGAAAGCTTCTTTCCAGTTTTGAACGGAAGATATTTCCTTTTTCACCATAGCCCTCTATGGGCTTCCAAATATCCCTTTGCCAATTCCACAAGAACAGCCTTAGCGAAAGGCTTCTTGAAGGGAAAGATGTAACTCTGTGAGATGAATTAACAGAACACAGAGCAGTTTTTCAGAAAGCTTCTTTCCAGTTTTGAACGGAAGATATTTCCTTTTTCACCATAGCCCTCTATGGGCTTCCAAATATCCCTTTGCCAATTCCACAGGAACAGCTTTAGCGAAAGGCTTCTTGAAGGGAAAGATGTAACTCTGTGAGATGAATTAACAGAACACAGAGCAGTTTCTCAGAAAGCTTCTTTCCAGTTTTGAACGGAAGATATTTCCTTTTTCACCATAGCCCTCTAAGGGCTTCCAAATATCCCTTTGCCAATTCCACAAGAACAGCCTTAGCGAAAGGCTTCTTGAAGAGAAAGATGTAACTCTGTGAGATGAAATAACAACACACCGAGCAGTTTCTCAGAAAGCTTCTTTCCAGTTTTGAACGGAAGATATTTCCTTTTTCACCATAGCCCTCTATGGGCTTCCAAATATCCCTTTGCCAATTCCACAAGAACAGCCTTAGAGAAAGGCTTCTTGAAGGGAAAGATGTTACTCTGTGAGATGAATTAACAGAACATAGAACAGTTTCTCAGAAAGCTTCTTTCCAGTTTTGAACGGAAGATATTTCCTTTTTCACCATAACCCTCTATGGGCTTCCAAATATCCCTTTGCCAATTCCACAAGAACAGCCTTAGCGAAAGGCTTCTTGAAGGGAAAGATGTAACTCTGTGAGATGAATTAACAGAACACAGAGCAGTTTCTCAGAAAGCTTCTTTCCAGTTTTGAACGGAAGATATTTCCTTTTTCACCATAGCCCTCTATGGGCTTCCAAATATCCCTTTGCCAATTCCACAAGAACAGCCTTAGCGAAAGACTCCTTGAAGGGAAAGATGTAACTCTGTGAGACGAATTAACAGAACACAGAGCAGTTTCTCAGAAAGCTTCTTTCCAGTTTTGAACGGAAGATATTTCCTTTTTCACATAGCCCTCTATGGGCTTCCAAATATCCCTTTGCCAATTCCACAAGAACAGCCTTAGCGAAAGGCTTCTTGAAGGGAAAGATGTAACTCTGTGAGATGAATTAACAGAACACAGAGCAGTTTCTCAGAAAGCTTCTTTCCAGTTTTGAACGGAAGATATTTCCTTTTTCTCCATAGCCCTCTATGGGCTTCCAAATATCCCTTTGCCAATTCCACAAGAACAGCCTTAGCGAAAGGCTTCTTGAAGGGAAAGATGTAACTCTGTGAGATGAATTAACAGAACACAGAGCAGTTTCTCAGAAAGCTTCTTTCCAGTTTTGAACGGAAGATATTTCCTTTTTCACCATAGCCCTCTATGGTCTTCCAAATATCCCTTTGCCAATTACACAAGAACAGCCTTAGCGAAAGGCTTCTTGAAAGGAAAGATGTAACTCTGTGAGATGAATTAACAGAACACAGAGGAATTTCTCAGAAAGCTTCTTTCCAGTTTTGAACGGAAGATTTTTCCTTTTTCACCATAGCCCTCTATGGGCTTCCAAATATCCCTTTGCAAATTCCACAAGAACAGTCTTAGCGAAAGGCTTCTTGAAGGGAAAGATGTAACTCTGTGAGATGAATTAACAGAACACAGAGCAGTTTCTCAGAAAGCTTCTTTCCAGTTTTGAACGGAAGATATTTCCTTTTTCTCCATAGCCTTCTATGGTCTTCCAAATATCCCTTTGCCAATTCCACAAGAACAGCCTTAGCGAAAGGCTTCTTGAAGGGAAAGATGTAACTCTGTGAGATGAATTAACAGAACACAGAGCAGTTTCTCAGAAAGCTTCTTTCCAGTTTTGAACGGAAGATATTTCCTTTTTCACCATAGCCCTCTATGGGCTTCCAAATATCCCTTTGCCAATTACACAAGAACAGCCTTAGCGAAAGGCTTCTTGAAGGGAAAGATGTAACTCTGTGAGATGAATTAACAGAACACAGAGCAGTTTCTCAGAAAGCTTCTTTCCAGTTTTGAACGGAAGATATTTCCTTTTTCACCATAGCCCTCTATGGGCTTCCAAATATCCCTTTGCCAATTCCACAAGAACAGCCTTAGCGAAAGGCTTCTTGAAGGGAAAGATGTAACTCTGTGAGATGAATTAACAGAACACAGAGCAGTTTCTCAGAAAGCTTCTTTCCAGTTTTGAACGGAAGATATTTCCTTTTTCACCATAGCCCTCTATGGGCTTCCAAATATCCCTTTGCCAATTCCACAAGAACAGCCTTAGCGAAAGGCTTCTTGAAGGGAAAGATGTAACTCTGTGAGATGAATTGACAGAACACAGAGCAGTATCTCAGAAAGCTTCTTTCCAGTTTTGAACGGAAGATATTTCCTTTTTCACCATAGCCCTCTATGGGCTTCCAAATATCCCTTTGCCAATTCCACAAGAACAGCCTTAGCGAAAGGCTTCTTGAAGGGAAAGATGTAACTCTGTGAGATGAATTAACAGAACACAGAGCAGTTTCTCAGAAAGCTTCTTTCCAGTTTTGAACGGAAGATATTTCCTTTTTCACCATAGCCCTCTATGGGCTTCCAAATATCCCTTTGCCAATTCCACAAGAACAGCCTTAGCGAAAGGCTTCTTGAAGGGAAAGATGTAACTCTGTGAGATGAAATAACAAAACACCGAGCAGTTTCTCAGAAAGCTTCTTTCCAGTTTTGAACGGAAGATATTTCCTTTTTCACCATAGCACTCTATGGGCTTCCAAATATCCCTTTGCCAATTCCACAAGAACAGCCTTAGAGAAAGGCTTCTTGAAGGGAAAGATGTAACTCTGTGAGATGAATTAACAGAACATAGAACAGTTTCTCAGAAAGCTTCTTTCCAGTTTTGAACGGAAGATATTTCCTTTTTCACCATAGCCCTCTATGGGCTTCCAAATATCCCTTTGCCAATTCCACAAGAACAGCCTTAGCGAAAGGCTTCTTGAAGGGAAAGATGTAACTCTGTGTGATGAATTAACAGAACACAGAGCAGTTTCTCAGAAAGCTTCTTTCCAGTTTTGAACGGAAGATATTTCCTTTTTCACCATAGCCCTCTAAGGGCTTCCAAATATCCCTTTGCCAATTCCACAAGAACAGCCTTAGCGAAAGACTCCTTGAAGGGAAAGATGTAACTGTGTGAGACGAATTAACAGAACACAGAGCAGTTTCTCAGAAAGCTTCTTTCCAGTTTTGAACGGAAGATATTTCCTTTTTCACATAGCCCTCTATGGGCTTCCAAATATCCCTTTGCCAGTTCCACAAGAACAGCCTTAGCGAAAGGCTTCTTGAAGGGAAAGATGTAACTCTGTGAGATGAATTAACAGAACACAGAGCAGTTTCTCAGAAAGCTTCTTTCCAGTTTTGAACGGAAGATATTTCCTTTTTCACCATAGCCCTCTATGGGCTTCCAAATATCCCTTTGCCAATTCCACAAGAACAGCCTTAGCGAAAGGCTTCTTGAAGGGAAAGATGTAACTCTGTGAGATGAATTAACAGAACACAGAGCAGTTTCTCAGAAAGCTTCTTTCCAGTTTTGAACGGAAGATATTTCCTTTTTCACCATAGCCCTCTATGGGCTTCCAAATATCCCTTTGCCAATTCCACAAGAACAGCCTTAGCGAAAGGCTTCTTGAAAGGAAAGATGTAACTCTGTGAGATGAATTAACAAAACACAGAGCAGGTTCTCAGAAAGCTTCTTTCCAGTTTTGAACGGAAGATATTTCCTTTTTCACCATAGCCCTCTATGGGCTTCCAAATATCCCTTTGCCAATTCCACAAGAACAGCCTTAGCGAAAGGCTTCTTGAAGGGAAAGATGTAACTCTGTGAGATGAATTAACAGAACACAGAACAGTTTCTCAGAAAGCTTCTTTCCAGTTTTGAACGGAAGATATTTCCTTTTTCACCATAGCCCTCTATGGGCTTCCAAATATCCCTTTGCCAATTCCACAAGAACAGCCTTAGCGAAAGGCTTCTTGAAGGGAAAGATGTAACTCTGTGAGATGAATTAACAGAACACAGAGCAGTTTCTCAGAATGATTCTTTCCAGTTTTGAACGGAAGATATTTCCTTTTTCACCATAGCCCTCTATGGGCTTCCAAATATCCCTTTGCCAATTCCACAAGAACAGCCTTAGCGAAAGGCTTCTTGAAGGGAAAGATGTAACTCTGTGAGAGGAATTAACAGAACACAGAGCAGTTTCTCAGAAAGCTTCTTTCCAGTTTGAACGGAAGATATTTCCTTTTTCACCATAGCCCTCTATGGGCTTCCAAATATCCCTTTGCCAATTCCACAAGAACAGCCTTAGCGAAAGGCTTCTTGAAGGGAAAGATGTAACTCTGTGAGATGAATTAACAGAACACAGAGCAGTTTCTCAGAAAGCTTCTTTCCAGTTTTGAACGGAAGATATTTCCTTTTTCACCATAGCCCTCTATGGGCTTCCAAATATCCCTTTGCCAATTCCACAAGAACAGCCTTAGCGAAAGGCTTCTTGAAGGGAAAGATGTAACTCTGTGAGATGAAATAACAAAACACAGAGCAGTTTCTCAAAAAGCTTCTTTCCAGTTTTGAACGGAAGATATTTCCTTTTTCACCATAGCCCTCTATGGGCTTCCAAATATCCCTTTGCCAATTACACAAGAACAGCCTTAGAGAAAGGCTTCTTGAAGGGAAAGATGTAACTCTGTGAGATGAATTAACAGAACATAGAACAGTTTCTCAGAAAGCTTCTTTCCAGTTTTGAACGGAAGATATTTCCTTTTTCACCATAGCCCTCTTTGGGCTTCCAAATATCCCTTTGCAAATTCCACAAGAACAGCCTTAGCGAAAGGCTTCTTGAAGGGAAAGATGTAACTCTGTGAGATGAATTAACAGAACACAGAGCAGTTTCTCAGAAAGCTTCTTTCCAGTTTTGAACGGAAGATATTTCCTTTTTCACCATAGCCCTCTATGGGCTTCCAAATATCCCTTTGCCAATTCCACAAGAACAGCCTTAGCGAAAGGCTTCTTGAAGGCAAAGATGTAACTCTGTGAGATGAATTAACAGAACACAGAGCAGTTTCTCAGAAAGCTTCTTTCCAGTTTGAAGGGAAGATATTTCCTTTTTCACGATAGCCCTCTATGGGCTTCCAAATATCCCTTTGCCAATTCGACAAGAACAGCCTTAGCGAAAGGCTTCTTGACGGGAAACATGTAACTCTGTGAGATGAATTAACAGAACACAGAGCAGTTTCGCAGAAAGCTTCTTTCCAGTTTTGAACGGAAGATATTTCCTTTTTCACCATAGCCCTCTATGGGCTTCCAAATATCCCTTTGCCAATTCCACAAGAACAACCTTAGCGAAAGGCTTCTTGAAGGGAAAGATGTAACTCTGTGAGATGAATTAACAGAACACAGAGCAGATTCTCAGAAAGCTTCTTTCCAGTTTTGAACGGAAGATATTTCCTTTTTCACCATAGCCCTCTATGGGCTTCCAAATATCCCTTTGCCAATTCCACAAGAACAGCCTTAGCGAAAGGCTTCTTGAAGGGAAAGATGTAACTCTGTGAGATGAATTAACAGAACACAGAGCAGTTTCTCAGAAAGCTTCTTTCCAGTTTTGAACAGAAGATATTTCCTTTTTCACCATAGCCCTCTATGGGCTTCCAAATATCCCTTTGCCAATTCCACAAGAACAGCCTTAGCGAAAGGCTTCTTGAAGGGAAAGATGTAACTCTGTGAGATGAATTAACAGAACACAGAGCAGTTTCTCAGAAAGCTTCTTTCCAGTTTTGAACGGAAGATATTTCCTTTTTCACCATAGCCCTCTATGGGCTTCCAAATATCCCTTTGCCAATTCCACAAGAACAGCCTTAGCGAAAGGCTTCTTGAAGGGAAAGATGTAACTCTGTGAGACGAATTAACAGAACACAGAGCAGTTTCTCAAAAAGCTTCTTTCCAGTTTTGAACGGAAGATATTTCCTTTTTCACCATAGCCCTCTATGGGCTTCCAAATATCCCTTTGCCAATTCCACAAGAACAGCCTTAGCGAAAGGCTTCTTGAAGGGAAAGATGTAACTCTGTGAGATGAATTAACAGAACACAGAGCAGTTTCTCAGAAAGCTTCTTTCCAGTTTTGAACGGAAGATATTTCCTTTTTCACCATAGCCCTCTATGGGCTTCCAAATATCCCTTTGCCAATTCCACAAGAACAGCCTTAGCGAAAGGCTTCTTGAAGGGAAAGATGTAACTCTGTGAGATGAATTAACAGAACACAGAGCAGTTTCTCAGAAAGCTTCTTTCCAGTTTTGAACGGAAGATATTTCCTTTTTCACCATAGCCCTCTATGGGCTTCCAAATATCCCTTTGCCAATTCCACAAGAAGAGCCTTAGCGAAAGGCTTCTTGAAGGGAAAGATGTAACTCTGTGAGATGAATTAACAGAAAACAGAGCAGTTTCTCAGAAAGCTTCTTTCCAGTTTTGAACGGAAGATATTTCCTTTTTCACCATAGCCCTCTATGGGCTTCCAAATATCCCTTTGCCAATTCCACAAGAACAGCTTTAGCGAAAGGCTTCCTGAAGGGAAAGATGTAACTCTGTGAGATGAATTAACAGAACACAGAGCAGTTTCTCAGAAAGCTTCTTTCCAGTTTTGAACGGAAGATATTTCCTTTTTCACCATAGCCCTCTATGGGCTTCCAAATATCCCTTTGCCAATTCCACAAGAACAGCCTTAGCGAAAGGCTTCTTGAAGGGAAAGATGTAACTCTGTGAGATGAATTAACAGAACATAGAACAGTTTCTCAGAAAGCTTCTTTCCAGTTTTGAACGGAAGATATTTCCTTTTTCACCATAGCCCTCTATGGGCTTCCAAATATCCCTTTGCCAATTCCACAAGAACAGCCTTAGTGAAAGGCTTCTTGAAGGGAAAGATGTAACTCTGTGAGATGAATTAACAGAACACAGAGCAGTTTCTCAGAAAGCTTCTTTCCAGTTTTGAACGGAAGATATTTCCTTTTTCACCATAGCCCTCTATGGGCTTCCAAATATCCCTTTGCCAATTCCACAAGAACAGCCTTAGCGAAAGACTCCTTGAAGGGAAAGATGTAACTCTGTGAGACGAATTAACAGAACACAGAGCAGTTTCTCAGAAAGCTTCTTTCCAGTTTTGAACGGAAGATATTTCCTTTTTCACATAGCCCTCTATGGGCTTCCAAATATCCCTTTGCCAATTCCACAAGAACAGCCTTAGCGAAAGGCTTCTTGAAGGGAAAGATGTAACTCTGTGAGATGAATTAACAGAACACAGAGCAGTTTCTCAGAAAGCTTCTTTCCAGTTTTGAACGGAAGATATTTCCTTTTTCACCATAGCCCTCTTTGGGCTTCCAAATATCCCTTTGCCAATTCCACAAGAACAGCCTTAGCGAAAGGCTTCTTGAAGGGAAAGATGTAACTCTGTGAGATGAATTAACAGAACACAGAGCAGTTTCTCAGAAAGCTTCTTTCCAGTTTTGAACGGAAGATATTTCCTTTTTCACCATAGCCCTCTATGGGCTTCCAAATATCCCTTTGCCAATTCCACAAGAACAGCCTTAGCGAAAGGCTTCTTGAAGGGAAAGATGTAACTCTGTGAGATGAATTAACAAAACACAGAACAGTTTCTCAGAAAGTTCTTTCCAGTTTTGAACGGAAGATATTCCCTTTTTCACCATAGCCCTCTATGGGCTTCCAAATATCCCTTTGCCAATTCCGCAAGAACAGCCTTAGCGAAAGGCTTCTTGAAGGGAAAGATGTAACTCTGTGAGATGAATTAACAGAACACACAGCAGTTTCTCAGAAAGCTTCCTTCCAGTTTTGAACGGAAGATATTTCCTTTTTCACCATAGCCCTCTATGGGCTTCCAAATATCCCTTTGCCAATTCCACAAGAACAGCCTTAGCGAAAGGCTTCTTGAAGGGAAAGATGTAACTCTGTGAGATGAATTAACAGAACACAGAGCAGTTTCTCAGAAAGCTTCTTTCCAGTTTTGAACGGAAGATATTTCCTTTTTCACCATAGCCCTCTATGGGCTTCCAAATATCCCTTTGCCAATTCCACAAGAACAACCTTAGCGAAAGGCTTCTTGAAGGGAAAGATGTAACTCTGTGAGAGGAATTAACAGAACACAGAGCAGTTTCTCAGAAAGCTTCTTTCCAGTTTTGAACGGAAGATATTTCCTTTTTCACCATAGCCCTCTATGGGCTTCCAAATATCCCTTTGCCAATTCCACAAGAACAGCCTTAGCGAAAGGCTTCTTGAAGGGAAAGATGTAACTCTGTGAGATGAAATAACAAAACACAGAGCAGTTTCTCAGAAAGCTTCTTTCCAGTTTTGAACGGAAGATATTTCCTTTTTCACCATAGCCCTCTATGGGCTTCCAAATATCCCTTTGCCAATTGCACAAGAACAGCCTTAGCGAAAGGCTTCTTGAAGGGAAAGATGTAACTCTGTGAGATGAATTAACAGAACATAGAACAGTTTCTCAGAAAGCTTCTTTCCAGTTTTGAACGGAAGATATTTCCTTTTTCACCATAGCCCTCTATGGGCTTCCAAATATCCCTTTGCCAATTCCACAAGAACAGCCTTAGCGAAAGGCTTCTTGAAGGGAAAGATGTAACTCTGTGAGATGAATTAACAGAACACAGAGCAGTTTCTCAGAAAGCTTCTTTCCAGTTTTGAACGGAAGATATTTCCTTTTTCACCATAGCCCTCTATGGGCTTCCAAATATCCCTTTGCCAATTCCACAAGAACAGCCTTAGCGAAAGATTCCTTGAAGGGAAAGATGTAACTCTGTGAGATGAATTAACAGAACACAGAGCAGTTTCTCAGAAAGCTTCTTTCCAGTTTTGAACGGAAGATATTTCCTTTTTCACCATAGCCCTCTATGGGCTTCCAAATATCCCTTTGCCAATTCCACAAGAACAGCCTTAGCGAAAGGCTTCTTGAAGGGAAAGATTTAACTCTGTGAGATGAATTAACAGAACACAGAGCAGTTTCTCAGAAAGCTTCTTTCCAGTTTTGAACGGAAGATATTTCCTTTTTCACCATAGTCCTCTATGGGCTTCCAAATATCCCTTTGCCAATTCCACAAGAACAGCCTTAGCGAAAGGCTTCTTGAAGGGAAAGATGTAACTCTGTGAGATGAATTAACAGAACACAGAGAAGTTTCTTGAAAGCTTCTTTCCAGTTTTGAACGGAAGATATTTCCTTTTTCACCATAGCCCTCTATGGGCTTCCAAATATCCCTTTGCCAATTCCACAAGAACAGCCTTAGCGAAAGGCTTCTTGAAGGGAAAGATGTAACTCTGTGAGATGAATTAACAGAACACAGAGCAGTTTCTCAGAAAGCTTCTTTCCAGTTTTGAACGGAAGATATTTCCTTTTTCACCATAGCCCTCTATGGGCTTCCAAATATCCCTTTGCCAATTCCACAAGAACAGCCTTAGCGAAAGGCTTCTTGAAGGGAAAGATGTAACTCTGTGAGATGAATTAACAGAACATAGAACAGTTTCTTAGAAAGCTTCTTTTCAGTTTTGAACGGAAGATATTTCCTTTTTCACCATAGCCCTCTATGGGCTTCCAAATATCCCTTTGATATTCCACATGAACAGCCTTAGCCAAAGGCTTCTTCAAGGGAAAGATGTAACTCTGTGAGATGAATTCACAGAACACAGAGCAGTTTCTCAGAAAGCTTCTTTCCAGTTTTGAACGGAAGATATTTCCTTTTTCAACATAGCCCTCTATTGGCTTCCAAATATCCCTTTGCCAATTCCACAAGAACAGCCTTAGCGAAATGCTTCTTGAAGGGAAAGATGTAACTCTGTGAGATGAATTAACAGAACACAGAGCAGTTTCTCAGAAAGCTTCTTTCCAGTTTTGAACGGAAGATATTTCCTTTTTCACCATAGCCCTCTATGGGCTTCCAAATATCCCTTTGCCAATTCCACAAGAACAGCCTTAGCGAAAGGCTTCTTGAAGGGAAAGATGTAACTCTGTGAGATGAAATAACAAAACACAGAGCAGTTTCTCAGAAAGCTTCTTTCCAGTTTTGAACGGAAGATATTTCCTTTTTCACCATAGCCCTCTATGGGCTTCCAAATATCCCTTTGCCAATTGCAAAAGAACAGCCTTAGAGAAAGGCTTCTTGAAGGGAAAGATGTAACTCTGTGAGATGAATTAACAGAACATAGAACAGTTTCTCAGAAAGCTTCTTTCCAGTTTTGAACGGAAGATATTTCCTTTTTCACCATAGCCCTCTATGGGCTTCCAAATATCCCTTTGCCAATTCCACAAGAACAGCCTTAGCGATAGGCTTCTTGAAGGGAAAGATGTAACTCTGTGAGATGAATTAACAGAACACAGAGCAGTTTCTCAGAAAGCTTCTTCCCAGTTTTGAACGGAAGATATTTCCTTTTTCACCATAGCCCTCTATGGGCTTCCAAATATCCCTTTGCCAATTCCACAAGAACAGCCTTAGCGAAAGATTCCTTGAAGGGAAAGATGTAACTCTGTGAGACGAATTAACAGAACACAGAGCAGTTTCTCAGAAAGCTTCTTTCCAGTTTTGAACGGAAGATATTTCCTTTTTCACATAGCCCTCTATGGGCTTCCAAATATCCCTTTGCCAATTCCACAAGAACAGCCTTAGCGAAAGGCTTCTGGAAAGGAAAGATGTAACTCTGTGAGATGAATTAACAGAACACAGAGCAGTTTCTCAGAAAGCTTATTTCCAGTTTTGAACTGAAGATATTTCCTTTTTCACCATAGCCCTCTATGGGCTTCCAAATATCCCTTTGCCAATTCCACAAGAACAGCCTTAGTGAAAGGCTTCTTGAAGGGAAAGATGTAACTCTGTGAGATGAATTAACAGAACACAGAGCAGTTTCTCAGAAAGCTTCTTTCCAGTTTTGAACGGAAGATATTTCCTTTTTCTCCATAGCCCTCTATGGGCTTCCAAATATCCCTTTGCCAATTCCACAAGAACAGCCTTAGCGAAAGGCTTCTTGAAGGCAAAGATGTAACTCTGTGAGATGAATTAACAGAACACAGAGCAGTTTCTCAGAAAGCTTCTTTCCAGTTTGAACGGAAGATATTTCCTTTTTCACCATAGCCCTCTATGGGCTTCCAAATATCCCTTTGCCAATTCGACAAGAACAGCTTTAGCGAAAGGCTTCTTGACGGGAAACATGTAACTCTGTGAGATGAATTAACAGAACACAGAGCAGTTTCGCAGAAAGCTTCTTTCCAGTTTTGAACGGAAGATATTTCCTTTTTCACCATAGCCCTCTATGGGCTTCCAAATATCCCTTTGCCAATTCCACAAGAACAACCTTAGCGAAAGGCTTCTTGAAGGGAAAGATGTAACTCTGTGAGATGAATTAACAGAACACAGAGCAGTTTCTCAGAAAGCTTCTTTCCAGTTTTGAACGGAAGATATTTCCTTTTTCACCATAGCCCTCTATGGGCTTCCAAATATCCCTTTGCCAATTCCACAAGAACAGCCTTAGCGAAAGGCTTCTTGAAGGGAAAGATGTAACTCTGTGAGATGAATTAACAGAACACACAGCAGTTTCTCAGAAAGCTTCTTTCCAGTTTTGAACGGAAGATATTTCCTTTTTCACCATAGCCCTCTATGGGCTTCCAAATATCCCTTTGCCAATTCCACAAGAACAGCCTTAGCGAAAGGCTTCTTGAAGGGAAAGATGTAACTCTGTGAGATGAATTAACAGAACACAGAGCAGTTTCTCAGAAAGCTTCTTTCCAGTTTTGAACGGAAGATATTTCCTTTTTCACCATAGCCCTCTATGGGCTTCCAAATATCCCTTTGCCAATTCCACAAGAACAGCCTTAGCGAAAGGCTTCTTGAAGGGAAAGATGTAACTCTGTGAGACGAATTAACAGAACACAGAGCAGTTTCTCAAAAAGCTTCTTTCCAGTTTTGAACGGAAGATATTTCCTTTTTCACCATAGCCCTCTATGGGCTTCCAAATATCCCTTTGCCAATTCCACAAGAACAGCCTTAGCAAAAGGCTTCTTGAAGGGAAAGATGTAACTCTGTGAGATGAATTAACAGAACACAGAGCAGTTTCTCAGAAAGCTTCTTTCCAGTTTTGAACGGAAGATATTTCCTTTTTCACCATAGCCCTCTATGGGCTTCCAAATATCCCTTTGCCAATTCCACAAGAACAGCCTTAGCGAAAGGCTTCTTGAAGGGAAAGATGTAACTCTGTGAGATGAATTAACAGAACACAGAGCAGTTTCTCAGAAAGCTTCTTTCCAGTTTTGAACGGAAGATATTTCCTTTTTCACCATAGCCCTCTATGGGCTTCCAAATATCCCTTTGCCAATTCCACAAGAACAGCCTTAGCGAAAGGCTTCTTGAAGGGAAAGATGTAACTCTGTGAGATGAATTAACAGAAAACAGAGCAGTTTCTCAGAAAGCTTCTTTCCAGTTTTGAACGGAAGATATTTCCTTTTTCACCATAGCCCTCTATGGGCTTCCAAATATCCCTTTGCCAATTCCACAAGAACAGCTTTAGCGAAAGGCTTCCTGAAGGGAAAGATGTAACTCTGTGAGATGAATTAACAGAACACAGAGCAGTTTCTCAGAAAGCTTCTTACCACTTTTGAACGGAAGATATTTCCTTTTTCACCATAGCCCTCTATGGGCTTCCAAATATCCCTTTGCCAATTCCACAATAACAGCCTTAGCGAAAGGCTTCTTGAAGGGAAAGATGTAACTCTGTGAGATGAAATAACAAAACACCGAGCAGTTTCTCAGAAAGCTTCTTTCCAGTTTTGAACGGAAGATATTTCCTTTTTCACCATAGCCCTCTATGGGCTTCCAAATATCCCTTTGCCAATTCCACAAGAACAGCCTTAGAGAAAGGCTTCTTGAAGGGAAAGATGTAACTCTGTGAGATGAATTAACAGAACATAGAACAGTTTCTCAGAAAGCTTCTTTCCAGTTTTGAACGGAAGATATTTCCTTTTTCACCATAGCCCTCTATGGGCTTCCAAATATCCCTTTGCCAATTCCACAAGAACAGCCTTAGTGAAAGGCTTCTTGAAGGGAAAGATGTAACTCTGTGAGATGAATTAACAGAACACAGAGCAGTTTCTCAGAAAGCTTCTTTCCAGTTTTGAACGGAAGATATTTCCTTTTTCACCATAGCCCTCTATGGGCTTCCAAATATCCCTTTGCCAATTCCACAAGAACAGCCTTAGCGAAAGACTCCTTGAAGGGAAAGATGTAACTCTGTGAGACGAATTAACAGAACACAGAGCAGTTTCTCAGAAAGCTTCTTTCCAGTTTTGAACGGAAGATATTTCCTTTTTCACATAGCCCTCTATGGGCTTCCAAATATCCCTTTGCAAATTCCACAAGAACAGCCTTAGCGAAAGGCTTCTTGAAGGGAAAGATGTAACTCTGTGAGATGAATTAACAGAACACAGAGCAGTTTCTCAGAAAGCTTCTTTCCAGTTTTGAACGGAAGATATTTCCTTTTTCACCATAGCCCTCTATGGGCTTCCAAATATCCCTTTGCCAATTCCACAAGAACAGCCTTAGCGAAAGGCTTCTTGAAGGGCAAGATGTAACTCTGTGAGATGAATTAACAGAACACAGAGCAGTTTCTCAGAAAGCTTCTTTCCAGTTTTGAACGGAAGATATTTCCTTTTTCACCATAGCCCTCTATGGGCTTCCAAATATCCCTTTGCCAATTCCACAAGAACAGCCTTAGCGAAAGGCTTCTTGAAGGGAAAGATGTAACTCTGTGAGATGAATTAACAAAACACAGAACAGTTTCTCAGAAAGTTCTTTCCAGTTTTGAACGGAAGATATTCCCTTTTTCACCATAGCCCTCTATGGGCTTCCAAATATCCCTTTGCCAATTCCGCAAGAACAGCCTTAGCGAAAGGCTTCTTGAAGGGAAAGATGTAACTCTGTGAGATGAATTAACAGAACACACAGCAGTTTCTCAGAAAGCTTCCTTCCAGTTTTGAACGGAAGATATTTCCTTTTTCACCATAGCCCTCTATGGGCTTCCAAATATCCCTTTGCCAATTCCACAAGAACAGCCTTAGCGAAAGGCTTCTTGAAGGGAAAGATGTAACTCTGTGAGATGAATTAACAGAACACAGAGCAGTTTCTCAGAAAGCTTCTTTCCAGTTTTGAACGGAAGATATTTCCTTTTTCACCATAGCCCTCTATGGGCTTCCAAATATCCCTTTGCCAATTCCACAAGAACAGCCTTAGCGAAAGGCTTCTTGAAAGGAAAGATGTAACTCTGTGAGATGAATTAACAAAACACAGAGCAGTTTCTCAGAAAGCTTCTTTCCAGTTTTGAACGGAAGATTTTTCCTTTTTCACCATAGCCCTGTATGGGCTTCCAAATATCCCTTTGCCAATGCCACAAGAAGAGCCTTAGCGAAAGGCTTCTTGAAGGGAAAGATGTAACTCTGTGAGATGAATTAACAGAACACAGAACAGTTTCTCAGAAAGCTTCTTTCCAGTTTTGAACGGAAGATATTTCCTTTTTCTCCATAGCCCTCTATGGGCTTCCAAATATCCCTTTGCCAATTCCACAAGAACAGCCTTAGCGAAAGGCTTCTTGAAGGGAAAGATGTAACTCTGTGAGATGAATTAACAGAACACAGAGCAGTTTCTCAGAAAGCTTCTTTCCAGTTTTGAACGGAAGATTTATCCTTTTTCACCATAGCCCTCTATGGGCTTCCAAATATCCCTTTGCCAATTCCACAAGAACAGTCTTAGCGAAAGGCTTCTTGAAGGGAAAGATGTAACTCTGTGAGATGAATTAACAGAACACAGAACAGTTTCTCAGAAAGCTTCTTTCCAGTTTTGAACGGAAGATATTTCCTTTTTCACCATAGCCCTCTATGGGCTTCCAAATATCCCTTTGCCAATTACACAAGAACAGCCTTAGCGAAAGGCTTCTTGAAGGGAAAGATGTAACTCTGTGAGATGAATTAACAGAACACAGAGCAGTTTCTCAGAATGCTTCTTTCCAGTTTTGAACGGAAGATATTTCCTTTTTCACCATAGCCCTCTATGGGCTTCCAAATATCCCTTTGCCAATTCCACAAGAACAGCCTTAGCGAAAGGCTTCTTGAAGGCAAAGATGTAACTCTGTGAGATGAATTAACAGAACACAGAGCAGTTTCTCAGAAAGCTTCTTTCCAGTTTGAACGGAAGATATTTCCTTTTTCACCATAGCCCTCTATGGGCTTCCAAATATCCCTTTGCCAATTCGACAAGAACAGCCTTAGCGAAAGGCTTCCTGACGGGAAACATGTAACTCTGTGAGATGAATTAACAGAACACAGAGCAGTTTCTCAGAAAGCTTCTTTCCAGTTTTGAACGGAAGATATTTCCTTTTTCACCATAGCCCTCTATGGGCTTCCAAATATCCCTTTGCCAATTCCACAAGAACAACCTTAGCGAAAGGCTTCTTGAAGGGAAAGATGTAACTCTGTGAGATGAATTAACAGAACACAGAGCAGTTTCTCAGAAAGCTTCTTTCCAGTTTTGAACGGAAGATATTTCCTTTTTCACCATAGCCCTCTATGGGCTTCCAAATATCCCTTTGCCAATTCCACAAGAACAGCCTTAGCGAAAGGCTTCTTGAAGGGAAAGATGTAACTCTGTGAGATGAATTAACAGAACACAGAGCAGTTTCTCAGAAAGCTTCTTTCCAGTTTTGAACGGAAGATATTTCCTTTTTCACCATAGTCCTCTATGGGCTTCCAAATATCCCTTTGCCAATTCCACAAGAACAGCCTTAGCGAAAGGTTTCTTGAAGGGAAAGATGTAACTCTGTGAGATGAATTAACAGAACACAGAGAAGTTTCTTGAAAGCTTCTTTCCAGTTTTGAACGGAAGATATTTCCTTTTTCACCATAGCCCTCTATGGGCTTCCAAATATCCCTTTGCCAATTCCACAAGAACAGCCTTAGCGAAAGGCTTCTTGAAGGGAAAGATGTAACTCTGTGAGATGAATTAACAGAACACAGAGCAGTTTCTCAGAAAGCTTCTTTCCAGTTTTGAACGGAAGATATTTCCTTTTTCACCATAGCCCTCTATGGGCTTCCAAATATCCCTTTGCCAATTCCACAAGAACAGCCTTAGCGAAAGGCTTCTTGAAGGGAAAGATGTAACTCTGTGAGATGAATTAACAGAACATAGAACAGTTTCTTAGAAAGCTTCTTTTCAGTTTTGAACGGAAGATATTTCCTTTTTCACCATAGCCCTCTATGGGCTTCCAAATATCCCTTTGATATTCCACATGAACAGCCTTAGCCAAAGGCTTCTTCAAGGGAAAGATGTAACTCTGTGAGATGAATTCACAGAACACAGAGCAGTTTCTCAGAAAGCTTCTTTCCAGTTTTGAACGGAAGATATTTCCTTTTTCAACATAGCCCTCTATTGGCTTCCAAATATCCCTTTGCCAATTCCACAAGAACAGCCTTAGCGAAATGCTTCTTGAAGGGAAAGATGTAACTCTGTGAGATGAATTAACAGAACACAGAGCAGTTTCTCAGAAAGCTTCTTTCCAGTTTTGAACGGAAGATATTTCCTTTTTCACCATAGCCCTCTATGGGCTTCCAAATATCCCTTTGCCAATTCCACAAGAACAGCCTTAGCGAAAGGCTTCTTGAAGGGAAAGATGTAACTCTGTGAGATGAATTAACAGAACACAGAGCAGTTTCTCAGAAAGCTTCTTTCCAGTTTTGAACGGAAGATATTTCCTTTTTCACCATAGCCCTCTATGGGCTTCCAAATATCCCTTTGCCAATTCCACAAGAACAGCCTTAGCGAAAGGCTTCTTGAAGGGAAAGATGTAACTCTGTGAGACGAATTAACAGAACACAGAGCAGTTTCTCAAAAAGCTTCTTTCCAGTTTTGAACGGAAGATATTTCCTTTTTCACCATAGCCCTCTATGGGCTTCCAAATATCCCTTTGCCAATTCCACAAGAACAGCCTTAGCAAAAGGCTTCTTGAAGGGAAAGATGTAACTCTGTGAGATGAATTAACAGAACACAGAGCAGTTTCTCAGAAAGCTTCTTTCCAGTTTTGAACGGAAGATATTTCCTTTTTCACCATAGCCCTCTATGGGCTTCCAAATATCCCTTTGCCAATTCCACAAGAACAGCCTTAGCGAAAGGCTTCTTGAAGGGAAAGATGTAACTCTGTGAGATGAATTAACAGAACACAGAGCAGTTTCTCAGAAAGCTTCTTTCCAGTTTTGAACGGAAGATATTTCCTTTTTCACCATAGCCCTCTATGGGCTTCCAAATATCCCTTTGCCAATTCCACAAGAACAGCCTTAGCGAAAGGCTTCTTGAAGGGAAAGATGTAACTCTGTGAGATGAATTAACAGAAAACAGAGCAGTTTCTCAGAAAGCTTCTTTCCAGTTTTGAACGGAAGATATTTCCTTTTTCACCATAGCCCTCTATGGGCTTCCAAATATCCCTTTGCCAATTCCACAAGAACAGCTTTAGCGAAAGGCTTCCTGAAGGGAAAGATGTAACTCTGTGAGATGAATTAACAGAACACAGAGCAGTTTCTCAGAAAGCTTCTTACCACTTTTGAACGGAAGATATTTCCTTTTTCACCATAGCCCTCTATGGGCTTCCAAATATCCCTTTGCCAATTCCACAATAACAGCCTTAGCGAAAGGCTTCTTGAAGGGAAAGATGTAACTCTGTGAGATGAAATAACAAAACACCGAGCAGTTTCTCAGAAAGCTTCTTTCCAGTTTTGAACGGAAGATATTTCCTTTTTCACCATAGCCCTCTATGGGCTTCCAAATATCCCTTTGCCAATTCCACAAGAACAGCCTTAGAGAAAGGCTTCTTGAAGGGAAAGATGTAACTCTGTGAGATGAATTAACAGAACATAGAACAGTTTCTCAGAAAGCTTCTTTCCAGTTTTGAACGGAAGATATTTCCTTTTTCACCATAGCCCTCTATGGGCTTCCAAATATCCCTTTGCCAATTCCACAAGAACAGCCTTAGTGAAAGGCTTCTTGAAGGGAAAGATGTAACTCTGTGAGATGAATTAACAGAACACAGAGCAGTTTCTCAGAAAGCTTCTTTCCAGTTTTGAACGGAAGATATTTCCTTTTTCACCATAGCCCTCTATGGGCTTCCAAATATCCCTTTGCCAATTCCACAAGAACAGCCTTAGCGAAAGACTCCTTGAAGGGAAAGATGTAACTCTGTGAGACGAATTAACAGAACACAGAGCAGTTTCTCAGAAAGCTTCTTTCCAGTTTTGAACGGAAGATATTTCCTTTTTCACATAGCCCTCTATGGGCTTCCAAATATCCCTTTGCAAATTCCACAAGAACAGCCTTAGCGAAAGGCTTCTTGAAGGGAAAGATGTAACTCTGTGAGATGAATTAACAGAACACAGAGCAGTTTCTCAGAAAGCTTCTTTCCAGTTTTGAACGGAAGATATTTCCTTTTTCACCATAGCCCTCTATGGGCTTCCAAATATCCCTTTGCCAATTCCACAAGAACAGCCTTAGCGAAAGGCTTCTTGAAGGGCAAGATGTAACTCTGTGAGATGAATTAACAGAACACAGAGCAGTTTCTCAGAAAGCTTCTTTCCAGTTTTGAACGGAAGATATTTCCTTTTTCACCATAGCCCTCTATGGGCTTCCAAATATCCCTTTGCCAATTCCACAAGAACAGCCTTAGCGAAAGGCTTCTTGAAGGGAAAGATGTAACTCTGTGAGATGAATTAACAAAACACAGAACAGTTTCTCAGAAAGTTCTTTCCAGTTTTGAACGGAAGATATTCCCTTTTTCACCATAGCCCTCTATGGGCTTCCAAATATCCCTTTGCCAATTCCGCAAGAACAGCCTTAGCGAAAGGCTTCTTGAAGGGAAAGATGTAACTCTGTGAGATGAATTAACAGAACACACAGCAGTTTCTCAGAAAGCTTCCTTCCAGTTTTGAACGGAAGATATTTCCTTTTTCACCATAGCCCTCTATGGGCTTCCAAATATCCCTTTGCCAATTCCACAAGAACAGCCTTAGCGAAAGGCTTCTTGAAGGGAAAGATGTAACTCTGTGAGATGAATTAACAGAACACAGAGCAGTTTCTCAGAAAGCTTCTTTCCAGTTTTGAACGGAAGATATTTCCTTTTTCACCATAGCCCTCTATGGGCTTCCAAATATCCCTTTGCCAATTCCACAAGAACAGCCTTAGCGAAAGGCTTCTTGAAAGGAAAGATGTAACTCTGTGAGATGAATTAACAAAACACAGAGCAGTTTCTCAGAAAGCTTCTTTCCAGTTTTGAACGGAAGATTTTTCCTTTTTCACCATAGCCCTGTATGGGCTTCCAAATATCCCTTTGCCAATGCCACAAGAAGAGCCTTAGCGAAAGGCTTCTTGAAGGGAAAGATGTAACTCTGTGAGATGAATTAACAGAACACAGAACAGTTTCTCAGAAAGCTTCTTTCCAGTTTTGAACGGAAGATATTTCCTTTTTCTCCATAGCCCTCTATGGGCTTCCAAATATCCCTTTGCCAATTCCACAAGAACAGCCTTAGCGAAAGGCTTCTTGAAGGGAAAGATGTAACTCTGTGAGATGAATTAACAGAACACAGAGCAGTTTCTCAGAAAGCTTCTTTCCAGTTTTGAACGGAAGATTTATCCTTTTTCACCATAGCCCTCTATGGGCTTCCAAATATCCCTTTGCCAATTCCACAAGAACAGTCTTAGCGAAAGGCTTCTTGAAGGGAAAGATGTAACTCTGTGAGATGAATTAACAGAACACAGAACAGTTTCTCAGAAAGCTTCTTTCCAGTTTTGAACGGAAGATATTTCCTTTTTCACCATAGCCCTCTATGGGCTTCCAAATATCCCTTTGCCAATTACACAAGAACAGCCTTAGCGAAAGGCTTCTTGAAGGGAAAGATGTAACTCTGTGAGATGAATTAACAGAACACAGAGCAGTTTCTCAGAATGCTTCTTTCCAGTTTTGAACGGAAGATATTTCCTTTTTCACCATAGCCCTCTATGGGCTTCCAAATATCCCTTTGCCAATTCCACAAGAACAGCCTTAGCGAAAGGCTTCTTGAAGGCAAAGATGTAACTCTGTGAGATGAATTAACAGAACACAGAGCAGTTTCTCAGAAAGCTTCTTTCCAGTTTGAACGGAAGATATTTCCTTTTTCACCATAGCCCTCTATGGGCTTCCAAATATCCCTTTGCCAATTCGACAAGAACAGCCTTAGCGAAAGGCTTCCTGACGGGAAACATGTAACTCTGTGAGATGAATTAACAGAACACAGAGCAGTTTCTCAGAAAGCTTCTTTCCAGTTTTGAACGGAAGATATTTCCTTTTTCACCATAGCCCTCTATGGGCTTCCAAATATCCCTTTGCCAATTCCACAAGAACAACCTTAGCGAAAGGCTTCTTGAAGGGAAAGATGTAACTCTGTGAGATGAATTAACAGAACACAGAGCAGTTTCTCAGAAAGCTTCTTTCCAGTTTTGAACGGAAGATATTTCCTTTTTCACCATAGCCCTCTATGGGCTTCCAAATATCCCTTTGCCAATTCCACAAGAACAGCCTTAGCGAAAGGCTTCTTGAAGGGAAAGATGTAACTCTGTGAGATGAATTAACAGAACACAGAGCAGTTTCTCAGAAAGCTTCTTTCCAGTTTTGAACGGAAGATATTTCCTTTTTCACCATAGTCCTCTATGGGCTTCCAAATATCCCTTTGCCAATTCCACAAGAACAGCCTTAGCGAAAGGTTTCTTGAAGGGAAAGATGTAACTCTGTGAGATGAATTAACAGAACACAGAGAAGTTTCTTGAAAGCTTCTTTCCAGTTTTGAACGGAAGATATTTCCTTTTTCACCATAGCCCTCTATGGGCTTCCAAATATCCCTTTGCCAATTCCACAAGAACAGCCTTAGCGAAAGGCTTCTTGAAGGGAAAGATGTAACTCTGTGAGATGAATTAACAGAACACAGAGCAGTTTCTCAGAAAGCTTCTTTCCAGTTTTGAACGGAAGATATTTCCTTTTTCACCATAGCCCTCTATGGGCTTCCAAATATCCCTTTGCCAATTCCACAAGAACAGCCTTAGCGAAAGGCTTCTTGAAGGGAAAGATGTAACTCTGTGAGATGAATTAACAGAACATAGAACAGTTTCTTAGAAAGCTTCTTTTCAGTTTTGAACGGAAGATATTTCCTTTTTCACCATAGCCCTCTATGGGCTTCCAAATATCCCTTTGATATTCCACATGAACAGCCTTAGCCAAAGGCTTCTTCAAGGGAAAGATGTAACTCTGTGAGATGAATTCACAGAACACAGAGCAGTTTCTCAGAAAGCTTCTTTCCAGTTTTGAACGGAAGATATTTCCTTTTTCAACATAGCCCTCTATTGGCTTCCAAATATCCCTTTGCCAATTCCACAAGAACAGCCTTAGCGAAATGCTTCTTGAAGGGAAAGATGTAACTCTGTGAGATGAATTAACAGAACACAGAGCAGTTTCTCAGAAAGCTTCTTTCCAGTTTTGAACGGAAGATATTTCCTTTTTCACCATAGCCCTCTATGGGCTTCCAAATATCCCTTTGCCAATTCCACAAGAACGGCCTTAGCGAAAGGCTTCTTGAAGGGAAAGATGTAACTCTGTGAGATGAAATAACAAAACACAGAGCAGTTTCTCAGAAAGCTTCTTTCCAGTTTTGAACGGAAGATATTTCCTTTTTCACCATAGCCCTCTATGGGCTTCCAAATATCCCTTTGCCAATTGCACAAGAACAGCCTTAGAGAAAGGCTTCTTGAAGGGAAAGATGTAACTCTGTGAGATGAATTAACAGAACATAGAACAGTTTCTCAGAAAGCTTCTTTCCAGTTTTGAACGGAAGATATTTCCTTTTTCACCATAGCCCTCTATGGGCTTCCAAATATCCCTTTGCCAATTCCACAAGAACAGCCTTAGCGAAAGGCTTCTTTAAGGGAAAGATGTAACTCTGTGAGATGAATTAACAGAACACAGAGCAGTTTCTCAGAAAGCTTCTTTCCAGTTTTGAACGGAAGATATTTCCTTTTTCACCATAGTCCTCTATGGGCTTCCAAATATCCCTTTGCCAATTCCACAAGAACAGCCTTAGCGAAAGATTCCTTGAAGGGAAAGATGTAACTCTGTGAGACGAATTAACAGAACACAGAGCAGTTTCTCAGAAAGCTTCTTTCCAGTTTTGAACGGAAGATATTTCCTTTTTCACATAGCCCTCTATGGGCTTCCAAATATCCCTTTGCCAATTCCACAAGAACAGCCTTAGCGAAAGGCTTCTGGAAGGGAAAGATGTAACTCTGTGAGATGAATTAACAGAACACAGAGCAGTTTCTCAGAAAGCTTCTTTCCAGTTTTGAACGGAAGATATTTCCTTTTTCACCATAGCCCTCTATGGGCTTCCAAATATCCCTTTGCCAATTCCACAAGAACAGCCTTAGTGAAAGGCTTCTTGAAGGGAAAGATGTAACTCTGTGAGATGAATTAACAGAACACAGAGCAGTTTCTCAGAAAGCTTCTTTCCAGTTTTGAACGGAAGATATTTCCTTTTTCACCATAGCCCTCTATGGGCTTCCATATATCCCTTTGCCAATTCCACAAGAACAGCCTTAGCGAAAGGCTTCTTGAAGGCAAAGATGTAACTCTGTGAGATAAATTAACAGAACACAGAGCAGTTTCTCAGAAAGCTTCTTTCCAGTTTGAACGGAAGATATTTCCTTTTTCACCATAGCCCTCTATGGGCTTCCAAATATCCCTTTGCCAATTCGACAAGAACAGCTTTAGCGAAAGGCTTCTTGACGGGAAACATGTAACTCTGTGAGATGAATTAACAGAACACAGAGCAGTTTCGCAGAAAGCTTCTTTCCAGTTTTGAACGGAAGATATTTCCTTTTTCACCATAGCCCTCTATGGGCTTCCAAATATCCCTTTGCCAATTCCACAAGAACAACCTTAGCGAAAGTCTTCTTGAAGGGAAAGATGTAACTCTGTGAGATGAATTAACAGAACACAGAGCAGTTTCTCAGAAAGCTTCTTTCCAGTTTTGAACGGAAGATATTTCCTTTTTCACCATAGCCCTCTATGGGCTTCCAAATATCCCTTTGCCAATTCCACAAGAACAGCCTTAGCGAAAGGCTTCTTGAAGGGAAAGATGTAACTCTGTGAGATGAATTAACAGAACACAGAGCAGTTTCTCAGAAAGATTCTTTCCAGTTTTGAACGGAAGATATTTCCTTTTTCACCATAGCCCTCTATGGGCTTCCAAATATCCCTTTGCCAATTCCACAAGAACAGCCTTAGCGAAAGGCTTCTTGAAGGGAAAGATGTAACTCTGTGAGATGAATTAACAGAACACAGAGCAATTTCTCAGAAAGCTTCTTTCCAGTTTTGAACGGAAGATATTTCCTTTTTCACCATAGCCCTCTATGGGCTTCCAAATATCCCTTTGCCAATTCCACAAGAACAGCCTTAGCGAAAGGCTTCTTGAAGGGAAAGATGTAACTCTGTGAGATGAATTAACAAAACACAGAACAGTTTCTCAGAAAGTTCTTTCCAGTTTTGAACGGAAGATATTCCCTTTTTCACCATAGCCCTCTATGGGCTTCCAAATATCCCTTTGCCAATTCCGCAAGAACAGCCTTAGCGAAAGGCTTCTTGAAGGGAAAGATGTAACTCTGTGAGATGAATTAACAGAACACCCAGCAGTTTCTCAGAAAGCTTCCTTCCAGTTTTGAACGGAAGATATTTCCTTTTTCACCATAGCCCTCTATGGGCTTCCAAATATCCCTTTGCCAATTCCACAAGAACAGCCTTAGCGAAAGGCTTCTTGAAGGGAAAGATGTAACTCTGTGAGATGAATTAACAGAACACAGAGCAGTTTCTCAGAAAGCTTCTTTCCAGTTTTGAACGGAAGATATTTCCTTTTTCACCATAGCCCTCTATGGGCTTCCAAATATCCCTTTGCCAATTCCACAAGAACAGCCTTAGCGAAAGGCTTCTTGAAAGGAAAGATGTAACTCTGTGAGATGAATTAACAAAACACAGAGCAGTTTCTCAGAAAGCTTCTTTCCAGTTTTGAACGGAAGATTTTTCCTTTTTCACCATAGCCCTGTATGGGCTTCCAAATATCCCTTTGCCAATGCCACAAGAAGAGCCTTAGCGAAAGGCTTCTTGAAGGGAAAGATGTAACTCTGTGTGATGAATTAACAGAACACAGAACAGTTTCTCAGAAAGCTTCTTTCCAGTTTTGAACGGAAGATATTTCCTTTTTCTCCATAGCCCTCTATGGGCTTCCAAATATCCCTTTGCCAATTCCACAAGAACAGCCTTAGCGAAAGGCTTCTTGAAGGGAAAGATGTAACTCTGTGAGATGAATTAACAGAACACAGAGCAGTTTCTCAGAAAGCTTCTTTCCAATTTTGAACGGAAGATTTATCCTTTTTCACCATAGCCCTCTATGGGCTTCCAAATATCCCTTTGCCAATTCCACAAGAACAGCCTTAGCGAAAGGCTTCTTGAAGGGAAAGATGTAACTCTGTGAGATGAATTAACAGAACACAGAACAGTTTCTCAGAAAGCTTCTTTCCAGTTTTGAACGGAAGATATTTCCTTTTTCACCATAGCCCTCTATGGGCTTCCAAATATCCCTTTGCCAATTACACAAGAACAGCCTTAGCGAAAGGCTTCTTGAAGGGAAAGATGTAACTCTGTGAGATGAATTAACAGAACACAGAGCAGTTTCTCAGAATGCTTCTTTCCAGTTTTGAACGGAAGATATTTCCTTTTTCACCATAGCCCTCTATGGGCTTCCAAATATCCCTTTGCCAATTCCACAAGAACAGCCTTAGCGAAAGGCTTCTTGAAGGCAAAGATGTAACTCTGTGAGATGAATTAACAGAACACAGAGCAGTTTCTCAGAAAGCTTCTTTCCAGTTTGAACGGAAGATATTTCCTTTTTCACCATAGCCCTCTATGGGCTTCCAAATATCCCTTTGCCAATTCGACAAGAACAGCCTTAGCGAAAGGCTTCTTGACGGGAAACATGTAACTCTGTGAGATGAATTAACAGAACACAGAGCATTTTCTCAGAAAGCTTCTTTCCAGTTTTGAACGGAAGATATTTCCTTTTTCACCATAGCCCTCTATGGGCTTCCAAATATCCCTTTGCCAATTCCACAAGAACAACCTTAGCGAAAGGCTTCTTGAAGGGAAAGATGTAACTCTGTGAGATGAATTAACAGAACACAGAGCAGTTTCTCAGAAAGCTTCTTTCCAGTTTTGAACGGAAGATATTTCCTTTTTCACCATAGCCCTCTATGGGCTTCCAAATATCCCTTTGCCAATTCCACAAGAACAGCCTTAGCGAAAGGCTTCTTGAAGGGAAAGATGTAACTCTGTGAGATGAATTAACAGAACACAGAGCAGTTTCTCAGAAAGCTTCTTTCCAGTTTTGAACGGAAGATATTTCCTTTTTCACCATAGTCCTCTATGGGCTTCCAAATATCCCTTTGCCAATTCCACAAGAACAGCCTTAGCGAAAGGCTTCTTGAAGGGAAAGATGTAACTCTGTGAGATGAATTAACAGAACACAGAGAAGTTTCTTGAAAGCTTCTTTCCAGTTTTGAACGGAAGATATTTCCTTTTTCACCATAGCCCTCTATGGGCTTCCAAATATCCCTTTGCCAATTCCACAAGAACAGCCTTAGCGAAAGGCTTCTTGAAGGGAAAGATGTAACTCTGTGAGATGAATTAACAGAACACAGAGCAGTTTCTCAGAAAGCTTCTTTCCAGTTTTGAACGGAAGATATTTCCTTTTTCACCATAGCCCTCTATGGGCTTCCAAATATCCCTTTGCCAATTCCACAAGAACAGCCTTAGCGAAAGGCTTCTTGAAGGGAAAGATGTAACTCTGTGAGATGAATTAACAGAACATAGAACAGTTTCTTAGAAAGCTTCTTTTCAGTTTTGAACGGAAGATATTTCCTTTTTCACCATAGCCCTCTATGGGCTTCCAAATATCCCTTTGATATTCCACATGAACAGCCTTAGCCAAAGGCTTCTTCAAGGGAAAGATGTAACTCTGTGAGATGAATTCACAGAACACAGAGCAGTTTCTCAGAAAGCTTCTTTCCAGTTTTGAACGGAAGATATTTCCTTTTTCAACATAGCCCTCTATTGGCTTCCAAATATCCCTTTGCCAATTCCACAAGAACAGCCTTAGCGAAAGGCTTCTTGAAGGGAAAGATGTAACTCTGTGAGATGAATTAACAGAACACAGAGCAGTTTCTCAGAAAGCTTCTTTCCAGTTTTGAACGGAAGATATTTCCTTTTTCACCATAGCCCTCTATGGGCTTCCAAATATCCCTTTGCCAATTCCACAAGAACAGCCTTAGCGAAAGGCTTCTTGAAGGGAAAGATGTAACTCTGTGAGATGAAATAACAAAACACAGAGCAGTTTCTCAGAAAGCTTCTTTCCAGTTTTGAACGGAAGATATTTCCTTTTTCACCATAGCCCTCTATGGGCTTCCAAATATCCCTTTGCCAATTGCACAAGAACAGCCTTAGAGAAAGGCTTCTTGAAGGGAAAGATGTAACTCTGTGAGATGAATTAACAGAACATAGAACAGTTTCTCAGAAAGCTTCTTTCCAGTTTTGAACGGAAGATATTTCCTTTTTCACCATAGCCCTCTATGGGCTTCCAAATATCCCTTTGCCAATTCCACAAGAACAGCCTTAGCGAAAGGCTTCTTGAAGGGAAAGATGTAACTCTGTGAGATGAATTAACAGAACACAGAGCAGTTTCTCAGAAAGCTTCTTTCCAGTTTTGAACGGAAGATATTTCCTTTTTCACCATAGTCCTCTAAGGGCTTCCAAATATCCCTTTGCCCATTCCACAAGAACAGCCTTAGCGAAAGATTCCTTGAAGGGAAAGATGTAACTCTGTGAGACGAATTAACAGAACACAGAGCAGTTTCTCAGAAAGCTTCTTTCCAGTTTTGAACGGAAGATATTTCCTTTTTCACATAGCCCTCTATGGGCTTCCAAATATCCCTTTGCCAATTCCACAAGAACAGCCTTAGCGAAAGGCTTCTGGAAGGGAAAGATGTAACTCTGTGAGATGAATTAACAGAACACAGAGCAGTTTCTCAGAAAGATTCTTTTTCCAGTTTTGAACGGAAGATATTTCCTTTTTCACCATAGCCCTCTATGGGCTTCCAAATATCCCTTTGCCAATTCCACAAGAACAGCCTTAGTGAAAGGCTTCTTGAAGGGAAAGATGTAACTCTATGAGATGAATTAACAGAACACAGAGCAGTTTCTCAGAAAGCTTCTTTCCAGTTTTGAACGGAAGATATTTCCTTTTTCACCATAGCCCTCTATGGGCTTCCAAATATCCCTTTGCCAATTCCACAAGAACAGCCTTAGCGAAAGGCTTCTTGAAGGCAAAGATGTAACTCTGTGAGATGAATTAACAGAACACAGAGCAGTTTCTCAGAAAGCTTCTTTCCAGTTTGAACGGAAGATATTTCCTTTTTCACCATAGCCCTCTATGGGCTTCCAAATATCCCTTTGCCAATTCGACAAGAACAGCCTTAGCGAAAGGCTTCTTGACGGGAAACATGTAACTCTGTGAGATGAATTAACAGAACACAGAGCAGTTTCGCAGAAAGCTTCTTTCCAGTTTTGAACGGAAGATATTTCCTTTTTCACCATAGCCCTCTATGGGCTTCCAAATATCCCTTTGCCAATTCCACAAGAACAACCTTAGCGAAAGGCTTCTTGAAGGGAAAGATGTAACTCTGTGAGATGAATTAACAGAACACAGAGCAGTTTCTCAGAAAGCTTCCTTCCAGTTTTGAACGGAAGATATTTCCTTTTTCACCATAGCCCTCTATGGGCTTCCAAATATCCCTTTGCCAATTCCACAAGAACAGCCTTAGCGAAAGGCTTCTTGAAGGGAAAGATGTAACTCTGTGAGATGAATTAACAGAACACAGAGCAGTTTCTCAGAAAGCTTCTTTCCAGTTTTGAACGGAAGATATTTCCTTCTTCACCATAGCCCTCTATGGGCTTCCAAATATCCCTTTGCCAATTCCACAAGAACAGCCTTAGCGAAAGGCTTCTTGAAAGGAAAGATGTAACTCTGTGAGATGAATTAACAAAACACAGAGCAGTTTCTCAGAAAGCTTCTTTCCAGTTTTGAACGGAAGATTTTTCCTTTTTCACCATAGCCCTCTATGGGCTTCCAAATATCCCTTTGCCAATGCCACAAGAAGAGCCTTAGCGAAAGGCTTCTTGAAGGGAAAGATGTAACTCTGTGAGATGAA
This sequence comes from Chlorocebus sabaeus, assembly GCF_047675955.1. Taxonomy (NCBI): domain Eukaryota; kingdom Metazoa; phylum Chordata; class Mammalia; order Primates; family Cercopithecidae; genus Chlorocebus; species Chlorocebus sabaeus. The sequence goes on from NW_027327504.1 coordinate 1,899,757, forward strand.
TTAACAGAACACAGAACAGTTTCTCAGAAAGCTTCTTTCCAGTTTTGAACGGAAGATATTTCCTTTTTCTCCATAGCCCTCTACGGGCTTCCAAATATCCCTTTGCCAATTCCACAAGAACAGCCTTAGCGAAAGGCTTCTTGAAGGGAAAGATGTAACTCTGTGAGATGAATTAACAGAACACAGAGCAGTTTCTCAGAAAGCTTCTTTCCAGTTTTGAACGGAAGATATTTCCTTTTTCACATAGCCCTCTATGGGCTTCCAAATATCCCTTTGCCAATTCCACAAGAACAGCCTTAGCGAAAGGCTTCTTGAAGGGAAAGATGTAACTCTGTGAGATGAATTAACAGAACATAGAGCAGTTTCTCAGAAAGCTTCTTTCCAGTTTTGAACGGAAGATATTTCCTTTTTCACCATAGCCCTCTATGGGCTTCCAAATATCCCTTTGCCAATTCCACAAGAACAGCCTTAGCGAAAGGCTTCTTGAAGGGAAAGATGTAACTCTGTGAGATGAATTAACAGAACACAGAGCAGTTTCTCAGAAAGCTTCTTTCCAGTTTTGAACGGAAGATATTTCCTTTTTCACCATAGCCCTCTATGGGCTTCCAAATATCCCTTTGCCAATTCCACAAGAACAGCCTTAGCGAAAGGCTTCTTGAACGGAAAGATGTAACTCTGTGAGACGAATTAACAGAACACAGAGCAGTTTCTCAAAAAGCTTCTTTCCAGTTTTGAACGGAAGATATTTCCTTTTTCACCATAGCCCTCTATGGGCTTCCAAATATCCCTTTGCCAATTCCACAAGAACAGCCTTAGCAAAAGGCTTCTTGAAGGGAAAGATGTAACTCTGTGAGATGAATTAACAGAACACAGAGCAGTTTCTCAGAAAGCTTCTTTCCAGTTTTGAACGGAAGATATTTCCTTTTTCACCATAGCCCTCTATGGGCTTCCAAATATCCCTTTGCCAATTCCACAAGAACAGCCTTAGCGAAAGGCTTCTTGAAGGGAAAGAATTAACTCTGTGAGATGAATTAACAGAACACAGAGCAGTTTCTCAGAAAGCTTCTTTCCAGTTTTGAACGGAAGATATTTCCTTTTTCACCATAGCCCTCTATGGGCTTCCAAATATCCCTTTGCCAATTCCACAAGAACAGCCTTAGCGAAAGGCTTCTTGAAGGGAAAGATGTAACTCTGTGAGATGAATTAACAGAAAACAGAGTAGTTTCTCAGAAAGCTTCTTTCCAGTTTTGAACGGAAGATATTTCCTTTTTCACCATAGCCCTCTATGGGCTTCCAAATATCCCTTTGCCAATTCCACAAGAACAGCTTTAGCGAAAGGCTTCCTGAAGGGAAAGATGTAACTCTGTGAGATGAATTAACAGAACACAGAGCAGTTTCTCAGAAAGCTTCTTACCAGTTTTGAACGGAAGATATTTCCTTTTTCACCATAGCCCTCTATGGGCTTCCAAATATCCCTTTGCCAATTCCACAATAACAGCCTTAGCGAAAGGCTTCTTGAAGGGAAAGATGTAACTCTGTGAGATGAAATAACAAAACACCGAGCCGTTTCTCAGAAAGCTTCTTTCCAGTTTTGAACGGAAGATATTTCCTTTTTCACCATAGCCCTCTATGGGCTTCCAAATATCCCTTTGCCAATTCCACAAGAACAGCCTTAGAGAAAGGCTTCTTGAAGGGAAAGATGTAACTCTGTGAGATGAATTAACAGAACATAGAACAGTTTCTCAGAAAGCTTCTTTCCAGTTTTGAACGGAAGATATTTCCTTTTTCACCATAGCCCTCTATGGGCTTCCAAATATCCCTTTGCCAATTCCACAAGAACAGCCTTAGTGAAAGGCTTCTTGAAGGGAAAGATGTAACTCTGTGAGATGAATTAACAGAACACAGAGCAGTTTCTCAGAAAGCTTCTTTCCAGTTTTGAACGGAAGATATTTCCTTTTTCACCATAGCCCTCTATGGGCTTCCAAATATCCCTTTGCCAATTCCACAAGAACAGCCTTAGCGAAAGACTCCTTGAAGGGAAAGATGTAACTCTGTGAGACGAATTAACAGAACACAGAGCAGTTTCTCAGAAAGCTTCTTTCCAGTTTTGAACGGAAGATATTTCCTTTTTCACATAGCCCTCTATGGGCTTCCAAATATCCCTTTGCCAATTCCACAAGAACAGCCTTAGCGAAAGGCTTCTTGAAGGGAAAGATGTAACTCTGTGAGATGAATTAACAGAACACAGAGCAGTTTCTCAGAAAGCTTCTTTCCAGTTTTGAACGGAAGATATTTCCTTTTTCACCATAGCCCTCTATGGGCTTCCAAATATCCCTTTGCCAATTCCACAAGAACAACCTTAGCGAAAGGCTTCTTGAAGGGAAAGATGTAACTCTGTGAGATGAATTAACAGAACACAGAGCAGTTTCTCAGAAAGCTTCTTTCCAGTTTTGAACGGAAGATATTTCCTTTTTCACCATAGCCCTCTATGGGCTTCCAAATATCCCTTTGCCAATTCCACAAGAACAGCCTTAGCGAAAGGCTTCTTGAAGGGAAAGATGTAACTCTGTGGGATGAATTAACAAAACACAGAACAGTTTCTCAGAAAGTTCTTTCCAGTTTTGAACGGAAGATATTTCCTTTTTCACCATAGCCCTCTATGGGCTTCCAAATATCCCTTTGCCAATTCCGCAAGAACAGCCTTAGCGAAAGGCTTCTTGAAGGGAAAGATGTAACTCTGTGAGATGAATTAACAGAACACACAGCAGTTTCTCAGAAAGCTTCCTTCCAGTTTTGAACGGAAGATATTTCCTTTTTCACCATAGCCCTCTATGGGCTTCCAAATATCCCTTTGCCAATTCCACAAGAACAGCCTTAGCGAAAGGCTTCTTGAAGGGAAAGATGTAACTCTGTGAGATGAATTAACAGAACACAGAGCAGTTTCTCAGAAAGCTTCTTTCCAGTTTTGAACGGAAGATATTTCCTTTTTCACCATAGCCCTCTATGGGCTTCCAAATATCCCTTTGCCAATTCCACAAGAACAGCCTTAGCGAAAGGCTTCTTGAAAGGAAAGATGTAACTCTGTGAGATGAATTAACAAAACACAGAGCAGTTTCTCAGAAAGCTTCTTTCCAGTTTTGAACGGAAGATTTTTCCTTTTTCACCATAGCCCTCTATGGGCTTCCAAATATCCCTTTGCCAATGCCACAAGAAGAGCCTTAGCGAAAGGCTTCTTGAAGGGAAAGATGTAACTCTGTGAGATGAATTAACAGAACACAGAACAGTTTCTCAGAAAGCTTCTTTCCAGTTTTGAACGGAAGATATTTCCTTTTTCTCCATAGCCCTCTATGGGCTTCCAAATATCCCTTTGCCAATTCCACAAGAACAGCCTTAGCGAAAGGCTTCTTGAAGGGAAAGATGTAACTCTGTGAGATGAATTAACAGAACACAGAGCAGTTTCTCAGAAAGCTTCTTTCCAGTTTTGAACGGAAGATTTATCCTTTTTCACCATAGCCCTCTATGGGCTTCCAAATATCCCTTTGCCAATTCCACAAGAACAGTCTTAGCGAAAGGCTTCTTGAAGGGAAAGATGTAACTCTGTGAGATGAATTAACAGAACACAGAACAGTTTCTCAGAAAGCTTCTTTCCAGTTTTGAACGGAAGATATTTCCTTTTTCACCATAGCCCTCTATGGGCTTCCAAATATCCCTTTGCCAATTACACAAGAACAGCCTTAGCGAAAGGCTTCTTGAAGGGAAAGATGTAACTCTGTGAGATGAATTAACAGAACACAGAGCAGTTTCTCAGAATGCTTCTTTCCAGTTTTGAACGGAAGATATTTCCTTTTTCACCATAGCCCTCTATGGGCTTCCAAATATCCCTTTGCCAATTCCACAAGAACAGCCTTAGCGAAAGGCTTCTTGAAGGCAAAGATGTAACTCTGTGAGATGAATTAACAGAACACAGAGCAGTTTCTCAGAAAGCTTCTTTCCAGTTTGAACGGAAGATATTTCCTTTTTCACCATAGCCCTCTATGGGCTTCCAAATATCCCTTTGCCAATTCGACAAGAACAGCCTTAGCGAAAGGCTTCTTGACGGGAAACATGTAACTCTGTGAGATGAATTAACAGAACACAGAGCAGTTTCTCAGAAAGCTTCTTTCCAGTTTTGAACGGAAGATATTTCCTTTTTCACCATAGCCCTCTATGGGCTTCCAAATATCCCTTTGCCAATTCCACAAGAACAACCTTAGCGAAAGGCTTCTTGAAGGGAAAGATGTAACTCTGTGAGATGAATTAACAGAACACAGAGCAGTTTCTCAGAAAGCTTCTTTCCAGTTTTGAACGGAAGATATTTCCTTTTTCACCATAGCCCTCTAAGGGCTTCCAAATATCCCTTTGCCAATTCCACAAGAACAGCCTTAGCGAAAGGCTTCTTGAAGGGAAAGATGTAACTCTGTGAGATGAATTAACAGAACACAGAGCAGTTTCTCAGAAAGCTTCTTTCCAGTTTTGAACGGAAGATATTTCCTTTTTCACCATAGTCCTCTATGGGCTTCCAAATATCCCTTTGCCAATTCCACAAGAACAGCCTTAGCGAAAGGCTTCTTGAAGGGAAAGATGTAACTCTGTGAGATGAATTAACAGAACACAGAGAAGTTTCTTGAAAGCTTCTTTCCAGTTTTGAACGGAAGATATTTCCTTTTTCACCATAGCCCTCTATGGGCTTCCAAATATCCCTTTGCCAATTCCACAAGAACAGCCTTAGCGAAAGGCTTCTTGAAGGGAAAGATGTAACTCTGTGAGATGAATTAACAGAACACAGAGCAGTTTCTCAGAAAGCTTCTTTCCAGTTTTGAACGGAAGATATTTCCTTTTTCACCATAGCCTCTATGGGCTTCCAAATATCCCTTTGCCAATTCCACAAGAACAGCCTTAGCGAAAGGCTTCTTGAAGGGAAAGATGTAACTCTGTTGGATGAATTAACAGAACATAGAACAGTTTCTTAGAAAGTTTCTTTTCAGTTTTGAACGGAAGATATTTCCTTTTTCACCATAGCCCTCTATGGGCTTCCAAATATCCCTTTGATATTCCACATGAACAGCCTTAGCCAAAGGCTTCTTCAAGGGAAAGATGTAACTCTGTGAGATGAATTCACAGAACACAGAGCAGTTTCTCAGAAAGCTTCTTTCCAGTTTTGAACGGAAGATATTTCCTTTTTCAACATAGCCCTCTATTGGCTTCCAAATATCCCTTTGCCAATTCCACAAGAACAGCCTTAGCGAAATGCTTCTTGAAGGGAAAGATGTAACTCTGTGAGATGAATTAACAGAACACAGAGCAGTTTCTCAGAAAGCTTCTTTCCAGTTTTGAACGGAAGATATTTCCTTTTTCACCATAGCCCTCTATGGGCTTCCAAATATCCCTTTGCCAATTCCACAAGAACAGCCTTAGCGAAAGGCTTCTTGAAGGGAAAGATGTAACTCTGTGAGATGAAATAACAAAACACAGAGCAGTTTCTCAGAAAGCTTCTTTCCAGTTTTGAACGGAAGATATTTCCTTTTTCACCATAGCCCTCTATGGGCTTCCAAATATCCCTTTGCCAATTGCACAAGAACAGCCTTAGAGAAAGGCTTCTTGAAGGGAAAGATGTAACTCTGTGAGATGAATTAACAGAACATAGAACAGTTTCTCAGAAAGCTTCTTTCCAGTTTTGAACGGAAGATATTTCCTTTTTCACCATAGCCCTCTATGGGCTTCCAAATATCCCTTTGCCAATTCCACAAGAACAGCCTTAGCGAAAGGCTTCTTGAAGGGAAAGATGTAACTCTGTGAGATGAATTAACAGAACACAGAGCAGTTTCTCAGAAAGCTTCTTTCCAGTTTTGAACGGAAGATATTTCCTTTTTCACCATAGCCCTCTATGGGCTTCCAAATATCCCTTTGCCAATTCCACAAGAACAGCCTTAGCGAAAGGCTTCTTGAAGGCAAAGATGTAACTCTGTGAGATGAATTAACAGAACACAGAGCAGTTTCTCAGAAAGCTTCTTTCCAGTTTGAACGGAAGATATTTCCTTTTTCACCATAGCCCTCTATGGGCTTCCAAATATCCCTTTGCCAATTCGACAAGAACAGCCTTAGCGAAAGGCTTCTTGACGGGAAACATGTAACTCTGTGAGATGAATTAACAGAACACAGAGCAGTTTCTCAGAAAGCTTCTTTCCAGTTTTGAACGGAAGATATTTCCTTTTTCACCATAGCCCTCTATGGGCTTCCAAATATCCCTTTGCCAATTCCACAAGAACAACCTTAGCGAAAGGCTTCTTGAAGGGAAAGATGTAACTCTGTGAGATGAATTAACAGAACACAGAGCAGTTTCTCAGAAAGCTTCTTTCCAGTTTTGAACGGAAGATATTTCCTTTTTCACCATAGCCCTCTATGGGCTTCCAAATATCCCTTTGCCAATTCCACAAGAACAGCCTTAGCGAAAGGCTTCTTGAAGGGAAAGATGTAACTCTGTGAGATGAATTAACAGAACACAGAGCAGTTTCTCAGAAAGCTTCTTTCCAGTTTTGAACGGAAGATATTTCCTTTTTCACCATAGTCCTCTATGGGCTTCCAAATATCCCTTTGCCAATTCCACAAGAACAGCCTTAGCGAAAGGCTTCTTGAAGGGAAAGATGTAACTCTGTGAGATGAATTAACAGAACACAGAGAAGTTTCTTGAAAGCTTCTTTCCAGTTTTGAACGGAAGATATTTCCTTTTTCACCATAGCCCTCTATGGGCTTCCAAATATCCCTTTGCCAATTCCACAAGAACAGCCTTAGCGAAAGGCTTCTTGAAGGGAAAGATGTAACTCTGTGAGATGAATTAACAGAACACAGAGCAGTTTCTCAGAAAGCTTCTTTCCAGTTTTGAACGGAAGATATTTCCTTTTTCACCATAGCCCTCTATGGGCTTCCAAATATCCCTTTGCCAATTCCACAAGAACAGCCTTAGCGAAAGGCTTCTTGAAGGGAAAGATGTAACTCTGTGAGATGAATTAACAGAACATAGAACAGTTTCTTAGAAAGCTTCTTTTCAGTTTTGAACGGAAGATATTTCCTTTTTCACCATAGCCCTCTATGGGCTTCCAAATATCCCTTTGATATTCCACATGAACAGCCTTAGCCAAAGGCTTCTTCAAGGGAAAGATGTAACTCTGTGAGATGAATTCACAGAACACAGAGCAGTTTCTCAGAAAGCTTCTTTCCAGTTTTGAACGGAAGATATTTCCTTTTTCAACATAGCCCTCTATTGGCTTCCAAATATCCCTTTGCCAATTCCACAAGAACAGCCTTAGCGAAATGCTTCTTGAAGGGAAAGATGTAACTCTGTGAGATGAATTAACAGAACACAGAGCAGTTTCTCAGAAAGCTTCTTTCCAGTTTTGAACGGAAGATATTTCCTTTTTCACCATAGCCCTCTATGGGCTTCCAAATATCCCTTTGCCAATTCCACAAGAAGAGCCTTAGCGAAAGGCTTCTTGAAGGGAAAGATGTAACTCTGTGAGATGAAATAACAAAACACAGAGCAGTTTCTCAGAAAGCTTCTTTCCAGTTTTGAACGGAAGATATTTCCTTTTTCACCATAGCCCTCTATGGGCTTCCAAATATCCCTTTGCCAATTGCACAAGAACAGCCTTAGAGAAAGGCTTCTTGAAGGGAAAGATGTAACTCTGTGAGATGAATTAACAGAACATAGAACAGTTTCTCAGAAAGCTTCTTTCCAGTTTTGAACGGAAGATATTTCCTTTTTCACCATAGCCCTCTATGGGCTTCCAAATATCCCTTTGCCAATTCCACAAGAACAGCCTTAGCGAAAGGCTTCTTGAAGGGAAAGATGTAACTCTGTGAGATGAATTAACAGAACACAGAGCAGTTTCTCAGAAAGCTTCTTTCCAGTTTTGAACGGAAGATATTTCCTTTTTCACCATAGCCCTCTATGGGCTTCCAAATATCCCTTTGCCAATTCCACAAGAACAGCCTTAGCGAAAGATTCCTTGAAGGGAAAGATGTAACTCTGTGAGACGAATTAACAGAACACAGAGCAGTTTCTCAGAAAGCTTCTTTCCAGTTTTGAACGGAAGATATTTCCTTTTTCACATAGCCCTCTATGGGCTTCCAAATATCCCTTTGCCAATTCCACAAGAACAGCCTTAGCGAAAGGCTTCTGGAAGGGAAAGATGTAACTCTGTGAGATGAATTAACAGAACACAGAGCAGTTTCTCAGAAAGCTTCTTTCCAGTTTTGAACGGAAGATATTTCCTTTTTCACCATAGCCCTCTATGGGCTTCCAAATATCCCTTTGCCAATTCCACAAGAACAGCCTTAGTGAAAGGCTTCTTGAAGGGAAAGATGTAACTCTGTGAGATGAATTAACAGAACACAGAGCAGTTTCTCAGAAAGCTTCTTTCCAGTTTTGAACGGAAGATATTTCCTTTTTCACCATAGCCCTCTATGGGCTTCCAAATATCCCTTTGCCAATTCCACAAGAACAGCCTTAGCGAAAGGCTTCTTGAAGGCAAAGATGTAACTCTGTGAGATGAATTAACAGAACACAGAGCAGTTTCTCAGAAAGCTTCTTTCCAGTTTGAACGGAAGATATTTCCTTTTTCACCATAGCCCTCTATGGGCTTCCAAATATCCCTTTGCCAATTCGACAAGAACAGCCTTAGCGAAAGGCTTCTTGACGGGAAACATGTAACTCTGTGAGATGAATTAACAGAACACAGAGCAGTTTCGCAGAAAGCTTCTTTCCAGTTTTGAACGGAAGATATTTCCTTTTTCACCATAGCCCTCTATGGGCTTCCAAATATCCCTTTGCCAATTCCACAAGAACAACCTTAGCGAAAGGCTTCTTGAAGGGAAAGATGTAACTCTGTGAGATGAATTAACAGAACACAGAGCAGTTTCTCAGAAAGCTTCTTTCCAGTTTTGAACGGAAGATATTTCCTTTTTCACCATAGCCCTCTATGGGCTTCCAAATATCCCTTTGCCAATTCCACAAGAACAGCCTTAGCGAAAGGCTTCTTGAAGGGAAAGATGTAACTCTGTGAGATGAATTAACAGAACACAGAGCAGTTTCTCAGAAAGCTTCTTTCCAGTTTTGAACGGAAGATATTTCCTTTTTCACCATAGCCCTCTATGGGCTTCCAAATATCCCTTTGCCAATTCCACAAGAACAGCCTTAGCGAAAGGCTTCTTGACGGGAAACATGTAACTCTGTGAGATGAATTAACAGAACACAGAGCAGTTTCTCAGAAAGCTTCTTTCCAGTTTTGAACGGAAGATATTTCCTTTTTCACCATAGCCCTCTATGGGCTTCCAAATATCCCTTTGCCAATTCCACAAGAACAGCCTTAGCGAAAGGCTTCTTGAAGGGAAAGATGTAACTCTGTGAGATGAATTAACAGAACACAGAGCAGTTTCTCAGAAAGCTTCTTTCCAGTTTTGAACGGAAGATATTTCCTTTTTCACCATAGCCCTCTATGGGCTTCCAAATATCCCTTTGCCAATTCCACAAGAACAGCCTTAGCGAAAGGCTTCTTGAAGGGAAAGATGTAACTCTGTGAGATGAATTAACAGAAAACAGAGCAGTTTCTCAGAAAGCTTCTTTCCAGTTTTGAACGGAAGATATTTCCTTTTTCACCATAGCCCTCTATGGGCTTCCAAATATCCCTTTGCAAATTCCACAAGAACAGCCTTAGCGAAAGGCTTCTTGAAGGGAAAGATGTAACTCTGTGAGATGAATTAACAGAACACAGAGCAGTTTCTCAGAAAGCTTCTTTCCAGTTTTGAACGGAAGATATTTCCTTTTTCACCATAGCCCTATATGGGCTTCCAAATATCCCTTTGCCAATTCCACAAGAACAGCCTTAGTGAAAGGCTTCTTGAAGGGAAAGATGTAACTCTGTGAGATGAATTAACAGAACACAGAGCAGTTTCTCAGAAAGCTTCTTTCCAGTTTTGAACGGAAGATATTTCCTTTTTCACCATAGCCCTCTATGGGCTTCCAAATATCCCTTTGCCAATTCCACAAGAACAGCCTTAGCGAAAGGCTTCTTGAAGGCAAAGATGTAACTCTGTGAGATGAATTAACAGAACACAGAGCAGTTTCTCAGAAAGCTTCTTTCCAGTTTGAACGGAAGATATTTCCTTTTTCACCATAGCCCTCTATGGGCTTCCAAATATCCCTTTGCCAATTCGACAAGAACAGCCTTAGCGAAAGGCTTCTTGACGGGAAACATGTAACTCTGTGAGATGAATTAACAGAACACAGAGCAGTTTCGCAGAAAGCTTCTTTCCAGTTTTGAATGGAAGATATTTCCTTTTTCACCATAGCCCTCTATGGGCTTCCAAATATCCCTTTGCCAATTCCACAAGAACAACCTTAGCGAAAGGCTTCTTGAAGGGAAAGATGTAACTCTGTGAGATGAATTAACAGAACACAGAGCAGTTTCTCAGAAAGCTTCTTTCCAGTTTTGAACGGAAGATATTTCCTTTTTCACCATAGCCCTCTATGGGCTTCCAAATATCCCTTTGCCAATTCCACAAAACAGCCTTAGCGAAAGGCTTCTTGAAGGGAAAGATGTAACTCTGTGAGATGAATTAACAGAACACAGAGCAGTTTCTCAGAAAGCTTCTTTCCAGTTTTGAACGGAAGATATTTTCTTTTTCACCATAGCCCTCTATGGGCTTCCAAATATCCCTTTGCCAATTCCACAAGAACAGCCTTAGCGAAAGGCTTCTTGAAGGGAAAGATGTAACTCTGTGAGATGAATTAACAGAACACAGAGCAGTTTCTCAGAAAGCTTCTTTCCAGTTTTGAACGGAAGATATTTCCTTTTTCACCATAGCCCTCTATGGGCTTCCAAATATCCCTTTGCCAATTCCACAAGAACAGCCTTAGCGAAAGGCTTCTTGAAGGGAAAGATGTAACTCTGTGAGATGAAATAACAAAACACAGAGCAGTTTCTCAGAAAGCTTCTTTCCAGTTTTGAACGGAAGATATTTCCTTTTTCACCATAGCCCTCTATGGGCTTCCAAATATCCCTTTGCCAATTCCACAAGAACAGCCTTAGAGAAAGGCTTCTTGAAGGGAAAGATGTAACTCTGTGAGATGAATTAACAGAACATAGAACAGTTTCTCAGAAAGCTTCTTTCCAGTTTTGAACGGAAGATATTTCCTTTTTCAACATAGCCCTCTATGGGCTTCCAAATATCCCTTTGCAAATTCCACAAGAACAGCCTTAGCGAAAGGCTTCTTGAAGGGAAAGATGTAACTCTGTGAGATGAATTAACAGAACACAGAGCAGTTTCTCAGAAAGCTTCTTTCCAGTTTTGAACGGAAGATATTTCCTTTTTCACCATAGCCCTCTATGGGCTTCCAAATATCCCTTTGCCAATTCCACAAGAACAGCCTTAGCGAAAGACTCCTTGAAGGGAAAGATGTAACTCTGTGAGACGAATTAACAGAACACAGAGCAGTTTCTCAGAAAGCTTCTTTCCAGTTTTGAACGGAAGATATTTCCTTTTTCACATAGCCCTCTATGGGCTTCCAAATATCCCTTTGCCAATTCCACAAGAACAGCCTTAGCGAAAGGCTACTTGAAAAGAAAGATGTAACTCTGTGAGATGAATTAACAGAACACAGAGCCGTTTCTCAGAAAGCTTCTTTCCAGTTTTGAACGGAAGATATTTCCTTTTTCTCCATAGCCCTCTATGGGCTTCCAAATATCCCTTTGCCAATTCCACAAGAACAGCCTTAGCGAAAGGCTTCTTGAAGGGAAAGATGTAACTCTGTGAGATGAATTAACAGAACACAGAGCAGTTTCTCAGAAAGCTTCTTTCCAGTTTTGAACGGAAGATTTATCCTTTTTCACCATAGCCCTCTATGGGCTTCCAAATATCCCTTTGCCAATTCCACAAGAACAGTCTTAGCGAAAGGCTTCTTGAAGGGAAAGATGTAACTCTGTGAGATGAATTAACAGAACACAGAGCAGTTTCTCAGAATGCTTCTTTCCAGTTTTGAACGGAAGATATTTCCTTTTTCACCATAGCCCTCTATGGGCTTCCAAATATCCCTTTGCCAATTCCACAAGAACAGCCTTAGCGAAAGGCTTCTTGAAGGCAAAGATGTAACTCTGTGAGATGAATTAACAGAACACAGAGCAGTTTCTCAGAAAGCTTCTTTCCAGTTTGAACGGAAGATATTTCCTTTTTCACCATAGCCCTCTATGGGCTTCCAAATATCCCTTTGCCAATTCGACAAGAACAGCCTTAGCGAAAGGCTTCTAGAAGGGAAACATGTAACTCTGTGAGATGAATTAACAGAACACAGAGCAGTTTCTCAGAAAGCTTCTTTCCAGTTTTGAACGGAAGATATTTCCTTTTTCACCATAGCCCTCTATGGGCTTCCAAATATCCCTTTGCCAATTCCACAAGAACAACCTTAGCGAAAGGCTTCTTGAAGGGAAAGATGTAACTCTGTGAGATGAATTAACAGAACACAGAGCAGTTTCTCAGAAAGCTTCTTTCCAGTTTTGAACGGAAGATATTTCCTTTTTCACCATAGCCCTCTATGGGCTTCCAAATATCCCTTTGCCAATTCCACAAGAACAGCCTTAGCGAAAGGCTTCTTGAAGGGAAAGATGTAACTCTGTGAGATGAATTAACAGAACACAGAGCAGTTTCTCAGAAAGCTTCTTTCCAGTTTTGAACGGAAGATATTTTCTTTTTCACCATAGCCCTCTATGGGCTTCCAAATATCCCTTTGCCAATTCCACAAGAACAGCCTTAGCGAAAGGCTTCTTGAAGGGAAAGATGTAACTCTGTGAGATGAATTAACAGAACACAGAGCAGTTTCTCAGAAAGCTTCTTTCCAGTTTTGAACGGAAGATATTTCCTTTTTCACCATAGCCCTCTATGGGCTTCCAAATATCCCTTTGCCAATTCCACAAGAACAGCCTTAGCGAAAGGCTTCTTGAAGGGAAAGATGTAACTCTGTGAGATGAAATAACAAAACACAGAGCAGTTTCTCAGAAAGCTTCTTTCCAGTTTTGAACGGAAGATATTTCCTTTTTCACCATAGCCCTCTATGGGCTTCCAAATATCCCTTTGCCAATTCCACAAGAACAGCCTTAGAGAAAGGCTTCTTGAAGGGAAAGATGTAACTCTGTGAGATGAATTAACAGAACATAGAACAGTTTCTCAGAAAGCTTCTTTCCAGTTTTGAACGGAAGATATTTCCTTTTTCAACATAGCCCTCTATGGGCTTCCAAATATCCCTTTGCAAATTCCACAAGAACAGCCTTAGCGAAAGGCTTCTTGAAGGGAAAGATGTAACTCTGTGAGATGAATTAACAGAACACAGAGCAGTTTCTCAGAAAGCTTCTTTCCAGTTTTGAACGGAAGATATTTCCTTTTTCACCATAGCCCTCTATGGGCTTCCAAATATCCCTTTGCCAATTCCACAAGAACAGCCTTAGCGAAAGACTCCTTGAAGGGAAAGATGTAACTCTGTGAGACGAATTAACAGAACACAGAGCAGTTTCTCAGAAAGCTTCTTTCCAGTTTTGAACGGAAGATATTTCCTTTTTCACATAGCCCTCTATGGGCTTCCAAATATCCCTTTGCCAATTCCACAAGAACAGCCTTAGCGAAAGGCTACTTGAAAAGAAAGATGTAACTCTGTGAGATGAATTAACAGAACACAGAGCCGTTTCTCAGAAAGCTTCTTTCCAGTTTTGAACGGAAGATATTTCCTTTTTCTCCATAGCCCTCTATGGGCTTCCAAATATCCCTTTGCCAATTCCACAAGAACAGCCTTAGCGAAAGGCTTCTTGAAGGGAAAGATGTAACTCTGTGAGATGAATTAACAGAACACAGAGCAGTTTCTCAGAAAGCTTCTTTCCAGTTTTGAACGGAAGATTTATCCTTTTTCACCATAGCCCTCTATGGGCTTCCAAATATCCCTTTGCCAATTCCACAAGAACAGTCTTAGCGAAAGGCTTCTTGAAGGGAAAGATGTAACTCTGTGAGATGAATTAACAGAACACAGAGCAGTTTCTCAGAATGCTTCTTTCCAGTTTTGAACGGAAGATATTTCCTTTTTCACCATAGCCCTCTATGGGCTTCCAAATATCCCTTTGCCAATTCCACAAGAACAGCCTTAGCGAAAGGCTTCTTGAAGGCAAAGATGTAACTCTGTGAGATGAATTAACAGAACACAGAGCAGTTTCTCAGAAAGCTTCTTTCCAGTTTGAACGGAAGATATTTCCTTTTTCACCATAGCCCTCTATGGGCTTCCAAATATCCCTTTGCCAATTCGACAAGAACAGCCTTAGCGAAAGGCTTCTTGACGGGAAACATGTAACTCTGTGAGATGAATTAACAGAACACAGAGCAGTTTCTCAGAAAGCTTCTTTCCAGTTTTGAACGGAAGATATTTCCTTTTTCACCATAGCCCTCTATGGGCTTCCAAATATCCCTTTGCCAATTCCACAAGAACAACCTTAGCGAAAGGCTTCTTGAAGGGAAAGATGTAACTCTGTGAGATGAATTAACAGAACACAGAGCAGTTTCTCAGAAAGCTTCTTTCCAGTTTTGAACGGAAGATATTTCCTTTTTCACCATAGCCCTCTATGGGCTTCCAAATATCCCTTTGCCAATTCCACAAGAACAGCCTTAGCGAAAGGCTTCTTGAAGGGAAAGATGTAACTCTGTGAGATGAATTAACAGAACACAGAGCAGTTTCTCAGAAAGCTTCTTTCCAGTTTTGAACGGAAGATATTTCCTTTTTCACATAGCCCTCTATGGGCTTCCAAATATCCCTTTGCCAATTCCACAAGAACAGCCTTAGCGAAAGGCTTCTGGAAGGGAAAGATGTAACTCTGTGAGATGAATTAACAGAACACAGAGCAGTTTCTCAGAAAGCTTCTTTCCAGTTTTGAACGGAAGATATCTCCTTTTTCACCATAGCCCTCTATGGGCTTCCAAATATCCCTTTGCCAATTCCACAAGAACAGCCTTAGTGAAAGGCTTCTTGAAGGGAAAGATGTAACTCTGTGAGATGAATTAACAGAACACAGAGCAGTTTCTCAGAAAGCTTCTTTCCAGTTTTGAACGGAAGATATTTCCTTTTTCACCATAGCCCTCTATGGGCTTCCAAATATCCCTTTGCCAATTCCACAAGAACAGCCTTAGCGAAAGGCTTCTTGAAGGGAAAGATGTCACTCTGTGAGATGAATTAACAGAACACAGAGCAGTTTCTCAGAAAGCTTCTTTCCAGTTTTGAACGGAAGATATTTCCTTCTTCACCATAGCCCTCTATGGGCTTCCAAATATCCCTTTGCCAATTCCACAAGAACAGCCTTAGCGAAAGGCTTCTTGAAGGGAAAGATGTAACTCTGTGAGATGAAATAACAAAACACAGAGCAGTTTCTCAGAAAGCTTCTTTCCAGTTTTGAACGGAAGATATTTCCTTTTTCACCATAGCCCTCTAAGGGCTTCCAAATATCCCTTTGCCAATTCCACAGGAACAGCCTTAGAGAAAGGCTTCTTGAAGGGAAAGATGTAACTCTGTGAGATGAATTAACAGAACATAGAACAGTTTCTCAGAAAGCTTCTTTCCAGTTTTGAACGGAAGATATTTCCTTTTTCACCATAGCCCTCTATGGGCTTCCAAATATCCCTTTGCAAATTCCACAAGAACAGCCTTAGCGAAAGGCTTCTTGAAGGGAAAGATGTAACTCTGTGAGATGAATTAACAGAACACAGAGCAGTTTCTCAGAAAGCTTCTTTCCAGTTTTGAACGGAAGATATTTCCTTTTTCACCATAGCCCTCTAAGGGCTTCCAAATATCCCTTTGCCAATTCCACAAGAACAGCCTTAGCGAAAGACTCCTTGAAGGGAAAGATGTAACTCTGTGAGACGAATTAACAGAACACAGAGCAGTTTCTCAGAAAGCTTCTTTCCAGTTTTGAACGGAAGATATTTCCTTTTTCACATAGACCTCTATGGGCTTCCAAATATCCCTTTGCCAATTCCACAAGAACAGCCTTAGCGAAAGGCTACTTGAAGGGAAAGATGTAACTCTGTGAGATGAATTAACAGAACACAGAGCCGTTTCTCAGAAAGCTTCTTTCCAGTTTTGAACGGAAGATATTTCCTTTTTCACCATAGCCCTCTATGGGCTTCCAAATATCCCTTTGCCAATTCCACAAGAACAGCCTTAGCGAAAGGCTTCTTGAAGGGAAAGATGTAACTCTGTGAGATGAATTAACAGAACACAGAGCAGTTTCTCAGAAAGCTTCTTTCCAGTTTTGAACGGAAGATATTTCATTTTTCACCATAGCCCTCTAAGGGCTTCCAAATATCCCTTTTCCAATTCCACAAGAACAGCCTTAGCGAAAGGCTTCTTGAAGGGAAAGATGTAACTCTGTGAGATGAATTAACAGAACATAGAACAGTTTCTTAGAAAGCTTCTTTTCAGTTTTGAACGGAAGATATTTCCTTTTTCACCATAGCCCTCTATGGGCTTCCAAATATCCCTTTGCCAATTCCACATGAACAGCCTTAGCGAAAGGCTTCTTGAAGGGAAAGATGTAACTCTGTGAGATGAATTCACAGAACACAGAGCAGTTTCTCAGAAAGCTTCTTTCCAGTTTTGAACGGAAGATATTTCCTTTTTCACCGTAGCCCTCTATTGGCTTCCAAATATCCCTTTGCCAATTCCACAAGAACAGCCTTAGCGAAAGGCTTCTTGACGGGAAACATGTAACTCTGTGAGATGAATTAACAGAACACAGAGCAGTTTCGCAGAAAGCTTCTTTCCAGTTTTGAACGGAAGATATTTCCTTTTTCACCATAGCCCTCTATGGGCTTCCAACTATCCCTTTGCCAATTCCACAAGAAAAACCTTAGCGAAAGGCTTCTTGAAGGGAAAGATGTAACTCTGTGAGATGAATTAACAGAACACAGAGCAGTTTCTCAGAAAGCTTCTTTCCAGTTTTGAACGGAAGTTATTTCCTTTTTCACCATAGCCCTCTATGGGCTTCCAAATATCCCTTTGCCAATTCCACAAGAACAGCCTTAGAGAAAGGCTTCTTGAAGGGAAAGATGTAACTCTGTGAGATGAATTAACAGAACATAGAACAGTTTCTCAGAAAGCTTCTTTCCAGTTTTGAACGGAAGATATTTCCTTTTTCACCATAGCCCTCTATGGGCTTCCAAATATCCCTTTGCCAATTCCACAAGAACAGCCTTAGCGAAAGGCTTCTTGAAGGGAAAGATGTAACTCTGTGAGATGAATTAACAGAACACAGAGCAGTTTCTCAGAAAGCTTCTTTCCAGTTTTGAACGGAAGATATTTCCTTTTTCACCATAGCCCTCTATGGGCTTCCAAATATCCCTTTGCCAATTCCACAAGAACAGCCTTAGCGAAAGATTCCTTGAAGGGAAAGATGTAACTCTGTGAGACGAATTAACAGAACACAGAGCAGTTTCTCAGAAAGCTTCTTTCCAGTTTTGAACGGAAGATATTTCCTTTTTCACATAGCCCTCTATGGGCTTCCAAATATCCCTTTGCCAATTCCACAAGAACAGCCTTAGCGAAAGGCTTCTGGAAGGGAAAGATGTAACTCTGTGAGATGAATTAACAGAACACAGAGCAGTTTCTCAGAAAGCTTCTTTCCAGTTTTGAACGGAAGATATTTCCTTTTTCACCATAGCCCTCTATGGGCTTCCAAATATCCCTTTGCCAATTCCACAAGAACAGCCTTAGCGAAAGGCTTCTTGAAGGGAAAGATGTAACTCTGTGAGATGAATTAACAGAACACAGAGCAGTTTCTCAGAAAGCTTCTTTCCAGTTTTGAACGGAAGATATTTCCTTTTTCACCATAGCCCTCTATGGGATTCCAAATATCCCTTTGCCAATTCCACAAGAACAGCCTTAGCGAAAGGCTTCTTGAAGGGAAAGATGTAACTCTGTGAGATGAATTAACAGAACACAGAGCAGTTTCTCAGAAAGCTTCTTTCCAGTTTTGAACGGAAGATATTCCCTTTTTCACCATAGCCCTCTATGGGCTTCCAAATATCCCTTTGCCAATTCCACAAGAACAGCCTTAGAGAAAGGCTTCTTGAAGGGAAAGATGTAACTCTGTGAGATGAATTAACAGAACATAGAACAGTTTCTCAGAAAGCTTCTTTCCAGTTTTGAACGGAAGATATTTCCTTTTTCACCATAGCCCTCTATGGGCTTCCAAATATCCCTTTGCAAATTCCACAAGAACAGCCTTAGCGAAAGGCTTCTTGAAGGGAAAGATGTAACTCTGTGAGATGAATTAACAGAACACAGAGCAGTTTCTCAGAAAGCTTCTTTCCAGTTTTGAACGGAAGATATTTCCTTTTTCACCATAGCCCTCTATGGGCTTCCAAATATCCCTTTGCCAATTCCACAAGAACAGCCTTAGCGAAAGACTCCTTGAAGGGAAAGATGTAACTCTGTGAGACGAATTAACAGAACACAGAGCAGTTTCTCAGAAAGCTTCTTTCCAGTTTTGAACGGAAGATATTTCCTTTTTCACATAGCCCTCTATGGGCTTCCAAATATCCCTTTGCCAATTCCACAAGAACAGCCTTAGCGAAAGGCTACTTGAAGGGAAAGATGTAACTCTGTGAGATGAATTAACAGAACACAGAGCCGTTTCTCAGAAAGCTTCTTTCCAGTTTTGAACGGAAGATATTTCCTTTTTCTCCATAGCCCTCTATGGGCTTCTAAATATCCCTTTGCCAATTCCACAAGAACAGCCTTAGCGAAAGGCTTCTTGAAGGGAAAGATGTAACTCTGTGAGATGAATTAACAGAACACAGAGCAGTTTCTCAGAAAGCTTCTTTCCAGTTTTGAACGGAAGATTTATCCTTTTTCACCATAGCCCTCTATGGGCTTCCAAATATCCCTTTGCCAATTCCACAAGAACAGTCTTAGCGAAAGGCTTCTTGAAGGGAAAGATGTAACTCTGTGAGATGAATTAACAGAACACCGAACAGTTTCTCAGAAAGCTTCTTTCCAGTTTTGAACGGAAGATATTTCCTTTTTCACCATAGCCCTCTATGGGCTTCCAAATATCCCTTTGCCAATTACACAAGAACAGCCTTAGCGAAAGGCTTCTTGAAGGGAAAGATGTAACTCTGTGAGATGAATTAACAGAACACAGAGCAGTTTCTCAGAATGCTTCTTTCCAGTTTTGAACGGAAGATATTTCCTTTTTCACCATAGCCCTCTATGGGCTTCCAAATATCCCTTTGCCAATTCCACAAGAACAGCCTTAGCGAAAGGCTTCTTGAAGGCAAAGATGTAACTCTGTGAGATGAATTAACAGAACACAGAGCAGTTTCTCAGAAAGCTTCTTTCCAGTTTGAACGGAAGATATTTCCTTTTTCACCATAGCCCTCTATGGGCTTCCAAATATCCCTTTGCCAATTCGACAAGAACAGCCTTAGCGAAAGGCTTCTTGACGGGAAACATGTAACTCTGTGAGATGAATTAACAGAACACAGAGCAGTTTCTCAGAAAGCTTCTTTCCAGTTTTGAACGGAAGATATTTCCTTTTTCACCATAGCCCTCTATGGGCTTCCAAATATCCCTTTGCCAATTCCACAAGAACAACCTTAGCGAAAGGCTTCTTGAAGGGAAAGATGTAACTCTGTGAGATGAATTAACAGAACACAGAGCAGTTTCTCAGAAAGCTTCTTTCCAGTTTTGAACGGAAGATATTTCCTTTTTCACCATAGCCCTCTATGGGCTTCCAAATATCCCTTTGCCAATTCCACAAGAACAGCCTTAGCGAAAGGCTTCTTGAAAGGAAAGATGTAACTCTGTGAGATGAATTAACAGAACACAGAGCAGTTTCTCAGAAAGCTTCTTTCCAGTTTTGAACGGAAGATATTTCCTTTTTCACATAGCCCTCTATGGGCTTCCAAATATCCCTTTGCCAATTCCACAAGAACAGCCTTAGCGAAAGGCTTCTTGAAGGGAAAGATGTAACTCTGTGAGATGAATTAACAGAACACAGAGCAGTTTCTCAGAAAGCTTCTTTCCAGTTTTGAACGGAAGATATTTCCTTTTTCACCATAGCCCTCTATGGGCTTCCAAATACACTTTGCCAATTCCACAAGAACAGCCTTAGCGAAAGATTCCTTGAAGGGAAAGATGTAACTCTGTGAGACGAATTAACAGAACACAGAGCAGTTTCTCAGAAAGCTTCTTTCCAGTTTTGAACGGAAGATATTTCCTTTTTCACATAGCCCTCTATGGGCTTCCAAATATCCCTTTGCCAATTCCACAAGAACAGCCTTAGCGAAAGGCTTCTGGAAGGGAAAGATGTAACTCTGTGAGATGAATTAACAGAACACAGAGCAGTTTCTCAGAAAGCTTCTTTCCAGTTTTGAACGGAAGATATTTCCTTTTTCACCATAGCCCTCTATGGGCTTCCAAATATCCCTTTGCCAATTCGACAAGAACAGCCTTAGCGAAAGGCTTCTTGACGGGAAACATGTAACTCTGTGAGATGAATTAACAGAACACAGAGCAGTTTCTCAGAAAGCTTCTTTCCAGTTTTGAACGGAAGATATTTCCTTTTTCACATAGCCCTCTATGGGCTTCCAAATATCCCTTTGCCAATTCCACAAGAACAGCCTTAGCGAAAGGCTTCTTGAAGGGAAAGATGTAACTCTGTGAGATGAATTAACAGAACACAGAGCAGTTTCTCAGAAAGCTTCTTTCCAGTTTTGAACGGAAGATATTTCCTTTTTCACCATAGCCCTCTATGGGCTTCCAAATATCCCTTTGCCAATTCCACAAGAACAGCCTTAGCGAAAGATTCCTTGAAGGGAAAGATGTAACTCTGTGAGACGAATTAACAGAACACAGAGCAGTTTCTCAGAAAGCTTCTTTCCAGTTTTGAACGGAAGATATTTCCTTTTTCACATAGCCCTCTATGGGCTTCCAAATATCCCTTTGCCAATTCCACAAGAACAGCCTTAGCGAAAGGCTTCTGGAAGGGAAAGATGTAACTCTGTGAGATGAATTAACAGAACACAGAGCAGTTTCTCAGAAAGCTTCTTTCCAGTTTTGAACGGAAGATATTTCCTTTTTCACCATAGCCCTCTATGGGCTTCCAAATATCCCTTTGCCAATTCCACAAGAACAGCCTTAGCGAAAGGCTTCTTGAAGGGAAAGATGTAACTCTGTGAGATGAATTAACAGAACACAGAGCAGTTTCTCAGAAAGCTTCTTTCCAGTTTTGAACGGAAGATATTTCCTTTTTCACCATAGCCCTCTATGGGATTCCAAATATCCCTTTGCCAATTCCACAAGAACAGCCTTAGCGAAAGGCTTCTTGAAGGGAAAGATGTAACTCTGTGAGATGAATTAACAGAACACAGAGCAGTTTCTCAGAAAGCTTCTTTCCAGTTTTGAACGGAAGATATTCCCTTTTTCACCATAGCCCTCTATGGGCTTCCAAATATCCCTTTGCCAATTCCACAAGAACAGCCTTAGCGAAAGGCTTCTTGAAGGGAAAGATGTAACTCTGTGAGATGAATTAACAGAACACAGAGCAGTTTCTCAGAAAGCTTCTTTCCAGTTTTGAACGGAAGATATTTCCTTTTTCACCATAGCCCTCTATGGGCTTCCAAATACACTTTGCCAATTCCACAAGAACAGCCTTAGCGAAAGATTCCTTGAAGGGAAAGATGTAACTCTGTGAGACGAATTAACAGAACACAGAGCAGTTTCTCAGAAAGCTTCTTTCCAGTTTTGAACGGAAGATATTTCCTTTTTCACATAGCCCTCTATGGGCTTCCAAATATCCCTTTGCCAATTCCACAAGAACAGCCTTAGCGAAAGGCTTCTGGAAGGGAAAGATGTAACTCTGTGAGATGAATTAACAGAACACAGAGCAGTTTCTCAGAAAGCTTCTTTCCAGTTTTGAACGGAAGATATTTCCTTTTTCACCATAGCCCTCTATGGGCTTCCAAATATCCCTTTGCCAATTCGACAAGAACAGCCTTAGCGAAAGGCTTCTTGACGGGAAACATGTAACTCTGTGAGATGAATTAACAGAACACAGAGCAGTTTCTCAGAAAGCTTCTTTCCAGTTTTGAACGGAAGATATTTCCTTTTTCACATAGCCCTCTATGGGCTTCCAAATATCCCTTTGCCAATTCCACAAGAACAGCCTTAGCGAAAGGCTTCTTGAAGGGAAAGATGTAACTCTGTGAGATGAATTAACAGAACACAGAGCAGTTTCTCAGAAAGCTTCTTTCCAGTTTTGAACGGAAGATATTTCCTTTTTCACCATAGCCCTCTATGGGCTTCCAAATATCCCTTTGCCAATTCCACAAGAACAGCCTTAGCGAAAGATTCCTTGAAGGGAAAGATGTAACTCTGTGAGACGAATTAACAGAACACAGAGCAGTTTCTCAGAAAGCTTCTTTCCAGTTTTGAACGGAAGATATTTCCTTTTTCACATAGCCCTCTATGGGCTTCCAAATATCCCTTTGCCAATTCCACAAGAACAGCCTTAGCGAAAGGCTTCTGGAAGGGAAAGATGTAACTCTGTGAGATGAATTAACAGAACACAGAGCAGTTTCTCAGAAAGCTTCTTTCCAGTTTTGAACGGAAGATATTTCCTTTTTCACCATAGCCCTCTATGGGCTTCCAAATATCCCTTTGCCAATTCCACAAGAACAGCCTTAGCGAAAGGCTTCTTGAAGGGAAAGATGTAACTCTGTGAGATGAATTAACAGAACACAGAGCAGTTTCTCAGAAAGCTTCTTTCCAGTTTTGAACGGAAGATATTTCCTTTTTCACCATAGCCCTCTATGGGATTCCAAATATCCCTTTGCCAATTCCACAAGAACAGCCTTAGCGAAAGGCTTCTTGAAGGGAAAGATGTAACTCTGTGAGATGAATTAACAGAACACAGAGCAGTTTCTCAGAAAGCTTCTTTCCAGTTTTGAACGGAAGATATTCCCTTTTTCACCATAGCCCTCTATGGGCTTCCAAATATCCCTTTGCCAATTCCACAAGAACAGCCTTAGAGAAAGGCTTCTTGAAGGGAAAGATGTAACTCTGTGAGATGAATTAACAGAACATAGAACAGTTTCTCAGAAAGCTTCTTTCCAGTTTTGAACGGAAGATATTTCCTTTTTCACCATAGCCCTCTATGGGCTTCCAAATATCCCTTTGCAAATTCCACAAGAACAGCCTTAGCGAAAGGCTTCTTGAAGGGAAAGATGTAACTCTGTGAGATGAATTAACAGAACACAGAGCAGTTTCTCAGAAAGCTTCTTTCCAGTTTTGAACGGAAGATATTTCCTTTTTCACCATAGCCCTCTATGGGCTTCCAAATATCCCTTTGCCAATTCCACAAGAACAGCGTTAGCGAAAGACTCCTTGAAGGGAAAGATGTAACTCTGTGAGACGAATTAACAGAACACAGAGCAGTTTCTCAGAAAGCTTCTTTCCAGTTTTGAACGGAAGATATTTCCTTTTTCACATAGCCCTCTATGGGCTTCCAAATATCCCTTTGCCAATTCCACAAGAACAGCCTTAGCGAAAGGCTACTTGAAGGGAAAGATGTAACTCTGTGAGATGAATTAACAGAACACAGAGCCGTTTCTCAGAAAGCTTCTTTCCAGTTTTGAACGGAAGATATTTCCTTTTTCTCCATAGCCCTCTATGGGCTTCCAAATATCCCTTTGCCAATTCCACAAGAACAGCCTTAGCGAAAGGCTTCTTGAAGGGAAAGATGTAACTCTGTGAGATGAATTAACAGAACACAGAGCAGTTTCTCAGAAAGCTTCTTTCCAGTTTTGAACGGAAGATTTATCCTTTTTCACCATAGCCCTCTATGGGCTTCCAAATATCCCTTTGCCAATTCCACAAGAACAGTCTTAGCGAAAGGCTTCTTGAAGGGAAAGATGTAACTCTGTGAGATGAATTAACAGAACACAGAACAGTTTCTCAGAAAGCTTCTTTCCAGTTTTGAACGGAAGATATTTCCTTTTTCACCATAGCCCTCTATGGGCTTCCAAATATCCCTTTGCCAATTACACAAGAACAGCCTTAGCGAAAGGCTTCTTGAAGGGAAAGATGTAACTCTGTGAGATGAATTAACAGAACACAGAGCAGTTTCTCAGAATGCTTCTTTCCAGTTTTGAACGGAAGATATTTCCTTTTTCACCATAGCCCTCTATGGGCTTCCAAATATCCCTTTGCCAATTCCACAAGAACAGCCTTAGCGAAAGGCTTCTTGAAGGCAAAGATGTAACTCTGTGAGATGAATTAACAGAACACAGAGCAGTTTCTCAGAAAGCTTCTTTCCAGTTTGAACGGAAGATATTTCCTTTTTCACCATAGCCCTCTATGGGCTTCCAAATATCCCTTTGCCAATTCGACAAGAACAGCCTTAGCGAAAGGCTTTTGACGGGAAACATGTAACTCTGTGAGATGAATTAACAGAACACAGAGCAGTTTCTCAGAAAGCTTCTTTCCAGTTTTGAACGGAAGATATTTCCTTTTTCACCATAGCCCTCTATGGGCTTCCAAATATCCCTTTGCCAATTCCACAAGAACAACCTTAGCGAAAGGCTTCTTGAAGGGAAAGATGTAACTCTGTGAGATGAATTAACAGAACACAGAGCAGTTTCTCAGAAAGCTTCTTTCCAGTTTTGAACGGAAGATATTTCCTTTTTCACCATAGCCCTCTATGGGCTTCCAAATATCCCTTTGCCAATTCCACAAGAACAGCCTTAGCGAAAGGCTTCTTGAAAGGAAAGATGTAACTCTGTGAGATGAATTAACAGAACACAGAGCAGTTTCTCAGAAAGCTTCTTTCCAGTTTTGAACGGAAGATATTTCCTTTTTCACATAGCCCTCTATGGGCTTCCAAATATCCCTTTGCCAATTCCACAAGAACAGCCTTAGCGAAAGGCTTCTTGAAGGGAAAGATGTAACTCTGTGAGATGAATTAACAGAACACAGAGCAGTTTCTCAGAAAGCTTCTTTCCAGTTTTGAACGGAAGATATTTCCTTTTTCACCATAGCCCTCTATGGGCTTCCAAATACCCTTTGCCAATTCCACAAGAACAGCCTTAGCGAAAGATTCCTTGAAGGGAAAGATGTAACTCTGTGAGACGAATTAACAGAACACAGAGCAGTTTCTCAGAAAGCTTCTTTCCAGTTTTGAACGGAAGATATTTCCTTTTTCACATAGCCCTCTATGGGCTTCCAAATATCCCTTTGCCAATTCCACAAGAACAGCCTTAGCGAAAGGCTTCTGGAAGGGAAAGATGTAACTCTGTGAGATGAATTAACAGAACACAGAGCAGTTTCTCAGAAAGCTTCTTTCCAGTTTTGAACGGAAGATATTTCCTTTTTCACCATAGCCCTCTATGGGCTTCCAAATATCCCTTTGCCAATTCGACAAGAACAGCCTTAGCGAAAGGCTTCTTGACGGGAAACATGTAACTCTGTGAGATGAATTAACAGAACACAGAGCAGTTTCTCAGAAAGCTTCTTTCCAGTTTTGAACGGAAGATATTTCCTTTTTCACATAGCCCTCTATGGGCTTCCAAATATCCCTTTGCCAATTCCACAAGAACAGCCTTAGCGAAAGGCTTCTTGAAGGGAAAGATGTAACTCTGTGAGATGAATTAACAGAACACAGAGCAGTTTCTCAGAAAGCTTCTTTCCAGTTTTGAACGGAAGATATTTCCTTTTTCACCATAGCCCTCTATGGGCTTCCAAATATCCCTTTGCCAATTCCACAAGAACAGCCTTAGCGAAAGATTCCTTGAAGGGAAAGATGTAACTCTGTGAGACGAATTAACAGAACACAGAGCAGTTTCTCAGAAAGCTTCTTTCCAGTTTTGAACGGAAGATATTTCCTTTTTCACATAGCCCTCTATGGGCTTCCAAATATCCCTTTGCCAATTCCACAAGAACAGCCTTAGCGAAAGGCTTCTGGAAGGGAAAGATGTAACTCTGTGAGATGAATTAACAGAACACAGAGCAGTTTCTCAGAAAGCTTCTTTCCAGTTTTGAACGGAAGATATTTCCTTTTTCACCATAGCCCTCTATGGGCTTCCAAATATCCCTTTGCCAATTCCACAAGAACAGCCTTAGCGAAAGGCTTCTTGAAGGGAAAGATGTAACTCTGTGAGATGAATTAACAGAACACAGAGCAGTTTCTCAGAAAGCTTCTTTCCAGTTTTGAACGGAAGATATTTCCTTTTTCACCATAGCCCTCTATGGGATTCCAAATATCCCTTTGCCAATTCCACAAGAACAGCCTTAGCGAAAGGCTTCTTGAAGGGAAAGATGTAACTCTGTGAGATGAATTAACAGAACACAGAGCAGTTTCTCAGAAAGCTTCTTTCCAGTTTTGAACGGAAGATATTCCCTTTTTCACCATAGCCCTCTATGGGCTTCCAAATATCCCTTTGCCAATTCCACAAGAACAGCCTTAGAGAAAGGCTTCTTGAAGGGAAAGATGTAACTCTGTGAGATGAATTAACAGAACATAGAACAGTTTCTCAGAAAGCTTCTTTCCAGTTTTGAACGGAAGATATTTCCTTTTTCACCATAGCCCTCTATGGGCTTCCAAATATCCCTTTGCAAATTCCACAAGAACAGCCTTAGCGAAAGGCTTCTTGAAGGGAAAGATGTAACTCTGTGAGATGAATTAACAGAACACAGAGCAGTTTCTCAGAAAGCTTCTTTCCAGTTTTGAACGGAAGATATTTCCTTTTTCACCATAGCCCTCTATGGGCTTCCAAATATCCCTTTGCCAATTCCACAAGAACAGCCTTAGCGAAAGACTCCTTGAAGGGAAAGATGTAACTCTGTGAGACGAATTAACAGAACACAGAGCAGTTTCTCAGAAAGCTTCTTTCCAGTTTTGAACGGAAGATATTTCCTTTTTCACATAGCCCTCTATGGGCTTCCAAATATCCCTTTGCCAATTCCACAAGAACAGCCTTAGCGAAAGGCTACTTGAAGGGAAAGATGTAACTCTGTGAGATGAATTAACAGAACACAGAGCCGTTTCTCAGAAAGCTTCTTTCCAGTTTTGAACGGAAGATATTTCCTTTTTCTCCATAGCCCTCTATGGGCTTCCAAATATCCCTTTGCCAATTCCACAAGAACAGCCTTAGCGAAAGGCTTCTTGAAGGGAAAGATGTAACTCTGTGAGATGAATTAACAGAACACAGAGCAGTTTCTCAGAAAGCTTCTTTCCAGTTTTGAACGGAAGATTTATCCTTTTTCACCATAGCCCTCTATGGGCTTCCAAATATCCCTTTGCCAATTCCACAAGAACAGTCTTAGCGAAAGGCTTCTTGAAGGGAAAGATGTAACTCTGTGAGATGAATTAACAGAACACAGAACAGTTTCTCAGAAAGCTTCTTTCCAGTTTTGAACGGAAGATATTTCCTTTTTCACCATAGCCCTCTATGGGCTTCCAAATATCCCTTTGCCAATTACACAAGAACAGCCTTAGCGAAAGGCTTCTTGAAGGGAAAGATGTAACTCTGTGAGATGAATTAACAGAACACAGAGCAGTTTCTCAGAATGCTTCTTTCCAGTTTTGAACGGAAGATATTTCCTTTTTCACCATAGCCCTCTATGGGCTTCCAAATATCCCTTTGCCAATTCCACAAGAACAGCCTTAGCGAAAGGCTTCTTGAAGGCAAAGATGTAACTCTGTGAGATGAATTAACAGAACACAGAGCAGTTTCTCAGAAAGCTTCTTTCCAGTTTGAACGGAAGATATTTCCTTTTTCACCATAGCCCTCTATGGGCTTCCAAATATCCCTTTGCCAATTCGACAAGAACAGCCTTAGCGAAAGGCTTCTTGACGGGAAACATGTAACTCTGTGAGATGAATTAACAGAACACAGAGCAGTTTCTCAGAAAGCTTCTTTCCAGTTTTGAACGGAAGATATTTCCTTTTTCACCATAGCCCTCTATGGGCTTCCAAATATCCCTTTGCCAATTCCACAAGAACAACCTTAGCGAAAGGCTTCTTGAAGGGAAAGATGTAACTCTGTGAGATAAATTAACAGAACACAGAGCAGTTTCTCAGAAAGCTTCTTTCCAGTTTTGAACGGAAGATATTTCCTTTTTCACCATAGCCCTCTATGGGCTTCCAAATATCCCTTTGCCAATTCCACAAGAACAGCCTTAGCGAAAGGCTTCTTGAAAGGAAAGATGTAACTCTGTGAGATGAATTAACAGAACACAGAGCAGTTTCTCAGAAAGCTTCTTTCCAGTTTTGAACGGAAGATATTTCCTTTTTCACATAGCCCTCTATGGGCTTCCAAATATCCCTTTGCCAATTCCACAAGAACAGCCTTAGCGAAAGGCTTCTTGAAGGGAAAGATGTAACTCTGTGAGATGAATTAACAGAACACAGAGCAGTTTCTCAGAAAGCTTCTTTCCAGTTTTGAACGGAAGATATTTCCTTTTTCACCATAGCCCTCTATGGGCTTCCAAATATCCCTTTGCCAATTCCACAAGAACAGCCTTAGCGAAAGGCTTCTTGAAGGGAAAGATGTAACTCTGTGAGATGAATTAACAGAACACAGAGCAGTTTCTCAGAAAGCTTCTTTCCAGTTTTGAACGGAAGATATTTCCTTTTTCACCATAGCCCTCTATGGGCTTCCAAATATCCCTTTGCCAATTCCACAAGAACAGCCTTAGCGAAAGGCTTCTTGAAGGGAAAGATGTAACTCTGTGAGATGAAATAACAAAACACAGAGCAGTTTCTCAGAAAGCTTCTTTCCAGTTTTGAACGGAAGATATTTCCTTTTTCACCATAGCCCTCTAAGGGCTTCCAAATAACCCTTTGCCAATTCCACAAGAACAGCCTTAGAGAAAGGCTTCTTGAAGGGAAAGATGTAACTCTGTGAGATGAATTAACAGAACATAGAACAGTTTCTCAGAAAGCTTCTTTCCAGTTTTGAAAGGAGGATATTTCCTTTTTCACCATAGCCCTCTATGGGCTTCCAAATATCCCTTTGCAAATTCCACAAGAACAGCCTTAGCGAAAGGCTTCTTGAAGGGAAAGATGTAACTCTGTGAGATGAATTAACAGAACACAGAGCAGTTTCTCAGAAAGCTTCTTTCCAGTTTTGAACGGAAGATATTTCCTTTTTCACCATAGCCCTCTATGGGCTTCCAAATATCCCTTTGCCAATTCCACAAGAACAGCCTTAGCGAAAGACTCCTTGAAGGGAAAGATGTAACTCTGTGAGACGAATTAACAGAACACAGAGCAGTTTCTCAGAAAGCTTCTTTCCAGTTTTGAACGGAAGATATTTCCTTTTTCACATAGCCCTCTATGGGCTTCCAAATATCCCTTTGCCAATTCCACAAGAACAGCCTTTGCGAAAGGCTACTTGAAGGGAAAGATGTAACTCTGTGAGATGAATTAACAGAACACAGAGCCGTTTCTCAGAAAGCTTCTTTCCAGTTTTGAACGGAAGATATTTCCTTTTTCAAAATAGCCCTCTATGGGCTTCCAAATATCCCTTTGCCAATTCCACAAGAACAGCCTTAGCGAAAGGCTTCTTGAAGGGAAAGATGTAACTCTGTGAGATGAATTAACAGAACACAGAGCAGTTTCTCAGAAAGCTTCTTTCCAGTTTTGAACGGAAGTTTTATCCTTTTTCACCATAGCACTCTATGGGCTTCCAAATATCCCTTTGCCAATTCCACAAGAA
This sequence comes from Chlorocebus sabaeus, assembly GCF_047675955.1. NCBI lineage: Eukaryota > Metazoa > Chordata > Mammalia > Primates > Cercopithecidae > Chlorocebus > Chlorocebus sabaeus. Next base: position 1,929,589 of record NW_027327504.1, read on the forward strand.
CAGTCTTAGCGAAAGGCTTCTTGAAGGGAAAGATGTAACTCTGTGAGATGAATTAACAGAACACAGAACAGTTTCTCAGAAAGCTTCTTTCCAGTTTTGAACGGAAGATATTTCCTTTTTCACCATAGCCCTCTATGGGCTTCCAAATATCCCTTTGCCAATTACACAAGAACAGCCTTAGCGAAAGGCTTCTTGAAGGGAAAGATGTAACTCTGTGCGATGAATTAACAGAACACAGAGCAGTTTCTCAGAATGCTTCTTTCCAGTTTTGAACGGAAGATATTTCCTTTTTCACCATAGCCCTCTATGGGCTTCCAAATATCCCTTTGCCAATTCCACAAGAACAGCCTTAGCGAAAGGCTTCTTGAAGGCAAAGATGTAACTCTGTGAGATGAATTAACAGAACACAGAGCAGTTTCTCAGAAAGCTTCTTTCCAGTTTGAACGGAAGATATTTCCTTTTTCACCATAGCCCTCTATGGGCTTCCAAATATCCCTTTGCCAATTCGACAAGAACAGCCTTAGCGAAAGGCGTCTTGACGGGAAACATGTAACTCTGTGAGATGAATTAACAGAACACAGAGCAGTTTCTCAGAAAGCTTCTTTCCAGTTTTGAACGGAAGATATTTCCTTTTTCACCATAGCCCTCTATGGGCTTCCAAATATCCCTTTGCCAATTCCGCAAGAACAGCCTTAGCGAAAGGCTTCTTGAAGGGAAAGATGTAACTCTGTGAGATGAATTAACAGAACACAGAGAAGTATCTTGAAAGCTTCTTTCCAGTTTTGAACGGAAGATATTTCCTTTTTCACCCTAGCCCTCTATGGGCTTCCAAATATCCCTTTGCCAATTCCACAAGAACAGCCTTAGCGGAAGGCTTCTTGAAGGGAAAGATGTAACTCTGTGAGATGAATTAACAGAACACAGAGCAGTTTCTCAGAAAGCTTCTTTCCAGTTTTGAACGGAAGATATTTCCTTTTTCACCATAGCCCTCTATGGTCTTCCAAATATCCCTTTGCCAATTCCACAAGAACAGCCTTAGCGAAAGGCTTCTTGAAGGGAAAGATGTAACTCTGTGAGATGAATTAACAGAACACAGAGCAGTTTCTCAGAAAGCTTCTTTCCAGTTTTGAACGGAAGATATTTCATTTTTCACCATAGCCCTCTAAGGGCTTCCAAATATCCCTTTTCCAATTCCACAAGAACAGCCTTAGCGAAAGGCTTCTTGAAGGGAAAGATGTAACTCTGTGAGATGAATTAACAGAACATAGAACAGTTTCTTAGAAAGCTTCTTTTCAGTTTTGAACGGAAGATATTTCCTTTTTCACTATAGCCCTCTATTGGCTTCCAAATATCCCTTTGCCAATTCCACATGAACAGCCTTAGCGAAAGGCTTCTTGAAGGGAAAGATGTAACTCTGTGAGATGAATTCACAGAACACAGAGCAGTTTCTCAGAAAGCTTCTTTCCAGTTTTGAACGGAAGATATTTCCTTTTTCACCGTAGCCCTCTATTGGCTTCCAAATATCCCTTTGCCAATTCCACAAGAACAGCCTTAGCGAAAGGCTTCTTGACGGGAAACATGTAACTCTGTGAGATGAATTAACAGAACACAGAGCAGTTTCGCAGAAAGCTTCTTTCCAGTTTTGAACGGAAGATATTTCCTTTTTCACCATAGCCCTCTATGGGCTTCCAACTATCCCTTTGCCAATTCCACAAGAACAACCTTAGCGAAAGGCTTCTTGAAGGGAAAGATGTAACTCTGTGAGATGTATTAACAGAAGACAGAGCAGTTTCTCAGAAAGCTTCTTTCCAGTTTTGAACGGAAGATATTTCCTTTTTCACCATAGCCCTCTATGGGCTTCCAAATATCCATTTGCCAATTCCACAAGAACAGCCTTAGAGAAAGGCTTCTTGAAGGGAAAGATGTAACTCTGTGAGATGAATTAACAGAACATAGAACAGTTTCTCAGAAAGCTTCTTTCCAGTTTTGAACGGAAGATATTTCCTTTTTCACCATAGCCCTCTATGGGCTTCCAAATATCCCTTTGCCAATTCGACAATAACAGCCTTAGCGAAAGGCGTCTTGACGGGAAACATGTAACTCTGTGAGATGAATTAACAGAACACAGAGCAGTTTCTCAGAAAGCTTCTTTCCAGTTTTGAACGGAAGATATTTCCTTTTTCACCATAGCCCTCTATGGGCTTCCAAATATCCCTTTGCCAATTCCGCAAGAACAGCCTTAGCGAAAGGCTTCTTGAAGGGAAAGATGTAACTCTGTGAGATGAATTAACAGAACACAGAGAAGTATCTTGAAAGCTTCTTTCCAGTTTTGAACGGAAGATATTTCCTTTTTCACCCTAGCCCTCTATGGGCTTCCAAATATCCCTTTGCCAATTCCACAAGAACAGCCTTAGCGGAAGGCTTCTTGAAGGGAAAGATGTAACTCTGTGAGATGAATTAACAGAACACAGAGCAGTTTCTCAGAAAGCTTCTTTCCAGTTTTGAACGGAAGATATTTCCTTTTTCACCATAGCCCTCTATGGTCTTCCAAATATCCCTTTGCCAATTCCACAAGAACAGCCTTAGCGAAAGGCTTCTTGAAGGGAAAGATGTAACTCTGTGAGATGAATTAACAGAACACAGAGCAGTTTCTCAGAAAGCTTCTTTCCAGTTTTGAACGGAAGATATTTCATTTTTCACCATAGCCCTCTAAGGGCTTCCAAATATCCCTTTTCCAATTCCACAAGAACAGCCTTAGCGAAAGGCTTCTTGAAGGGAAAGATGTAACTCTGTGAGATGAATTAACAGAACATAGAACAGTTTCTTAGAAAGCTTCTTTTCAGTTTTGAACTTAAGATATTTCCTTTTTCACCATAGCCCTCTATTGGCTTCCAAATATCCCTTTGCCAATTCCACATGAACAGCCTTAGCGAAAGGCTTCTTGAAGGGAAAGATGTAACTCTGTGAGATGAATTCACAGAACACAGAGCAGTTTCTCAGAAAGCTTCTTTCCAGTTTTGAAGGGAAGATATTTCCTTTTTCACCGTAGCCCTCTATTGGCTTCCAAATATCCCTTTGCCAATTCCACAAGAACAGCCTTAGCGAAAGGCTTCTTGACGGGAAACATGTAACTCTGTGAGATGAATTAACAGAACACAGAGCAGTTTCGCAGAAAGCTTCTTTCCAGTTTTGAACGGAAGATATTTCCTTTTTCACCATAGCCCTCTATGGGCTTCCAACTATCCCTTTGCCAATTCCACAAGAACAACCTTAGCGAAAGGCTTCTTGAAGGGAAAGATGTAACTCTGTGAGATGAATTAACAGAAGACAGAGCAGTTTCTCAGAAAGCTTCTTTCCAGTTTTGAACGGAAGATATTTCCTTTTTCACCATAGCCCTCTATGGGCTTCCAAATATCCCTTTGCCAATTCCACAAGAACAGCCTTAGAGAAAGGCTTCTTGAAGGGAAAGATGTAACTCTGTGAGATGAATTAACAGAACATAGAACAGTTTCTCAGAAAGCTTCTTTCCAGTTTTGAACGGAAGATATTTCCTTTTTCACCATAGCCCTCTATGGGCTTCCAAATATCCCTTTGCCAATTCCACAAGAACAGCCTTAGCGAAAGGCTTCTTGAAGGGAAAGATGTAACTCTGTGAGATGAATTAACAGAACACAGAGCAGTTTCTCAGAAAGCTTCTTTCCAGTTTTGAACGGAAGATATTTCCTTTTTCACCATAGCCCTCTATGGGCTTCCAAATATCCCTTTGCCAATTCCACAAGAACAGCCTTAGCGAAAGATTCCTTGAAGGGAAAGATGTAACTCTGTGAGACGAATTAACAGAACACAGAGCAGTTTCTCAGAAAGCTTCTTTCCAGTTTTGAACGGAAGATATTTCCTTTTTCACATAGCCCTCTATGGGCTTCCAAATATCCCTTTGCCAATTCCACAAGAACAGCCTTAGCGAAAGGCTTCTGGAAGGGAAAGATGTAACTCTGTGAGATGAATTAACAGAACACAGAGCAGTTTCTCAGAAAGCTTCTTTCCAGTTTTGAACGGAAGATATTTCCTTTTTCACCATAGCCCTCTATGGGCTTCCAAATATCCCTTTGCCAATTCCACAAGAACAGCCTTAGCGAAAGGCTTCTTGAAGGGAAAGATGTAACTCTGTGAGAGGAATTAACAGAACACAGAGCAGTTTCTCAGAAAGCTTCTTTCCAGTTTTGAACGGAAGATATTTCCTTTTTCACCATAGCCCTCTATGGGATTCCAAATATCCCTTTGCCAATGCCACAAGAACAGCCTTAGCGAAAGGCTTCTTGAAGGGAAAGATGTAACTCTGTGAGATGAATTAACAGAACACAGAGCAGTTTCTCAGAAAGCTTCTTTCCAGTTTTGAACGGAAGATATTCCCTTTTTCACCATAGCCCTCTATGGGCTTCCAAATATCCCTTTGCCAATTCCACAAGAACAGCCTTAGCGAAAGGCTTCTTGAAGGGAAAGATGTAACTCTGTGAGATGAATTAACAGAACACAGAGCAGTTTCTCAGAAAGCTTCTTTCCAGTTTTTAACGGAAGATATTTCCTTTTTCACCATAGCCCTCTATGGGCTTCCAAATATCCCTTTGCCAATTCCACAAGAACAGCTTTAGCGAAAGGCTTTTTGAAGGGAAAGATGTAACTCTGTGAGATGAATTAACAGAACACAGAGCAGTTTCTCAGAAAGCTTCTTTCCAGTTTTGAACGGAAGATATTTCCTTTTTCACCATAGCCCTCTATGGGCTTCCAAATATCCCTTTGCCAATTCCACAAGAACAGCCTTAGCGAAAGGCTTCTTGAAGGGAAAGATGTAACTCTGTGAGATGAAATAACAAAACACGGAGCAGTTTTTCAGAAAGCTTCTTTCCAGTTTTGAACGGAAGATATTTCCTTTTTCACCATAGCCCTCTATGGGCTTCCAAATATCCCTTTGACAATTCCACAAGAACAGCCTTAGAGAAAGGCTTCTTGAAGGGAAAGATGTAACTCTGTGAGATGAATTAACAGAACATAGAACAGTTTCTCAGAAAGCTTCTTTCCAGTTTTGAACGGAAGATATTTCCTTTTTCACCATAGCCCTCTACGGGCTTCCAAATATCCCTTGGCCAATTCCACAAGAACAGCCTTAGCGAAAGGCTTCTTGAAGGGAAAGATGTAACTCTGTGAGATGAATTAACAGAACACAGAGCAGTTTCTCAGAAAGCTTCTTTCCAGTTTTGAACGGAAGATATTTCCTTTTTCACCATAGCCCTCTATGGGCTTCCAAATATCCCTTTGCCAATTCCACAAGAACAGCCTTAGCGAAAGGTTTCTTGTAGGGAAAGATGTAACTCTGTGAGATGAATTAACAGAACACAGAGCAGTTTCTCAGAAAGCTTCTTTCCAGTTTTGAACGGAAGATATTTCCTTTTTCACCATAGCCCTCTATGGGCTTCCAAATATCCCTTTGCCAATTCCACAAGAACAGCCTTAGCGAAAGGCTTCTTGAAGGGAAAGATGTAACTCTGTGAGATGAAATAACAAAACACCGAGCAGTTTCTCAGAATGCTTCTTTCCAGTTTTGAACGGAAGATATTTCCTTTTTCACCATAGCCCTCTATGGGCTTCCAAATATCCCTTTGCCAATTCCACAAGAACAGCCTTAGCGAACGGTTTCTTGTAGGGAAAGATGTAACTCTGTGAGATGAATTAACAGAACACAGAGCAGTTTCTCAGAAAGCTTCTTTCCAGTTTTGAACGGAAGATATTTCCTTTTTCACCATAGCCCTCTATGGGCTTCCAAATATCCCTTTGCCAATTCCACAAGAACAGCCTTAGCGAAAGGCTTCTTGAAGGGAAAGATGTAACTCTGTGAGATGAAATAACAAAACACCGAGCAGTTTCTCAGAATGCTTCTTTCCAGTTTTGAACGGAAGATATTTCCTTTTTCACCATAGCCCTCTATGGGCTTCCAAATATTCCTTTGCCAATTTCACAAGAACAACCTTAGCGAAAGGCTTCTTGAAGGGAAAGATGTAACTCTGTGAGATGAATTAACAGAACACAGAGCAGTTTCTCAGAAAGCTTCTTTCCAGTTTTGAACGGAAGATATTTCCTTTTTCACCATAGCCCTCTAAGGGCTTCCAAATATCCCTTTGCCAATTCCACAAGAACAGCCTTAGCGAAAGGCTTCTTGAAAGGAAAGATGTAACTCTGTGAGATGAATTAACAGAACACAGAGCAGTTTCTCAGAAAGCTTCTTTCCAGTTTTGAACGGAAGATTTTTCCTTTTTCACCATAGCCCTCTATGGGCTTCCAAATATCCCTTTGCCAATTCCACAAGAACAGCCTTAGCGAAAGGCTTCTTGAAGGGAAAGATGTAACTCTGTGAGATGAATTAACAGAACACAGAGCAGTTTCTCAGAAAGCTTCTTTCCAGTTTTGAACGGAAGATATTTCCTTTTTCACCATAGCCCTCTATGGGCTTCCAAATATCCCTTTGCCAATTCCACAAGAACAGCCTTAGCGAAAGGCTTCTTGAAGGGAAAGATGTAACTCTGTGAGATGAATTAACAGAACACAGAGCAGTTTCTCAGAATGCTTCTTTCCAGTTTTGAACGGAAGATATTTCCTTTTTAACCATAGCTCTCTACGGGCTTCCAAATATCCCTTTGCCAATTCCACAAGAACAGCCTTAGCGAAAGGCTTCTTGAAGGGAAAGATGTAACTCTGTGAGATGAATTAACAGAACACAGAGCAGTTTCTCAGAAAGCTTCTTTCCAGTTTGAACGGAAGATATTTCCTTTTTCACCATAGCCCTCTATGGGCTTCCAAATATCCCTTTGCCAATTCGACAAGAACAGCCTTAGCGAAAGGCTTCTTGACGGGAAACATGTAACTCTGTGAGATGAATTAACAGAACACAGAGCAGTTTCGCAGAAAGCTTCTTTCCATTTTTGAACGGAAGATATTTCCTTTTTCACCATAGCCCTCTATGGGCTTCCAAATATCCCTTTGCCAATTCCACAAGAACAACCTTAGCGAAAGGCTTCTTGAAGGGAAAGATGTAACTCTGTGAGATGAATTAACAGAACACAGAGCAGTTTCTCAGAAAGCTTCTTTCCAGTTTTGAACGGAAGATATTTCCTTTTTCACCTTAGCCCTCTATGGGCTTCCAAATATCCCTTTGCCAATTCCACAAGAACAGCCTTAGCGAAAGGCTTCTTGAAGGGAAAGATGTAACTCTGTGAGATGAATTAACAGAACACAGAGCAGTTTCTCAGAAAGCTTCTTTCCAGTTTTGAACGGAAGATATTTCCTTTTTCACCATAGCCCTCTATGGGCTTCCAAATATCCCTTTGCCAATTCCACAAGAACAGCCTTAGCGAAAGGCTTCTTGAAGGGAAAGATGTAACTCTGTGAGATGAATTAACAGAACACAGAGCAGTTTCTCAGAAAGCTTCTTTCCAGTTTTGAACGGAAGATATTTCCTTTTTCACCATAGCCCTCTATGGGCTTCCAAATATCCCTTTGCCAATTCCACAAGAACAGCCTTAGCGAAAGGCTTCTTGAAGGGAAAGATGTAACTCTGTGAGATGAATTAACAGAACACAGAGCAGTTTCTCAGAAAGCTTCTTTCCAGTTTTGAACCGAAGAAATTTCCTTTTTCACCATAGCCCTCTAAGGGCTTCCAAATATCCCTTTGCCAATTCCACAAGAACAGCCTTAGCGAAAGGCTTCTTGAAGGGAAAGATGTAACTCTGTGAGATGAATTAACAAAACACAGAACAGTTTCTCAGAAAGTTGTTTCCAGTTTTGAACGGAAGATATTCTCTTTTTCACCATAGCCCTCTATGGGCTTCCAAATATCCCTTTGCCAATTCCACAAGAACAGCCTTAGCGAAAGGCTTCTTGAAGGGAAAGATGTAACTCTGTGAGATGAATTAACAGAACACACAGCAGTTTCTCAGAAAGCTTCTTTCCAGTTTTGAACGGAAGATATTTCCTTTTTCACCATAGCCCTCTATGGGCTTCCAAATATCCCTTTGCCAATTCCACAAGAACAGGCTTAGCGAAAGGCTTCTTGAAGGGAAAGATATAACTCTGTGAGATGAATTAACAGAACACAGAGCAGTTTCTCAGAAAGCTTCTTTCCAGTTTTGAACGGAAGATATTTCCTTTTTCACCATAGCCCTCTAAGGGCTTCCAAATATACCTTTGCCAATTCCACAAGAACAGCCTTAGCGAAAGGCTTCTTGAAAGGAAAGATGTAACTGTGTGAGATGAATTAACAGAACACAGAGCAGTTTCTCAGAAAGCTTCTTTCCAGTTTTGAACGGAAGATTTTTCCTTTTTCACCATAGCCCTCTATGGGCTTCCAAATATCCCTTTGCCAATTCCACAAGAACAGCCTTAGCGAAAGGCTTCTTGAAGGGAAAGATGTAACTCTGTGAGATGAATTAACAGAACACAGAACAGTTTCTCAGAAAGCTTCTTTCCAATTTTGAACGGAAGATATTTCCTTTTTCACCATAGCCCTCTATGGGCTTCCAAATATCCCTTTGCCAATTCCACAAGAACAGCCTTAGCGAAAGGCTTCTTGAAGGGAAAGATGTAACTCTGTGAGATGAATTAACAGAACACAGAGCAGTTTCTCAGAATGCTTCTTTCCAGTTTTGAACGGAAGATATTTCCTTTTTAACCATAGCCCTCTATGGGCTTCCAAATATCCCTTTGCCAATTCCACAAGAACAGCCTTAGCGAAAGGCTTCTTGAAGGGAAAGATGTAACTCTGTGAGATGAATTAACAGAACACAGAGCAGTTTCTCAGAAAGCTTCTTTCCAGTTTGAACGGAAGATATTTCCTTTTTCACCATAGCCCTCTATGGGCTTCCAAATATCCCTTTGCCAATTCGACAAGAACAGCCTTAGCGAAAGGCTTCTTGACGGGAAACATGTAACTCTGTGAGATGAATTAACAGAACACAGAGCAGTTTCGCAGAAAGCTTCTTTCCAGTTTTGAACGGAAGATATTTCCTTTTTCACCATAGCCCTCTATGGGCTTCCAAATATCCCTTTGCCAATTCCACAAGAACAACCTTAGCGAAAGGCTTCTTGAAGGGAAAGATGTAACTCTGTGAGATGAATTAACAGAACACAGAGCAGTTTCTCAGAAAGCTTCTTTCCAGTTTTGAACGGAAGATATTTCCTTTTTCACCATAGCCCTCTATGGGCTTCCAAATATCCCTTTGCCAATTCCACAAGAACAGCCGTAGCGAAAGGCTTCTTGAAGGGAAAGATGTAACTCTGTGAGATGAATTAACAGAACACAGAGCAGTTTCTCAGAAAGCTTCTTTCCAGTTTTGAACGGAAGATATTTCCTTTTTCACCATAGCCCTCTATGGGCTTCCAAATATCCCTTTGCCAATTCCACAAGAACAGCCTTAGCGAAAGGCTTCTTGAAGGGAAAGATGTAACTCTGTGAGATGAATTAACAGAACACAGAGCAGTTTCTGAGAAAGCTTCTTTCCAGTTTTGAACGGAAGATATTTCCTTTTTCACCATAGCCCTCTATGGGCTTCCAAATATCCCTTTGCCAATTCCACAAGAACAGCCTTAGCGAAAGGCTTCTTGAAGGGAAAGATGTAACTCTGTGAGATGAATTAACAGAACACAGAACAGTTTCTCAGAAAGCTTCTTTCCAATTTTGAACGGAAGATATTTCCTTTTTCACCATAGCCCTCTATGGGCTTCCAAATATCCCTTTGCCAATTCCACAAGAACAGCCTTAGCGAAAGGCTTCTTGAAGGGAAAGATGTAACTCTGTGAGATGAATTAACAGAACACAGAGCAGTTTCTCAGAATGCTTCTTTCCAGTTTTGAACGGAAGATATTTCCTTTTTAACCATAGCCCTCTATGGGCTTCCAAATATCCCTTTGCCAATTCCACAAGAACAGCCTTAGCGAAAGGCTTCTTGAAGGGAAAGATGTAACTCTGTGAGATGAATTAACAGAACACAGAGCAGTTTCTCAGAAAGCTTCTTTCCAGTTTGAACGGAAGATATTTCCTTTTTCACCATAGCCCTCTATGGGCTTCCAAATATCCCTTTGCCAATTCGACAAGAACAGCCTTAGCGAAAGGCTTCTTGACGGGAAACATGTAACTCTGTGAGATGAATTAACAGAACACAGAGCAGTTTCGCAGAAAGCTTCTTTCCAGTTTTGAACGGAAGATATTTCCTTTTTCACCATAGCCCTCTATGGGCTTCCAAATATCCCTTTGCCAATTCCACAAGAACAACCTTAGCGAAAGGCTTCTTGAAGGGAAAGATGTAACTCTGTGAGATGAATTAACAGAACACAGAGCAGTTTCTCAGAAAGCTTCTTTCCAGTTTTGAACGGAAGATATTTCCTTTTTCACCATAGCCCTCTATGGGCTTCCAAATATCCCTTTGCCAATTCCACAAGAACAGCCGTAGCGAAAGGCTTCTTGAAGGGAAAGATGTAACTCTGTGAGATGAATTAACAGAACACAGAGCAGTTTCTCAGAAAGCTTCTTTCCAGTTTTGAACGGAAGATATTTCCTTTTTCACCATAGCCCTCTATGGGCTTCCAAATATCCCTTTGCCAATTCCACAAGAACAGCCTTAGCGAAAGGCTTCTTGAAGGGAAAGATGTAACTCTGTGAGATGAATTAACAGAACACAGAGCAGTTTCTGAGAAAGCTTCTTTCCAGTTTTGAACGGAAGATATTTCCTTTTTCACCATAGCCCTCTATGGGCTTCCAAATATCCCTTTGCCAATTCCACAAGAACAGCCTTAGCGAAAGGCTTCTTGAAGGGAAAGATGTAACTCTGTGAGATGAATTAACAGAACACAGAGCAGTTTCTCAGAAAGCTTCTTTCCACTTTTGAACGGAAGAAATTTCCTTTTTCACCATAGCCCTCTAAGGGCTTCCAAATATCCCTTTGCCAATTCCACAAGAACAGCCTTAGCGAAAGGCTTCTTGAAGGGAAAGATGTAACTCTGTGAGATGAATTAACAGAACACAGAGCAGTTTCTCAGAAAGCTTCTTTCCAGTTTTGAACGGAAGATATTCCCTTTTTCACCATAGCCCTCTATGGGCTTCCAAATATCCCTTTGCCAATTCCACAAGAACAGCCTTAGCGAAAGGCTTCTTGAAGGGAAAGATGTAACTCTGTGAGATGAATTAACAGAACACAGAGCAGTTTCTCAGAAAGCTTCTTTCCAGTTTTGAACGGAAGATATTTCCTTTTTCACCATAGCCCTCTATGGGCTTCCAAATATCCCTTTGCCAATTCCACAAGAACAGCTTTAGCGAAAGGCTTTTTGAAGGGAAAGATGTAACTCTGTGAGATGAATTAACAGAACACAGAGCAGTTTCTCAGAAAGCTTCTTTCCAGTTTTGAACGGAAGATATTTCCTTTTTCACCATAGCCCTCTATGGGCTTCCAAATATCCCTTTGCCAATTCCACAAGAACAGCCTTAGCGAAAGGCTTCTTGAAGGGAAAGATGTAACTCTGTGAGATGAAATAACAAAACACCGAGCAGTTTCTCAGAAAGCTTCTTTCCAGTTTTGAACGGAAGATATTTCCTTTTTCACCATAGCCCTCTATGGTCTTCCAAATATCCCTTTGACAATTCCACAAGAACAGCCTTAGCGAAAGGCTTCTTGAAGGGAAAGATGTAACTCTGTGAGATGAATTAACAGAACAGAGCAGTTTCTCAGAAAGCTTCTTTCCAGTTTTGAACGGAAGATATTTCCTTTTTCACCATAGCCCTCTATGGGCTTCCAAATATCCCTTTGCCAATTCCACAAGAACAGCTTTAGCGAAAGGCTTCTTGAAGGGAAAGATGTAACTCTGTGAGATGAATTAACAGAACACAGAGCAGTTTCTCAGAAAGCTTCTTTCCAGTTTTGAACGGAAGATATTTCCTTTTTCACCATAGCCCTCTACGGGCTTCCAAATATCCCTTTGCCAATTCCACAAGAACAGCCTTAGCGAAAGGCTTCTTGAAGGGAAAGATGTAACTCTGTGAGATGAAATAACAAAACACCGAGCAGTTTCTCAGAATGCTTCTTTCCAGTTTTGAACGGAAGATATTTCCTTTTTCACCATAGCCCTCTATGGGCTTCCAAATATCCCTTTGCCAATTCCACAAGAACAGCCTTAGCGAAAGGATTCTTGAAGGGAAAGATGTAACTGTGAGATGAATTAACAGAACACAGAGCAGTTTCTCAGAAAGCTTCTTTCCAGTTTTGAACGGAAGAAATTTCCTTTTTCACCATAGCTCTCTAAGGGCTTCCAAATATCCCTTTGCCAATTCCACAAGAACAGCCTTAGCGAAAGGCTTCTTGAAGGGAAAGATGTAACTCTGTGAGATGAATTAACAGAACACAGAGCAGTTTCTCAGAAAGCTTCTTTCCAGTTTTGAACGGAAGATATTCCCTTTTTCACCATAGCCCTCTATGGGCTTCCAAATATCCCTTTGCCAATTCCACAAGAACAGCCTTAGCGAAAGGCTTCTTGAAGGGAAAGATGTAACTCTGTGAGATGAATTAACAGAACACAGAGCAGTTTCTCAGAAAGCTTCTTTCCAATTTTGAACGGAAGATATTTCCTTTTTCACCATAGCCCTCTATGGGCTTCCAAATATCCCTTTGCCAATTCCACAAGAACAGCTTTAGCGAAAGGCTTTTTGAAGGGAAAGATGTAACTCTGTGAGATGAATTAACAGAACACAGAGCAGTTTCTCAGAAAGCTTCTTTCCAGTTTTGAACGGAAGATATTTCCTTTTTCACCATAGCCCTCTATGGGCTTCCAAATATCCCTTTGCCAATTCCACAAGAACAGCCTTAGCGAAAGGCTTCTTGAAGGGAAAGATGTAACTCTGTGAGATGAAATAACAAAACACCGAGCAGTTTCTCAGAAAGCTTCTTTCCAGTTTTGAACGGAAGATATTTCCTTTTTCACCATAGCCCTCTATGGGCTTCCAAATATCCCTTTGCCAATTCCACAAGAACAGCCTTAGCGAAAGGCTTCTTGAAGGGAAAGATGTAACTCTGTGAGATGAATTAACAGAACACAGAGCAGTTTCTCAGAAAGCTTCTTTCCAGTTTTGAACGGAAGATATTTCCTTTTTCACCATAGCCCTCTATGGGCTTCCAAATATCCCTTTGCCAATTCCACAAGAACAGCCTTAGCGAAAGGCTTCTTGAAGGGAAAGATGTAACTCTGTGAGATGAATTAACAGAACACAGAGCAGTTTCTCAGAAAGCTTCTTTCCAGTTTTGAACGGAAGATATTTCCTTTTTCACCATAGCCCTCTATGGGCTTCCAAATATCCCTTTGCCAATTCCACAAGAACAGCCTTAGCGAAAGGCTTCTTGAAGGGAAAGATGTAACTCTGTGAGATGAATTAACAGAACACAGAGCAGTTTCTCAGAAAGCTTCTTTCCAGTTTTGAACGGAAGATATTTCCTTTTTCACCATAGCCCTCTATGGGCTTCCAAATATCCCTTTGCCAATTCCACAAGAACAGCTTTAGCGAAAGGCTTCTTGAAGGGAAAGATGTAACTCTGTGAGATGAATTAACAGAACACAGAGCAGTTTCTCAGAAAGCTACTTTCCAGTTTTGAACGGAAGATATTTCCTTTTTCACCATAGCCCTCTATGGGCTTCCAAATATCCCTTTGCCAATTCCACAAGAACAGCCTTAGCGAAAGGCTTCTTGAAGGGAAAGATGTAACTCTGTGAGATGAAATAACAAAACACCGAGCAGTTTCTCAGAAAGCTTCTTTCCAGTTTTGAACGGAAGATATTTCCTTTTTCACCATAGCCCTCTATGGGCTTCCAAATATCCCTTTGCCAATTCCACAAGAACAGCCTTAGAGAAAGGCTTCTTGAAGGGAAAGATGTAACTCTGTGAGATGAATTAACAGAACATAGAACAGTTTCTCAGAAAGCTTCTTTCCAGTTTTGAACGGAAGATATTTCCTTTTTCACTATAGCCCTCTATGGGCTTCCAAATATCCCTTTGCCAATTCCACAAGAACAGCCTTAGCGAAAGGCTTCTTGAAGGGAAATATGTAACTCTGTGAGATGAATTAACAGAACACAGAGCAGTTTCGCAGAAAGCTTCTTTCCAGTTTTGAACGGAAGATATTTCCTTTTTCACCATAGCCCTCTACGGGCTTCCAAATATCCCTTTGCCAATTCCACAAGAACAGCCTTAGCGAAAGACTCCTTGAAGGGAAAGATGTAACTCTGTGAGACGAATTAAGAGAACACAGAGCAGTTTCTCAGAAAGCTTCTTTCCAGTTTTGAACGGAAGATATTTCCTTTTTCTCATAGCCCTCTATGGGCTTCCAAATATCCCTTTGCCAATTCCACAAGAACAGCCTTAGCGAAAGGCTTCTTGAAGGGAAAGATGTAACTCTGTGAGATGAATTAGCAGAACACAGAGCAGTTTCTCAGAAAGCTTCTTTCCAGTTTTGAACGGAAGATATTTCCTTTTTCACCATAGCCCTCTATGGGCTTCCAAATATCCCTTTGCCAATTCCACAAGAACAGCCTTAGCGAAAGGCTTCTTGAAGGGAAAGATGTAACTCTGTGAGATGAATTAACAGAACACAGAGCAGTTTCTCAGAAAGCTTCTTTCCAGTTTTGAACGGAAGATATTTCCTTTTTCACCATAGCCCTCTATGGGCTTCCAAATATCCCTTTGCCAATTCCACAAGAACAGCCTTAGCGAAAGGCTTCTTGAAGGGAAAGATGTAACTCTGTGAGAGGAATTAACAAAACACCGAGCAGTTTCTCAGAGAGCTTCTTTCCAGTTTTGAACGGAAGATATTTCCTTTTTCACCATAGCCCTCTATGGGCTTCCAAATATCCCTTTGCCAATTCCACAAGAACAGCCTTAGCGAAAGGCTTCTTGAAGGGAAAGATGTAACTCTGTGAGATGAATTAACAGAACACAGAGCAGTTTCTCAGAAAGCTTCTTTCCAGTTTTGAACGGAAGATATTTCCTTTTTCACAATAGCCCTCTATGGGCTTCCAAATATCTCTTTGCCAATTCCACAAGAACAGCCTTAGCGAAAGGCTTCTTGAAGGGAAAGATGTAACTCTGTGAGATGAATTAACAAAACACAGAGCAGTTTCTCAGAAAGCTTCTTTCCAGTTTTGAACGGAAGATATTTCCTTTTTCACCATAGCCTTCTATGGGCTTCCAAATATCCCTTGGCAAATTCCACAAGAACAGCCTTAGCGAAAGGCTTCTTGAAGGGAAAGATGTAACTCTGTGAGATGAATTAACAGAACACAGAGCAGTTTCTCAGAAGGCTTCTTTCCAGTTTTGAACGGAAGATATTTCCTTTTTCACAATAGCCCTCTAAGGGCTTCCAAATATCCCTTTGCCAATTCCACAAGAACAGCCTTAGCGAAAAGCTTCTTGAAGGGAAAGATGTAACTCTGTGAGATGAATTAATAGAACACTGAGCAGTTTTTCAGAAAGCTTCTTTCCAGTTTTGAACGGAAGATATTTCCTTTTTCACCATAGCCCTCTATGGGCTTCCAAATATCCCTTTGCCAATTCCACAAGAACAGCCTTAGCGAAAGGCTTCTTGAAGGGAAAGATGTAACTCTGTGGGATGAATTACCAGAACACAGAGCAGTTTCTCAGAAAGCTTCTTTCCAGTTTTGAACGGAAGATATTTCCTTTTTCACCATAGCCCTCTATGGGCTTCCAAATATACCTTTGCCAATTCCACAAGAAGAGCCTTAGCGAAAGGCTTCTTGAAGGGAAAGATGTAACTCTGTGAGATGAATTAACAGAACACAGAGCAGTTTCTCAGAAAGCTTCTTTCCAGTTTTGAAAGGAAGATATTTCCTTTTTCACAATAGCCCTCTATGGGCTTCCAAATATCCCTTTGCCAATTCCACAAGAACAGCCTTAGCGAAAAGCTTCTTGAAGGGAAAGATGTAACTCGGTGAGATGAATTAACAGAACACAGAGCAGTTTCTCAGAAAGCTTCTTTCCAGTTTTGAACGGAAGATAATTCCTTTTTCACCATAGCCCTCTATGGGCTTCCAAATATCCCTTTGCCAATTCCACAAGAACAGCCTTAGCGAAAGGCTTCTTGAAGGAAAAGATGTAACTCTGTGAGATGAATTAACAGAACACAGAGAAGTATCTTGAAAGCTTCTTTCCAGTTTTGAACGGAAGATATTTCCTTTTTCATCATAGCCCTCTATGGGCTTCCAAATATCCCTTTGCCAATTCCACAAGAACAGCCTTAGCGAAAGGCTTCTTGAAGGGAAAGATGTAACTCTGTGAGATGAATTAACAGAACACAGAGCAGTTTCTCAGAAAGCTTCTTTCCAGTTTTGAACGGAAGATATTTCCTTTTTCACCATAGCCCTCTATGGGCTTCCAAATATCCCTTTGCCAATTCCTCAAGAACAGCCTTAGCGAAAGGCTTCTTGAAGGGAAAGATGTAACTCTGTGAGATGAATTAACAGAACACAGAGCAGTTTCTCAGAAAGCTTCTTTCCAGTTTTGAACGGAAGATATTTCCTTTTTCACCATAGCCCTCTATGGGCTTCCAAATATCCCTTTGCCAATTCCACAAGAACAGCCTTACCGAAAGACTCCTTGAAGGGAAAGATGTAACTCTGTGAGACGAATTAACAGAACACAGAGCAGTTTCTCAGAAAGCTTCTTTCCAGTTTTGAACGGAAGATATTTCCTTTTTCACATAGCCCTCTATGGGCTTCCAAATATCCCTTTGCCAATTCCACAAGAACAGCCTTAGCGAAAGGCTTCTTGAAGGGAAAGATGTAACTCTGTGAGATGAATTAACAGAACACAGAGCAGTTTCTCAGAAAGCTTCTTTCCAGTTTTGAACGGAAGATATTTCCTTTTTCACCATAGACCTCTATGGGCTTCCAAATATCCCTTTGCCAATTCCACAAGAACAGCCTTAGCGAAAGGCTTCTTGAAGGGAAAGATGTAACTCTGTGAGATGAATTAACAGAACACAGAGCAGTTTCTCAGAAAGCTTCTTTCCAGTTTTGAACGGAAGATATTTCCTTTTTCACCATAGCCCTCTATGGGCTTCCAAATATCCCTTTGCCAATTCCACAAGAACAGCCTTAGCGAAAGGCTTCTTGAAGGGAAAGATGTAACTCTGTGAGATGAATTAACAGAACACAGAGCAGTTTCTCAGAAAGCTTCTTTCCAGTTTGAACGGAAGATATTTCCTTTTTCACCATAGCCCTCTATGGGCTTCCAAATATCCCTTTGCCAATTCCACAAGAACAGCCTTAGCGAAAGGCTTCTTGAAGGGAAACATGTAACTCTGTGAGATGAATTAACAGAACACAGAGCAGTTTCTCAGAAAGCTTCTTTCCAGTTTTGAACGGAAGATATTTCGTTTTTCACCATAGCCCTCAATGGGCTTCCAAATATCCCTTTTCCAATTCCACAAGAACAACCTTAGCGAAAGGCTTCTTGAAGGGAAAGATGTAACTCTGTGAGATGAATTAACAGAACACAGAGCAGTTTCTGAGAAAGCTTCTTTCCAGTTTTGAACGGAAGATATTTCCTTTTTCACCATAGCCCTCTATGGGCTTCCAAATATCCCTTTGCCAATTCCACAAGAACAGCCTTAGCGAAAGGCTTCTTGAAGGGAAAGATGTAACTCTGTGAGATGAATTAACAGAACACAGAGCAGTTTCTCAGAAAGCTTCTTTCCAGTTTTGAACGGAAGATATTTCCTTTTTCACCATAGCCCTCTATGGGCTTCCAAATATCCCTTTGCCAATTCCACAAGAACAGCCTTAGCGAAAGGCTTCTTGAAGGGAAAGATGTAACTCTGTGAGATGAACTAACAAAACACCGAGCAGTTTCTCAGAAAGCTTCTTTCCAGTTTTGAACGGAAGATATTTCCTTTTTCACCATAGCCCTCTATGGGCTTCCAAATATCCCTTTGCCAATTCCACAAGAACAGCCTTAGCGAAAGGCTTCTTGAAGGGAAAGATGTAACTGTGTGAGATGAATTAACAGAACACAGAGCAGTTTCTCAGAAAGCTTCTTTCCAGTTTTGAACGGAAGATATTTCCTTTTTCACAATAGCCCTCTATGGGCTTCCAAATATCTCTTTGCCAATTCCACAAGAACAGCCTTAGCGAAAAGCTTCTTGAAGGGAAAGATGTAACTCTGTGAGATGAATTAACAGAACACAGAACAGTTTCTCAGAATGCTTCTTTCCAGTTTTGAACGGAAGATATTCCCTTTTTCACCATAGCCCTCTATGGGCTTCCAAATATCCCTTTGCCAATTCCACAAGAACAGCCTTAGCGAAAGGCTTCTTGAAGGGAAAGATGTAACTCTGTGAGATGAATTAACAGAACACAGAGCAGTTTCTCAGAAAGCTTCTTTCCAGTTTTGAACGGAAGATATTTCCTTTTTCACCATAGCCCTCTATGGGCTTCCAAATATCCCTTTGCCAATTCCACAAGAACAGCCTTAGCGAAAGGCTTCTTGAAGGGAAAGATGTAACTCTGTGAGATGAAATAACAAAACACCGAGCAGTTTCTCAGAAAGCTTCTTTCCAGTTTTGAACGGAAGATATTTCCTTTTTCACCATAGCCCTCTATGGGCTTCCAAATATCCCTTTGCCAATTCCACAAGAACAGCCTTAGCGAAAGGCTTCTTGAAGGGAAAGATGTAACTCTGTGAGATGAATTAACAGAACACAGAGCAGTTTCTCAGAAAGCTTCTTTCCAGTTTTGAACGGAAGATATTTCCTTTTTCACCATAGCCCTCTATGGGCTTCCAAATATCCCTTTGCCAATTCCACAAGAACAGCCTTAGCGAAAGGCTTCTTGAAGGGAAAGATGTAACTCTGTGAGATGAATTAATAGAACACTGAGCAGTTTCTCAGAAAGCTTCTTTCCAGTTTTGAACGGAAGATATTTCCTTTTTCACCATAGCCCTCTATGGGCTTCCAAATATCCCTTTGCCAATTCCACAAGAACAGCCTTAGCGAAAGGCTTCTTGAAGGGAAAGATGTAACTCTGTGGGATGAATTACCAGAACACAGAGCAGTTTCTCAGAAAGCTTCTTTCCAGTTTTGAACGGAAGATATTTCGTTTTTCACCATAGCCCTCTATGGGCTTCCAAATATACCTTTGCCAATTCCACAAGAAGAGCCTTAGCGAAAGGCTTCTTGAAGGGAAAGATGTAACTCTGTGAGATGAATTAACAGAACACAGAGCAGTTTCTCAGAAAGCTTCTTTCCAGTTTTGAAAGGAAGATATTTCCTTTTTCACAATAGCCCTCTATGGGCTTCCAAATATCCCTTTGCCAATTCCACAAGAACAGCCTTAGCGAAAAGCTTCTTGAAGGGAAAGATGTAACTCGGTGAGATGAATTAACAGAACACAGAGCAGTTTCTCAGAAAGCTTCTTTCCAGTTTTGAACGGAAGATAATTCCTTTTTCACCATAGCCCTCTATGGGCTTCCAAATATCCCTTTGCCAATTCCACAAGAACAGCCTTAGCGAAAGGCTTCTTGAAGGAAAAGATGTAACTCTGTGAGATGAATTAACAGAACACAGAGAAGTATCTTGAAAGCTTCTTTCCAGTTTTGAACGGAAGATATTTCCTTTTTCATCATAGCCCTCTATGGGCTTCCAAATATCCCTTTGCCAATTCCACAAGAACAGCCTTAGCGAAAGGCTTCTTGAAGGGAAAGATGTAACTCTGTGAGATGAATTAACAGAACACAGAGCAGTTTCTCAGAAAGCTTCTTTCCAGTTTTGAACGGAAGATATTTCCTTTTTCACCATAGCCCTCTATGGGCTTCCAAATATCCCTTTGCCAATTCCTCAAGAACAGCCTTAGCGAAAGGCTTCTTGAAGGGAAAGATGTAACTCTGTGAGATGAATTAACAGAACACAGAGCAGTTTCTCAGAAAGCTTCTTTCCAGTTTTGAACGGAAGATATTTACTTTTTCACCATAGCCCTCTATGGGCTTCCAAATATCCCTTTGCCAATTCCACAAGAACAGCCTTAGAGAAAGGCTTCTTGAAGGGAAAGATGTAACTCTGTGAGATGAATTAACAGAACATAGAACAGTTTCTCAGAAAGCTTCTTTCCAGTTTTGAACGGAAAACATTTCCTTTTTCA
Source organism: Chlorocebus sabaeus (assembly GCF_047675955.1). Classification (NCBI taxonomy): domain Eukaryota; kingdom Metazoa; phylum Chordata; class Mammalia; order Primates; family Cercopithecidae; genus Chlorocebus; species Chlorocebus sabaeus. The sequence goes on from NW_027327504.1 coordinate 1,949,818, forward strand.
CCATAGCCCTCTATGGGCTTCCAAATATCCCTTTGCCAATTCCACAAGAACAGCCTTAGCGAAAGGCTTCTTGAAGGGAAAGATGTAACTCTGTGAGATGAATTAACAGAACACAGAGCAGATTCTCAGAAACCTTCTTTCCAGTTTTGAACGGAAGATATTTCCTTTTTCACCATAGCCCTCTATGGGCTTCCAAATATCCCTTTGCCAATTCCACAAGAACAGCCTTAGCGAAAGACTCCTTGAAGGGAAAGATGTAACTCTGTGAGACGAATTAACAGAACACAGAGCAGTTTCTCAGAAAGCTTCTTTCCAGTTTTGAACGGAAGATATTTCCTTTTTCACATAGCCCTCTATGGGCTTCCAAATATCCCTTTGCCAATTCCACAAGAACAGCCTTAGCGAAAGGCTTCTTGAAGGGAAAGATGTAACTGTGTGAGATGAATTAACAGAACACAGAGCAGTTTCTCAGAAAGCTTCTTTCCAGTTTTGAACGGAAGATATTTCCTTTTTCACAATAGCCCTCTATGGGCTTCCAAATATCTCTTTGCCAATTCCACAAGAACAGCCTTAGCGAAAAGCTTCTTGAAGGGAAAGATGTAACTCTGTGAGATGAATTAACAGAACACAGAACAGTTTCTCAGAATGCTTCTTTCCAGTTTTGAACGGAAGATATTCCCTTTTTCACCATAGCCCTCTATGGGCTTCCAAATATCCCTTTGCCAATTCCACAAGAACAGCCTTAGCGAAAGGCTTCTTGAAGGGAAAGATGTAACTCTGTGAGATGAATTAACAGAACACAGAGCAGTTTCTCAGAAAGCTTCTTTCCAGTTTTGAACGGAAGATATTTCCTTTTTCACCATAGCCCTCTATGGGCTTCCAAATATCCCTTTGCCAATTCCACAAGAACAGCCTTAGCGAAAGGCTTCTTGAAGGGAAAGATGTAACTCTGTGAGATGAAATAACAAAACACCGAGCAGTTTCTCAGAAAGCTTCTTTCCAGTTTTGAACGGAAGATATTTCCTTTTTCACCATAGCCCTCTATGGGCTTCCAAATATCCCTTTGCCAATTCCACAAGAACAGCCTTAGCGAAAGGCTTCTTGAAGGGAAAGATGTAACTCTGTGAGATGAATTAACAGAACACAGAGCAGTTTCTCAGAAAGCTTCTTTCCAGTTTTGAACGGAAGATATTTCCTTTTTCACCATAGCCCTCTATGGGCTTCCAAATATCCCTTTGCCAATTCCACAAGAACAGCCTTAGCGAAAGGCTTCTTGAAGGGAAAGATGTAACTCTGTGAGATGAATTAATAGAACACTGAGCAGTTTCTCAGAAAGCTTCTTTCCAGTTTTGAACGGAAGATATTTCCTTTTTCACCATAGCCCTCTATGGGCTTCCAAATATCCCTTTGCCAATTCCACAAGAACAGCCTTAGCGAAAGGCTTCTTGAAGGGAAAGATGTAACTCTGTGGGATGAATTACCAGAACACAGAGCAGTTTCTCAGAAAGCTTCTTTCCAGTTTTGAACGGAAGATATTTCCTTTTTCACCATAGCCCTCTATGGGCTTCCAAATATACCTTTGCCAATTCCACAAGAAGAGCCTTAGCGAAAGGCTTCTTGAAGGGAAAGATGTAACTCTGTGAGATGAATTAACAGAACACAGAGCAGTTTCTCAGAAAGCTTCTTTCCAGTTTTGAAAGGAAGATATTTCCTTTTTCACAATAGCCCTCTATGGGCTTCCAAATATCCCTTTGCCAATTCCACAAGAACAGCCTTAGCGAAAAGCTTCTTGAAGGGAAAGATGTAACTCGGTGAGATGAATTAACAGAACACAGAGCAGTTTCTCAGAAAGCTTCTTTCCAGTTTTGAACGGAAGATAATTCCTTTTTCACCATAGCCCTCTATGGGCTTCTAAATATCCCTTTGCCAATTCCACAAGAACAGCCTTAGCGAAAGGCTTCTTGAAGGAAAAGATGTAACTCTGTGAGATGAATTAACAGAACACAGAGAAGTATCTTGAAAGCTTCTTTCCAGTTTTGAACGGAAGATATTTCCTTTTTCATCATAGCCCTCTATGGGCTTCCAAATATCCCTTTGCCAATTCCACAAGAACAGCCTTAGCGAAAGGCTTCTTGAAGGGAAAGATGTAACTCTGTGAGATGAATTAACAGAACACAGAGCAGTTTCTCAGAAAGCTTCTTTCCAGTTTTGAACGGAAGATATTTCCTTTTTCACCATAGCCCTCTATGGGCTTCCAAATATCCCTTTGCCAATTCCTCAAGAACAGCCTTAGCGAAAGGCTTCTTGAAGGGAAAGATGTAACTCTGTGAGATGAATTAACAGAACACAGAGCAGTTTCTCAGAAAGCTTCTTTCCAGTTTTGAACGGAAGATATTTACTTTTTCACCATAGCCCTCTATGGGCTTCCAAATATCCCTTTGCCAATTCCACAAGAACAGCCTTAGAGAAAGGCTTCTTGAAGGGAAAGATGTAACTCTGTGAGATGAATTAACAGAACATAGAACAGTTTCTCAGAAAGCTTCTTTCCAGTTTTGAACGGAAAACATTTCCTTTTTCACCATAGCCCTCTATGGGCTTCCAAATATCCCTTTGCCAATTCCACAAGAACAGCCTTAGCGAAAGGCTTCTTGAAGGGAAAGATGTAACTCTGTGAGATGAATTAACAGAACACAGAGCAGATTCTCAGAAACCTTCTTTCCAGTTTTGAACGGAAGATATTTCCTTTTTCACCATAGCCCTCTATGGGCTTCCAAATATCCCTTTGCCAATTCCACAAGAACAGCCTTAGCGAAAGACTCCTTGAAGGGAAAGATGTAACTCTGTGAGACGAATTAACAGAACACAGAGCAGTTTCTCAGAAAGCTTCTTTCCAGTTTTGAACGGAAGATATTTCCTTTTTCACATAGCCCTCTATGGGCTTCCAAATATCCCTTTGCCAATTCCACAAGAACAGCCTTAGCGAAAGGCTTCTTGAAGGGAAAGATGTAACTCTGTGAGATGAATTAACAGAACACAGAGCAGTTTCTCAGAAAGCTTCTTTCCAGTTTTGAACGGAAGATATTTCCTTTTTCACCATAGACCTCTATGGGCTTCCAAATATCCCTTTGCCAATTCCACAAGAACAGCCTTAGCGAAAGGCTTCTTGAAGGGAAAGATGTAACTCTGTGAGATGAATTAACAGAACACAGAGCAGTTTCTCAGAAAGCTTCTTTCCAGTTTTGAACGGAAGATATTTCCTTTTTCACCATAGCCCTCTATGGGCTTCCAAATATCCCTTTGCCAATTCCACAAGAACAGCCTTAGCGAAAGGCTTCTTGAAGGGAAAGATGTAACTCTGTGAGATGAATTAACAGAACACAGAGCAGTTTCTCAGAAAGCTTCTTTCCAGTTTGAACGGAAGATATTTCCTTTTTCACCATAGCCCTCTATGGGCTTCCAAATATCCCTTTGCCAATTCCACAAGAACAGCCTTAGCGAAAGGCTTCTTGAAGGGAAACATGTAACTCTGTGAGATGAATTAACAGAACACAGAGCAGTTTCTCAGAAAGCTTCTTTCCAGTTTTGAACGGAAGATATTTCGTTTTTCACCATAGCCCTCAATGGGCTTCCAAATATCCCTTTTCCAATTCCACAAGAACAACCTTAGCGAAAGGCTTCTTGAAGGGAAAGATGTAACTCTGGGAGATGAATTAACAGAACACAGAGCAGTTTCTGAGAAAGCTTCTTTCCAGTTTTGAACGGAAGATATTTCCTTTTTCACCATAGCCCTCTATGGGCTTCCAAATATCCCTTTGCCAATTCCACAAGAACAGCCTTAGCGAAAGGCTTCTTGAAGGGAAAGATGTAACTCTGTGAGATGAATTAACAGAACACAGAGCAGTTTCTCAGAAAGCTTCTTTCCAGTTTTGAACGGAAGATATTTCCTTTTTCACCATAGCCCTCTATGGGCTTCCAAATATCCCTTTGCCAATTCCACAAGAACAGCCTTAGCGAAAGGCTTCTTGAAGGGAAAGATGTAACTCTGTGGGATGAATTAACAGAACACAGAGCAGTTTCTGAGAAAGCTTCTTTCCAGTTTTGAACGGAAGATATTTCCTTTTTCACCATAGCCCTCTATGGGCTTCCAAATATCCCTTTGCCAATTCCACAAGAACAGCCTTAGCGAAAGGCTTCTTGAAGGGAAAGATGTAACTCTGTGAGACGAATTAACAGAACACAGAGGAGTTTCTCAAAAAGCTTCTTTCCAGTTTTGAACGGAAGATATTTCCTTTTTCACCATAGCCCTCTATGGGCTTCTAAATATCCCTTTGCCAATTCCACAAGAACAGCCTTAGCGAAAGGCTTCTTGAAGGGAAAGATGTAACTCTGTGAGATGAATTAACAGAACACAGAGCAGTTTCTCAGAAAGCTTCTTTCCAGTTTTGAACGGAAGATATTTCCTTTTTCACCATAGCCCTCTATGGGCTTCCAAATATCCCTTTGCCAATTCCACAAGAACAGCCTTAGCGAAAGGCTTCTTGAAGGGAAAGATGTAACTCTGTGAGATGAATTAACAAAACACCGAGCAGTTTCTCAGAAAGCTTCTTTCCAGTTTTGAACGGAAGATATTTCCTTTTTCACCATAGCCCTCTATGGGCTTCCAAATATCCCTTTGCCAATTCCACAAGAACAGCCTTAGCGAAAGGCTTCTTGAAGGGAAAGATGTAACTGTGTGAGATGAATTAACAGAACACAGAGCAGTTTCTCAGAAAGCTTCTTTCCAGTTTTGAACGGAAGATATTTCCTTTTTCACAATAGCCCTCTATGGGCTTCCAAATATCTCTTTGCCAATTCCACAAGAACAGCCTTAGCGAAAAGCTTCTTGAAGGGAAAGATGTAACTCTGTGAGATGAATTAACAGAACACAGAACAGTTTCTCAGAATGCTTCTTTCCAGTTTTGAACGGAAGATATTCCCTTTTTCACCATAGCCCTCTATGGGCTTCCAAATATCCCTTTGCCAATTCCACAAGAACAGCCTTAGCGAAAGGCTTCTTGAAGGGAAAGATGTAACTCTGTGAGATGAATTAACAGAACACAGAGCAGTTTCTCAGAAAGCTTCTTTCCAGTTTTGAACGGAAGATATTTCCTTTTTCACCATAGCCCTCTATGGGCTTCCAAATATCCCTTTGCCAATTCCACAAGAACAGCCTTAGCGAAAGGCTTCTTGAAGGGAAAGATGTAACTCTGTGAGACGAATTAACAGAACACAGAGGAGTTTCTCAAAAAGCTTCTTTCCAGTTTTGAACGGAAGATATTTCCTTTTTCACCATAGCCCTCTATGGGCTTCCAAATATCCCTTTGCCAATTCCACAAGAACAGCCTTAGCGAAAGGCTTCTTGAAGGGAAAGATGTAACTCTGTGAGATGAATTAACAGAACACAGAGCAGTTTCTCAGAAAGCTTCTTTCCAGTTTTGAACGGAAGATATTTCCTTTTTCACCATAGCCCTCTATGGGCTTCCAAATATCCCTTTGCCAATTCCACAAGAACAGCCTTAGCGAAAGGCTTCTTGAAGGGAAAGATGTAACTCTGTGAGATGAATTAACAAAACACCGAGCAGTTTCTCAGAAAGCTTCTTTCCAGTTTTGAACGGAAGATATTTCCTTTTTCACCATAGCCCTCTATGGGCTTCCAAATATCCCTTTGCCAATTCCACAAGAACAGCCTTAGCGAAAGGCTTCTTGAAGGGAAAGATGTAACTGTGTGAGATGAATTAACAGAACACAGAGCAGTTTCTCAGAAAGCTTCTTTCCAGTTTTGAACGGAAGATATTTCCTTTTTCACAATAGCCCTCTATGGGCTTCCAAATATCTCTTTGCCAATTCCACAAGAACAGCCTTAGCGAAAAGCTTCTTGAAGGGAAAGATGTAACTCTGTGAGATGAATTAACAGAACACAGAACAGTTTCTCAGAATGCTTCTTTCTAGTTTTGAACGGAAGATATTCCCTTTTTCACCACAGCCCTCTATGGGCTTCCAAATATCCCTTTGCCAATTCCACAAGAACAGCCTTAGCGAAAGGCTTCTTGAAGGGAAAGATGTAACTCTGTGAGATGAATTAACAGAACACAGAGCAGTTTCTCAGAAAGCTTCTTTCCAGTTTTGAACGGAAGATATTTCCTTTTTCACCATAGCCCTCTATGGGCTTCCAAATATCCCTTTGCCAATTCCACAAGAACAGCCTTAGCGAAAGGCTTCTTGAAGGGAAAGATGTAACTCTGTGAGATGAAATAACAAAACACCGAGCAGTTTCTCAGAAAGCTTCTTTCCAGTTTTGAACGGAAGATATTTCCTTTTTCACCATAGCCCTCTATGGGCTTCCAAATATCCCTTTGCCAATTCCACAAGAACAGCCTTAGCGAAAGGCTTCTTGAAGGGAAAGATGTAACTCTGTGAGATGAATTAACAGAACACAGAGCAGTTTCTCAGAAAGCTTCTTTCCAGTTTTGAACGGAAGATATTTCCTTTTTCACCATAGCCCTCTATGGGCTTCCAAATATCCCTTTGCCAATTCCACAAGAACAGCCTTAGCGAAAGGCTTCTTGAAGGGAAAGATGTAACTCTGTGAGATGAATTAACAGAACACAGAGCAGTTTCTCAGAAAGCTTCTTTCCAGTTTTGAACGGAAGATATTTCCTTTTTCACCATAGCCCTCTATGGGCTTCCAAATATCCCTTTGCCAATTCCACAAGAACAGCCTTAGCGAAAGGCTTCTTGAAGGGAAAGATGTAACTCTGTGAGATGAATTAACAGAACACAGAGCAGTTTCTCAGAAAGCTTCTTTGCAGTTTTGAACGGAAGATATTTCCTTTTTCACCATAGCCCTCTATGGGCTTCCAAATATCCCTTTGCCAATTCCACAAGAACAGCTTTAGCGAAAGGCTTCTTGAAGGGAAAGATGTAACTCTGTGAGATGAATTAACAGAACACAGAGCAGTTTCTCAGAAAGCTACTTTCCAGTTTTGAACGGAAGATATTTCCTTTTTCACCATAGCCCTCTATGGGCTTCCAAATATCCCTTTGCCAATTCCACAAGAACAGCCTTAGCGAAAGGCTTCTTGAAGGGAAAGATGTAACTCTGTGAGATGAAATAACAAAACACCGAGCAGTTTCTCAGAAAGCTTCTTTCCAGTTTTGAACGGAAGATATTTCCTTTTTCACCATAGCCCTCTATGGGCTTCCAAATATCCCTTTGCCAATTCCACAAGAACAGCCTTAGAGAAAGGCTTCTTGAAGGGAAAGATGTAACTCTGTGAGATGAATTAACAGAACATAGAACAGTTTCTCAGAAAGCTTCTTTCCAGTTTTGAACGGAAGATATTTCCTTTTTCACTATAGCCCTCTATGGGCTTCCAAATATCCCTTTGCCAATTCCACAAGAACAGCCTTAGCGAAAGGCTTCTTGAAGGGAAATATGTAACTCTGTGAGATGAATTAACAGAACACAGAGCAGTTTCGCAGAAAGCTTCTTTCCAGTTTTGAACGGAAGATATTTCCTTTTTCACCATAGCCCTCTACGGGCTTCCAAATATCCCTTTGCCAATTCCACAAGAACAGCCTTAGCGAAAGACTCCTTGAAGGGAAAGATGTAACTCTGTGAGACGAATTAAGAGAACACAGAGCAGTTTCTCAGAAAGCTTCTTTCCAGTTTTGAACGGAAGATATTTCCTTTTTCTCAGAGCCCTCTATGGGCTTCCAAATATCCCTTTGCCAATTCCACAAGAACAGCCTTAGCGAAAGGCTTCTTGAAGGGAAAGATGTAACTCTGTGAGATGAATTAGCAGAACACAGAGCAGTTTCTCAGAAAGCTTCTTTCCAGTTTTGAACGGAAGATATTTCCTTTTTCACCATAGCCCTCTATGGGCTTCCAAATATCCCTTTGCCAATTCCACAAGAACAGCCTTAGCGAAAGGCTTCTTGAAGGGAAAGATGTAACTCTGTGAGATGAATTAACAGAACACAGAGCAGTTTCTCAGAAAGCTTCTTTCCAGTTTTGAACGGAAGATATTTCCTTTTTCAACATAGCCCTCTATGGGCTTCCAAATATCCCTTTGCCAATTCCACAAGAACAGCCTTAGCGAAAGGCTTCTTGAAGGGAAAGATGTAACTCTGTGAGATGAATTAACAAAACACAGAACAGTTTCTCAGAAAGTTCTTTCCAGTTTTGAACGGAAGATATTCCCTTTTTCACCATAGCCCTCTATGGGCTTCCAAATATCCCTTTGCCAATTCCACAAGAACAGCCTTAGCGAAAGGCTTCTTGAAGGGAAAGATGTAACTCTGTGAGATGAATTAACAGAACATACAGCAGTTTCTCAGAAAGCTTCTTTCCAGTTTTGAACGGAAGATATTTCCTTTTTCACCATAGCCCTCTATGGGCTTCCAAATATCCCTTTGCCAATTCCACAAGAACAGCCTTAGCGAAAGGCTTCTTGAAGGGAAAGATGTAACTCTGTGAGATGAATTAACAGAACACAGAGCAGTTTCTCAGAAAGCTTCTTTCCAATTTGGAACGGAAGATATTTCCTTTTTCACCATAGCCCTCTATGGGCTTCCAAATATCCCTTTGCCAATTCCACAAGAACAGCCTTAGCGAAAGGCTTCTTGAAGGGAAAGATGTAACTGTGTGAGATGAATTAACAGAACACAGAGCAGTTTCTCAGAAAGCTTCTTTCCAGTTTGAACGGAAGATATTTCCTTTTTCACCATAGCCCTCTATGGGCTTCCAAATATCCCTTTGCCAATTCCACAAGAACAGCCTTAGCGAAAGGCTTCTTGAAGGGAAACATGTAACTCTGTGAGATGAATTAACAGAACACAGAGCAGTTTCTCAGAAAGCTTCTTTCCAGTTTTGAACGGAAGATATTTCGTTTTTCACCATAGCCCTCAATGGGCTTCCAAATATCCCTTTGCCAATTCCACAAGAACAACCTTAGCGAAAGGCTTCTTGAAGGGAAAGATGTAACTCTGTGAGATGAATTAACAGAACACAGAGCAGTTTCTCAGAAAGCTTCTTTCCAGTTTTGAACGGAAGATATTTCCTTTTTCACCATAGCCCTCTATGGGCTTCCAAATATCCCTTTGCCAATTCCACAAGAACAGCCTTAGCGAAAGGCTTCTTGAAGGGAAAGATGTAACTCTGTGAGATGAATTAACAGAACACAGAGCAGTTTCTCAGAAAGCTTCTTTCCAGTTTTGAACGGAAGATATTTCCTTTTTCACCATAGCCCTCTATGGGCTTCCAAATATCCCTTTGCCAATTCCACAAGAACAGCCTTAGCGAAAGGCTTCTTGAAGGGAAAGAATTAACTCTGTGAGATGAATTAACAGAACACAGAGCAGTTTCTGAGAAAGCTTCTTTCCAGTTTTGAACGGAAGATATTTCCTTTTTCACCATAGCCCTCTATGGGCTTCCAAATATCCCTTTGCCAATTCCACAAGAACAGCCTTAGTGAAAGGCTTCTTGAAGGGAAAGATGTAACTCTGTGAGACGAATTAACAGAACACAGAGGAGTTTCTCAAAAAGCTTCTTTCCAGTTTTGAACGGAAGATATTTCCTTTTTCACCATAGCCCTCTATGGGCTTCCAAATATCCCTTTGCCAATTCCACAAGAACAGCCTTAGCGAAAGGCTTCTTGAAGGGAAAGATGTAACTCTGTGAGATGAATTAACAGAACACAGAGCAGTTTCTCAGAAAGCTTCTTTCCAGTTTTGAACGGAAGATATTTCCTTTTTCACCATAGCCCTCTATGGGCTTCCAAATATCCCTTTGCCAATTCCACAAGAACAGCCTTAGCGAAAGGCTTCTTGAAGGGAAAGATGTAACTCTGTGAGATGAATTAACAAAACACCGAGCAGTTTCTCAGAAAGCTTCTTTCCAGTTTTGAACGGAAGATATTTCCTTTTTCACCATAGCCCTCTATGGGCTTCCAAATATCCCTTTGCCAATTCCACAAGAACAGCCTTAGCGAAAGGCTTCTTGAAGGGAAAGATGTAACTGTGTGAGATGAATTAACAGAACACAGAGCAGTTTCTCAGAAAGCTTCTTTCCAGTTTTTAACGGAAGATATTTCCTTTTTCACAATAGCCCTCTATGGGCTTCCAAATATCTCTTTGCCAATTCCACAAGAACAGCCTTAGCGAAAAGCTTCTTGAAGGGAAAGATGTAACTCTGTGAGATGAATTAACAGAACACAGAACAGTTTCTCAGAATGCTTCTTTCCAGTTTTGAACGGAAGATATTCCCTTTTTCACCATAGCCCTCTATGGGCTTCCAAATATCCCTTTGCCAATTCCACAAGAACAGCCTTAGCGAAAGGCTTCTTGAAGGGAAAGATGTAACTCTGTGAGATGAATTAACAGAACACAGAGCAGTTTCTCAGAAAGCTTCTTTCCAGTTTTGAACGGAAGATATTTCCTTTTTCACCATAGCCCTCTATGGGCTTCCAAATATCCCTTTGCCAATTCCACAAGAACAGCCTTAGCGAAAGGCTTCTTGAAGGGAAAGATGTAACTCTGTGAGATGAAATAACAAAACACCGAGCAGTTTCTCAGAAAGCTTCTTTCCAGTTTTGAACGGAAGATATTTCCTTTTTCACCATAGCCCTCTATGGGCTTCCAAATATCCCTTTGCCAATTCCACAAGAACAGCCTTAGCGAAAGGCTTCTTGAAGGGAAAGATGTAACTCTGTGAGATGAATTAACAGAACACAGAGCAGTTTCTCAGAAAGCTTCTTTCCAGTTTTGAACGGAAGATATTTCCTTTTTCACCATAGCCCTCTATGGGCTTCCAAATATCCCTTTGCCAATTCCACAAGAACAGCCTTAGCGAAAGGCTTCTTGAAGGGAAAGATGTAACTCTGTGAGATGAATTAACAGAACACAGAGCAGTTTCTCAGAAAGCTTCTTTCCAGTTTTGAACGGAAGATATTTCCTTTTTCACCATAGCCCTCTATGGGCTTCCAAATATCCCTTTGCCAATTCCACAAGAACAGCCTTAGCGAAAGGCTTCTTGAAGGGAAAGATGTAACTCTGTGAGATGAATTAACAGAACACAGAGCAGTTTCTCAGAAAGCTTCTTTCCAGTTTTGAACGGAAGATATTTCCTTTTTCACCATAGCCCTCTATGGGCTTCCAAATATCCCTTTGCCAATTCCACAAGAACAGCTTTAGCGAAAGGCTTCTTGAAGGGAAAGATGTAACTCTGTGAGATGAATTAACAGAACACAGAGCAGTTTCTCAGAAAGCTACTTTCCAGTTTTGAACGGAAGATATTTCCTTTTTCACCATAGCCCTCTATGGGCTTCCAAATATCCCTTTGCCAATTCCACAAGAACAGCCTTAGCGAAAGGCTTCTTGAAGGGAAAGATGTAACTCTGTGAGATGAAATAACAAAACACCGAGCAGTTTCTCAGAAAGCTTCTTTCCAGTTTTGAACGGAAGATATTTCCTTTTTCACCATAGCCCTCTATGGGCTTCCAAATATCCCTTTGCCAATTCCACAAGAACAGCCTTAGAGAAAGGCTTCTTGAAGGGAAAGATGTAACTGTGTGAGATGAATTAACAGAACATAGAACAGTTTCTCAGAAAGCTTCTTTCCAGTTTTGAACGGAAGATATTTCCTTTTTCACTATAGCCCTCTATGGGCTTCCAAATATCCCTTTGCCAATTCCACAAGAACAGCCTTAGCGAAAGGCTTCTTGAAGGGAAATATGTAACTCTGTGAGATGAATTAACAGAACACAGAGCAGTTTCGCAGAAAGCTTCTTTCCAGTTTTGAACGGAAGATATTTCCTTTTTCACCATAGCCCTCTACGGGCTTCCAAATATCCCTTTGCCAATTCCACAAGAACAGCCTTAGCGAAAGACTCCTTGAAGGGAAAGATGTAACTCTGTGAGACGAATTAAGAGAACACAGAGCAGTTTCTCAGAAAGCTTCTTTCCAGTTTTGAACGGAAGATATTTCCTTTTTCTCAGAGCCCTCTATGGGCTTCCAAATATCCCTTTGCCAATTCCACAAGAACAGCCTTAGCGAAAGGCTTCTTGAAGGGAAAGATGTAACTCTGTGAGATGAATTAGTAGAACACAGAGCAGTTTCTCAGAAAGCTTCTTTCCAGTTTTGAACGGAAGATATTTCCTTTTTCACCATAGCCCTCTATGGGCTTCCAAATATCCCTTTGCCAATTCCACAAGAACAGCCTTAGCGAAAGGCTTCTTGAAGGGAAAGATGTAACTCTGTGAGATGAATTAACAAAACACAGAGCAGTTTCTCAGAAAGCTTCTTTCCAGTTTTGAACGGAAGATATTTCCTTTTTCACCATAGCCCTCTATGGGCTTCCAAATATCCCTTTGCCAATTCCACAAGAACAGCCTTAGCGAAAGGCTTCTTGAAGGGAAAGATGTAACTCTGTGAGAGGAATTAACAAAACACCGAACAGTTTCTCAGAAAGCTTCTTTCCAGTTTTGAACGGAAGATATTTCCTTTTTCACCATAGCCCTCTATGGGCTTCCAAATATCCCTTTGCCAATTCCACAAGAACAGCCTTAGCGAAAGGCTTCTTGAAGGGAAAGACGTAACTCTGTGAGATGAATTAACAGAACACAGAGCAGTTTCTCAGAAAGCTTCTTTCCAGTTTTGAACGGAAGATATTTCCTTTTTCACAATAGCCCTCTATGGGCTTCCAAATATCTCTTTGCCAATTCCACAAGAACAGCCTTAGCGAAAGGCTTCTTGAAGGGAAAGATGTAACTCTGTGAGATGAATTAACAAAACACAGAGCAGTTTCTCAGAAAGCTTCTTTCCAGTTTTGAACGGAAGATATTTCCTTTTTCACCATAGCCTTCTATGGGCTTCCAAATATCCCTTGGCCAATTCCACAAGAACAGCCTTAGCGAAAGGCTTCTTGAAGGGAAAGATGTAACTCTGTGAGATGAATTAACAGAACACAGAGCAGTTTCTCAGAAGGCTTCTTTCCAGTTTTGAACGGAAGATATTTCCTTTTTCACAATAGCCCTCTAAGGGCTTCCAAATATCCCTTTGCCAATTCCACAAGAACAGCCTTAGCGAAAAGCTTCTTGAAGGGAAAGATGTAACTCTGTGAGATGAATTAATAGAACACTGAGCAGTTTCTCAGAAAGCTTCTTTCCAGTTTTGAACGGAAGATATTTCCTTTTTCACCATAGCCCTCTATGGGCTTCCAAATATCCCTTTGCCAATTCCACAAGAACAGCCTTAGCGAAAGGCTTCTTGAAGGGAAAGATGTAACTGTGTGAGATGAATTACCAGAACACAGAGCAGTTTCTCAGAAAGCTTCTTTCCAGTTTTGAACGGAAGATATTTCCTTTTTCACCATAGCCCTCTATGGGCTTCCAAATATACCTTTGCCAATTCCACAAGAAGAGCCTTAGCGAAAGGCTTCTTGAAGGGAAAGATGTAACTCTGTGAGATGAATTAACAGAACACAGAGCAGTTTCTCAGAAAGCTTCTTTCCAGTTTTGAAAGGAAGATATTTCCTTTTTCACAATAGCCCTCTATGGGCTTCCAAATATCCCTTTGCCAATTCCACAAGAACAGCCTTAGCGAAAAGCTTCTTGAAGGGAAAGATGTAACTCGGTGAGATGAATTAACAGAACACAGAGCAGTTTCTCAGAAAGCTTCTTTCCAGTTTTGAACGGAAGATATTTCCTTTTTCACCATAGCCCTCTATGGGCTTCCAAATATCCCTTTGCCAATTCCACAAGAACAGCCTTAGCGAAAGGCTTCTTGAAGGAAAAGATGTAACTCTGTGAGATGAATTAACAGAACACAGAGAAGTATCTTGAAAGCTTCTTTCCAGTTTTGAACGGAAGATATTTCCTTTTTCATCATAGCCCTCTATGGGCTTCCAAATATCCCTTTGCCAATTCCACAAGAACAGCCTTAGCGAAAGGCTTCTTGAAGGGAAAGATGTAACTCTGTGAGATGAATTAACAGAACACAGAGCAGTTTCTCAGAAAGCTTCTTTCCAGTTTTGAACGGAAGATATTTCCTTTTTCACCATAGCCCTCTATGGGCTTCCAAATATCCCTTTGCCAATTCCTCAAGAACAGCCTTAGCGAAAGGCTTCTTGAAGGGAAAGATGTAACTCTGTGAGATGAATTAACAGAACACAGAGCAGTTTCTCAGAAAGCTTCTTTCCAGTTTTGAACGGAAGATATTTACTTTTTCACCATAGCCCTCTATGGGCTTCCAAATATCCCTTTGCCAATTCCACAAGAACAGCCTTAGAGAAAGGCTTCTTGAAGGGAAAGATGTAACTCTGTGAGATGAATTAACAGAACATAGAACAGTTTCTCAGAAAGCTTCTTTCCAGTTTTGAACGGAAGACATTTCCTTTTTCACCATAGCCCTCTATGGGCTTCCAAATATCCCTTTGCCAATTCCACAAGAACAGCCTTAGCGAAAGGCTTCTTGAAGGGAAAGATGTAACTCTGTGAGATGAATTAACAGAACACAGAGCAGTTTCTCAGAAACCTTCTTTCCAGTTTTGAACGGAAGATATTTCCTTTTTCACCATAGCCCTCTATGGGCTTCCAAATATCCCTTTGCCAATTCCACAAGAACAGCCTTAGCGAAAGACTCCTTGAAGGGAAAGATGTAACTCTGTGAGACGAATTAACAGAACACAGAGCAGTTTCTCAGAAAGCTTCTTTCCAGTTTTGAACGGAAGATATTTCCTTTTTCACATAGCCCTCTATGGGCTTCCAAATATCCCTTTGCCAATTACACAAGAACAGCCTTAGCGAAAGGCTTCTTGAAGGGAAAGATGTAACTCTGTGAGATGAATTAACAGAACACAGAGCAGTTTCTCAGAAAGCTTCTTTCCAGTTTTGAACGGAAGATATTTCCTTTTTCACCATAGCCCTCTATGGGCTTCCAAATATCCCTTTGCCAATTCCACAAGAACAGCCTTAGCGAAAGGCTTCTTGAAGGGAAAGATGTAACTCTGTGAGATGAATTAACAGAACACAGAGCAGTTTCTCAGAAAGCTTCTTTCCAGTTTTGAACGGAAGATATTCCCTTTTTCACCATAGCCCTCTATGGGCTTCCAAATATCCCTTTGCCAATTCCACAAGAACAGCCTTAGCGAAAGGCTTCTTGAAGGGAAAGATGTAACTCTGTGAGATGAAATAACAAAACACCGAGCAGTTTCTCAGAAAGCTTCTTTCCAGTTTTGAACGGAAGATATTTCCTTTTTCACCATAGCCCTCTATGGGCTTCCAAATATCCCTTTGCCAATTCCACAAGAACAGCCTTAGCGAAAGGCTTCTTGAAGGGAAAGATGTAACTCTGTGAGATGAATTATCAGAACACAGAGCAGTTTCTCAGAAAGCTTCTTTCCAGTTTTGAACGGAAGATATTTCCTTTTTCACCATAGCCCTCTATGGGCTTCCAAATATCTCTTTGCCAATTCCACAAGAACAGCCTTAGCGAAAGGCTTCTTGAAGGGAAAGATGTAACTCTGTGAGATGAATTAACAAAACACAGAGCAGTTTCTCAGAAAGCTTCTTTCCAGTTTTGAACGGAAGATATTTCCTTTTTCACCATAGCCTTCTATGGGCTTCCAAATATCCCTTGGCCAATTCCACAAGAACAGCCTTAGCGAAAGGCTTCTTGAAGGGAAAGATGTAACTCTGTGAGATGAATTAACAGAACACAGAGCAGTTTCTCAGAAGGCTTCTTTTCAGTTTTGAACGGAAGATATTTCCTTTTTCACAATAGCCCTCTAAGGGCTTCCAAATATCCCTTTGCCAATTCCACAAGAACAGCCTTAGCGAAAAGCTTCTTGAAGGGAAAGATGTAACTCTGTGAGATGAATTAACAGAACACAGAGCAGTTTCTCAGAAAGCTTCTTTCCAGTTTTGAACGGAAGATATTTCCTTTTTCACCATAGCCCTCTATGGGCTTCCAAATATCCCTTTGCCAATTCCACAAGAACAGCCTTAGCGAAAGGCTTCTTGAAGGGAAATATGTAACTCTGTGAGATGAATTACCAGAACACAGAGCAGTTTCTCAGAAAGCTTCTTTCCAGTTTTGAACGGAAGGTATTTCCTTTTTCACCATAGCCCTCTATGGGCTTCCAAATATCCCTTTGCCAATTCCACAAGAACAGCCTTAGCGAAAGGCTTCTTGAAGGGAAAGATGTAACTCTGTGAGATGAATTAACAGAACACAGAGCAGTTTCTCAGAAACCTTCTTTCCAGTTTTGAACGGAAGATATTTCCTTTTTCACCATAGCCCTCTATGGGCTTCCAAATATCCCTTTGCCAATTCCACAAGAACAGCCTTAGCGAAAGGCTTCTTGAAGGGAAAGATGTAACTCTGTGAGACGAATTAACAGAACACAGAGCAGTTTCCCAGAAAGCTTCTTTCCAGTTTTGAACGGAAGATATTTCCTTTTTCACCATAGCCCTCTATGGGCTTCCAAATATCCCTTTGCCAATTCCACAAGAACAGCCTTAGCGAAAGGCTTCTTGAAGGGAAAGATGTAACTCTGTGAGATGAATTAACAGAACACAGAGCAGTTTCTCAGAAAGCTTCTTTCCAGTTTTGAACGGAAGATATTTCCTTTTTCACCATAGCCCTCTATGGGCTTCCAAATATCCCTTTGCCAATTCCACAAGAACAGCCTTAGTGAAAGGCTTCTTGAAGGGAAAGATGTAACTCTGTGAGATGAATTAGGAAAACACCGAGCAGTTTCTCAGAAAGGTTCTTTCCAGTTTTGAACGGAAGATATTTCCTTTTTCACCATAGCCCTCTATGGGCTTCCAAATATACCTTTGCCAATTCCACAAGAAGAGCCTTAGCGAAAGGCTTCTTGAAGGGAAAGATGTAACTCTGTGAGATGAATTAACAGAACACAGAGCAGTTTCTCAGAAAGCTTCTTTCCAGTTTTGAAAGGAAGATATTTCCTTTTTCACAATAGCCCTCTATGGGCTTCCAAATATCCCTTTGCCAATTCCACAAGAACAGCCTTAGCGAAAGGCTTCTTGAAGGGAAAGATGTAACTCTGTGAGATGAATTAACAGAACACAGAGCAGTTTCTCAGAAAGCTTCTTTCCAGTTTTGAACGGAAGATATTCCCTTTTTCACCATAGCCCTCTATGGGCTTCCAAATATCCCTTTGCCAATTCCACAAAAACAGCCTTAGCGAAAGGCTTCTTGAA
This sequence comes from Chlorocebus sabaeus, assembly GCF_047675955.1. Lineage (NCBI taxonomy): Eukaryota > Metazoa > Chordata > Mammalia > Primates > Cercopithecidae > Chlorocebus > Chlorocebus sabaeus. The sequence goes on from NW_027327504.1 coordinate 1,967,083, forward strand.
GGGAAAGATGTAACTCTGTGAGATGAATTAACAGAACACAGAGCAGTTTCTCAGAAAGCTTCTTTCCAGTTTTGAACGGAAGATATTTCCTTTTTCACCATAGCCCTCTATGGGCTTCCAAATATCCCTTTGCCAATTCCACAAGAACAGCCTTAGCGAAAGGCTTCTTGAAGGAAAAGATGTAACTCTGTGAGATGAATTAACAGAACACAGAGAAGTTTCTTGAAAGCTTCTTTCCAGTTTTGAACGGAAGATATTTCCTTTTTCACCATAGCCCTCTATGGGCTTCCAAATATCCCTTTGCCAATTCCACAAAAACAGCCTTAGCGAAAGGCTGCTTGAAGGGAAAGATGTAACTCTGTGAGATGAATTAACAGAACACAGAGCAGTTTCTCAGAAAGCTTCTTTCCAGTTTTGAACGGAAGATATTTCCTTTTTCACCATAGCCCTCTATGGGCTTCCAAATATCCCTTTGCCAATTCCACAAGAACAGCCTTAGCGAAAGGCTTCTTGAAGGGAAAGATGTAACTCTGTGAGATGAATTAACAGAACACAGAGCAGTTTCTCAGAAAGCTTCTTTCCAGTTTTGAAAGGAAGATATTTCCTTTTTCACAATAGCCCTCTATGGGCTTCCAAATATCCCTTTGCCAATTCCACAAGAACAGCCTTAGCGAAAGGCTTCTTGAAGGGAAAGATGTAACTCGGTGAGATGAATTAACAGAACACAGAGCAGTTTCTCAGAAAGCTTCTTTCCAGTTTTGAACGGAAGATATTTCCTTTTTCACCATAGCCCTCTATGGGCTTCCAAATATCCCTTTGCCAATTCCACAAGAACAGCCTTAGCGAAAGGCTTCTTGAAGGAAAAGATGTAACTCTGTGAGATGAATTAACAGAACACAGAGAAGTATCTTGAAAGCTTCTTTCCAGTTTTGAACGGAAGATATTTCCTTTTTCACCATAGCCCTCTATGGGCTTCCAAATATCCCTTTGCCAATTCCACAAGAACAGCCTTAGCGAAAGGCTTCTTGAAGGGAAAGATGTAACTCTGTGAGATGAATTAACAGAACACAGAGCAGTTTCTCAGAAAGCTTCTTTCCAGTTTTGAACGGAAGATATTCCCTTTTTCACCATAGCCCTCTATGGGCTTCCAAATATCCCTTTGCCAATTCCACAAGAACAGCCTTAGCGAAAGGCTTCTTGAAGGGAAAGATGTAACTCTGTGAGATGAATTAACAGAACACAGAGCAGTTTCTCAGAAAGCTTCTTTCCAGTTTTGAACGGAAGATATTTCCTTTTTCACCATAGCCCTCTATGGGCTTCCAAATATCCCTTTGCCAATTCCACAAGAACAGCCTTAGCGAAAGGCTTCTTGAAGGAAAAGATGTAACTCTGTGAGATGAATTAACAGAACACAGAGAAGTTTCTTGAAAGCTTCTTTCCAGTTTTGAACGGAAGATATTTCCTTTTTCACCATAGCCCTCTATGGGCTTCCAAATATCCCTTTGCCAATTCCACAAAAACAGCCTTAGCGAAAGGCTGCTTGAAGGGAAAGATGTAACTCTGTGAGATGAATTAACAGAACACAGAGCAGTTTCTCAGAAAGCTTCTTTCCAGTTTTGAACGGAAGATATTTCCTTTTTCACCATAGCCCTCTATGGGCTTCCAAATATCCCTTTGCCAATTCCACAAGAACAGCCTTAGCGAAAGGCTTCTTGAAGGGAAAGATGTAACTCTGTGAGATTAATTAACAGAACACAGAGCAGTTTCTCAGAAAGCTTCTTTCCAGTTTTGAACGGAAGATATTCCCTTTTTCACCATAGCCCTCTATGGGCTTCCAAATATCCCTTTGCCAATTCCACAAGAACAGCCTTAGCGAAAGGCTTCTTGAAGGGAAAGATGTAACTCTGTGAGATGAAATAACAAAACACCGAGCAGTTTCTCAGAAAGCTTCTTTCCAGTTTTGAACGGAAGATATTTCCTTTTTCACCATTGCCCTCTATGGGCTTCCAAATATCCCTTTGCCAATTCCACAAGAACAGCCTTAGAGAAAGGCTTCTTGAAGGGAAAGATGTAACACTGTGAGATGAATTAACAGAACATAGAACAGTTTCTCAGAAAGCTTCTTTCCAGTTTTGAACGGAAGATATTTCCTTTTTCACTATAGCCCTCTATGGGCTTCCAAATATCCCTTTGCCAATTCCACAAGAACAGCCTTAGCGAAAGGCTTCTTGAAGGGAAAGATGTAACTCTGTGAGATGAATTAACAGAACACAGAGCAGTTTCTCAGAAAGCTTCTTTCCAGTTTTGAACGGAAGATATTTCCTTTTTCACCATAGCCCTCTATGGGCTTCCAAATATCCCTTTGCCAATTCCACAAGAACAGCCTTAGCGAAAGGCTTCTTGAAGGGAAAGATGTAACTCTGTGAGATGAATTAACAAAACACCGAGCAGTTTCTCAGAAAGCTTCTTTCCAGTTTTGAACGGAAGATATTTCCTTTTTCACCATAGCCCTCTATGGGCTTCCAAATATCCCTTTGCCAATTCCACAAGAACAGCCTTAGCGAAAGGCTTCTTGAAGGGAAAGATGTAACTCTGTGAGATGAATTATCAGAACACAGAGCAGTTTCTCAGAAAGCTTCTTTCCAGTTTTGAACGGAAGATATTTCCTTTTTCACCATAGCCCTCTATGGGCTTCCAAATATCTCTTTGCCAATTCCACAAGAACAGCCTTAGCGAAAGGCTTCTTGAAGGGAAAGATGTAACTCTGTGAGATGAATTAACAAAACACAGAGCAGTTTCTCAGAAAGCTTCTTTCCAGTTTTGAACGGAAGATATTTCCTTTTTCACCATAGCCTTCTATGGGCTTCCAAATATCCCTTGGCCAATTCCACAAGAACAGCCTTAGCGAAAGGCTTCTTGAAGGGAAAGATGTAACTCTGTGAGATGAATTAACAGAACACAGAGCAGTTTCTCAGAAGGCTTCTTTTCAGTTTTGAACGGAAGATATTTCCTTTTTCACAATAGCCCTCTAAGGGCTTCCAAATATCCCTTTGCCAATTCCACAAGAACAGCCTTAGCGAAAAGCTTCTTGAAGGGAAAGATGTAACTCTGTGAGATGAATTAACAGAACACAGAGCAGTTTCTCAGAAAGCTTCTTTCCAGTTTTGAACGGAAGATATTTCCTTTTTCACCATAGCCCTCTATGGGCTTCCAAATATCCCTTTGCCAATTCCACAAGAACAGCCTTAGCGAAAGGCTTCTTGAAGGGAAATATGTAACTCTGTGAGATGAATTACCAGAACACAGAGCAGTTTCTCAGAAAGCTTCTTTCCAGTTTTGAACGGAAGGTATTTCCTTTTTCACCATAGCCCTCTATGGGCTTCCAAATATCCCTTTGCCAATTCCACAAGAACAGCCTTAGCGAAAGGCTTCTTGAAGGGAAAGATGTAACTCTGTGAGATGAATTAACAGAACACAGAGCAGTTTCTCAGAAACCTTCTTTCCAGTTTTGAACGGAAGATATTTCCTTTTTCACCATAGCCCTCTATGGGCTTCCAAATATCCCTTTGCCAATTCCACAAGAACAGCCTTAGCGAAAGGCTTCTTGAAGGGAAAGATGTAACTCTGTGAGACGAATTAACAGAACACAGAGCAGTTTCCCAGAAAGCTTCTTTCCAGTTTTCAACGGAAGATATTTCCTTTTTCACCATAGCCCTCTATGGGCTTCCAAATATCCCTTTGCCAATTCCACAAGAACAGCCTTAGCGAAAGGCTTCTTGAAGGGAAAGATGTAACTCTGTGAGATGAATTAACAGAACACAGAGCAGTTTCTCAGAAAGCTTCTTTCCAGTTTTGAACGGAAGATATTTCCTTTTTCACCATAGCCCTCTATGGGCTTCCAAATATCCCTTTGCCAATTCCACAAGAACAGCCTTAGCGAAAGGCTTCTTGAAGGGAAAGATGTAACTCTGTGAGATGAATTAGGAAAACACCGAGCAGTTTCTCAGAAAGCTTCTTTCCAGTTTTGAACGGAAGATATTTCCTTTTTCACCATAGCCCTCTATGGGCTTCCAAATATACCTTTGCCAATTCCACAAGAAGAGCCTTAGCGAAAGGCTTCTTGAAGGGAAAGATGTAACTCTGTGAGATGAATTAACAGAACACAGAGCAGTTTCTCAGAAAGCTTCTTTCCAGTTTTGAAAGGAAGATATTTCCTTTTTCACAATAGCCCTCTATGGGCTTCCAAATATCCCTTTGCCAATTCCACAAGAACAGCCTTAGCGAAAGGCTTCTTGAAGGGAAAGATGTAACTCGGTGAGATGAATTAACAGAACACAGAGCAGTTTCTCAGAAAGCTTCTTTCCAGTTTTGAACGGAAGATATTTCCTTTTTCACCATAGCCCTCTATGGGCTTCCAAATATCCCTTTGCCAATTCCACAAGAACAGCCTTAGCGAAAGGCTTCTTGAAGGAAAAGATGTAACTCTGTGAGATGAATTAACAGAACACAGAGAAGTATCTTGAAAGCTTCTTTCCAGTTTTGAACGGAAGATATTTCCTTTTGCACCATAGCCCTCTATGGGCTTCCAAATATCCCTTTGCCAATTCCACAAGAACAGCCTTAGCGAAAGGCTTCTTGAAGGGAAAGATGTAACTCTGTGAGATGAATTAACAGAACACAGAGCAGTTTCTCAGAAAGCTTCTTTCCAGTTTTGAACGGAAGATATTCCCTTTTTCACCATAGCCCTCTATGGGCTTCCAAATATCCCTTTGCCAATTCCACAAGAACAGCCTTAGCGAAAGGCTTCTTGAAGGGAAAGATGTAACTCTGTGAGATGAATTAACAGAACACAGAGCAGTTTCTCAGAAAGCTTCTTTCCAGTTTTGAACGGAAGATATTTCCTTTTTCACCATAGCCCTCTATGGGCTTCCAAATATCCCTTTGCCAATTCCACAAGAACAGCCTTAGCGAAAGGCTTCTTGAAGGAAAAGATGTAACTCTGTGAGATGAATTAACAGAACACAGAGAAGTTTCTTGAAAGCTTCTTTCCAGTTTTGAACGGAAGATATTTCCTTTTTCACCATAGCCCTCTATGGGCTTCCAAATATCCCTTTGCCAATTCCACAAAAACAGCCTTAGCGAAAGGCTGCTTGAAGGGAAAGATGTAACTCTGTGAGATGAATTAACAGAACACAGAGCAGTTTCTCAGAAAGCTTCTTTCCAGTTTTGAACGGAAGATATTTCCTTTTTCACCATAGCCCTCTATGGGCTTCCAAATATCTCTTTGCCAATTCCACAAGAACAGCCTTAGCGAAAGGCTTCTTGAAGGGAAAGATGTAACTCTGTGAGATGAATTAACAGAACACAGAGAAGTATCTTGAAAGCTTCTTTCCAGTTTTGAACTGAAGATATTTCCTTTTTCACCATAGCCCTCTATGGGCTTCCAAATATCCCTTTGCCAATTCCACAAGAACAGCCTTAGCGAAAGGCTTCTTCAAGGGAAAGATGTAACTCTGTGAGATGAATTAACAGAACACAGAGCAGTTTCTCAGAAAGCTTCTTTCCAGTTTTGAACGGAAGATATTTCCTTTTTCACCATAGCCCTCTATGGGCTTCCAAATATCCCTTTGCCAATTCCACAAGAACAGCCTTAGCGAAAGGCATCTTGAAGGAAAAGATGTAACTCTGTGAGATGAATTAACAGAACACAGAGAAGTATCTTGAAAGCTTCTTTCCAGTTTTGAACGGAAGATATTTCCTTTTTCAGCATAGCCCTCTATGGGCTTCCAAATATCCCTTTGCCAATTCCACAAGAACAGCCTTAGCGAAAGGCTTCTTGAAGGGAAAGATGTAACTCTGTGAGATGAATTAACAGAACACAGAGCAGTTTCTCAGAAAGCTTCTTTCCAGTTTTGAACGGAAGATATTCCCTTTTTCACCATAGCCCTCTATGGGCTTCCAAATATCCCTTTGCCAATTCCACAAGAACAGCCTTAGCGAAAGGCTTCTTGAAGGGAAAGATGTAACTCTGTGAGATGAATTAACAGAACACAGAGCAGTTTCTCAGAAAGCTTCTTTCCAGTTTTGAACGGAAGATATTTCCTTTTTCACCATAGCCCTCTATGGGCTTCCAAATATCCCTTTGCCAATTCCACAAGAACAGCCTTAGCGAAAGGCTTCTTGAAGGAAAAGATGTAACTCTGTGAGATGAATTAACAGAACACAGAGAAGTTTCTTGAAAGCTTCTTTCCAGTTTTGAACGGAAGATATTTCCTTTTTCACCATAGCCCTCTATGGGCTTCCAAATATCCCTTTGCCAATTCCACAAAAACAGCCTTAGCGAAAGGCTGCTTGAAGGGAAAGATGTAACTCTGTGAGATGAATTAACAGAACACAGAGCAGTTTCTCAGAAAGCTTCTTTCCAGTTTTGAACGGAAGATATTTCCTTTTTCACCATAGCCCTCTATGGGCTTCCAAATATCTCTTTGCCAATTCCACAAGAACAGCCTTAGCGAAAGGCTTCTTTAAGGGAAAGATGTAACTCTGTGAGATGAATTAACAGAACACAGAGCAGTTTCGCAGAAAGCTTCTTTCCACTTTTGAACGGAAGATATTTCCTTTTTCACCATAGCCCTCTATGGGCTTCCAAATATCCCTTTGCCAATTCCACAAGAACAGCCTTAGCGAAAGGCTTCTTGAAGGGAAAGATGTAACTCTGTGAGATGAATTAACAGAACACAGAGCAGTTTCTCAGAAAGCTTCTTTCCAGTTTTAAACGGAAGATATTTCCTTTTTCACCATAGCCCTCTATGGGCTTCCAAATATCCCTTTGCCAATTCCACAAGAACAGCCTTAGCGAAAGGCTTCTTGAAGGGAAAGATGTAACTCTGTGAGATGAATTAACAAAACACCGAGCAGTTTCTCAGAAAGCTTCTTTCCAGTTTTGAACGGAAGATATTTCCTTTTTCACCATAGCCCTCTATGGGCTTCCAAATATCCCTTTGCCAATTCCACAAGAACAGCCTTAGCGAAAGGCTTCTTGAAGGGAAAGATGTAACTCTGTGAGATGAATTAACAGAACACAGAGCAGTTTCTCAGAAAGCTTCTTTCCAGTTTTGAACGGAAGATATTTCCTTTTTCACCATAGCCCTCTATGGGCTTCCAAATATCCCTTTGCCAATTCCACAAGAACAGCCTTAGCGAAAGGCTTCTTGAAGGGAAAGATGTAACTCTGTGAGATGAATTAACAGAACACAGAACACTTTCTCAGAAAGCTTCTTTCCAGTTTTGAACGGAAGATATTCCCTTTTTCACCATAGCCCTCTATGGGCTTCCAAATATCCCTTTGCCAATTCCACAAGAACAGCCTTAGCGAAATGCTTCTTGAAGGGAAAGATGTAACTCTGTGAGATGAATTAACAGAACACAGAGCAGTTTCTCAGAAAGCTTCTTTCCAGTTTTGAACGGAAGATATTTTCTTTTTCACCATATCCCTCTATGGGCTTCCAAATATCCCTTTGCCAATTCCACAAGAACAGCCTTAGCGAAAGGCTTCTTGAAGGGAAAGATGTAACTCTGTGAGATGAATTAACAGAACACAGAGCAGTTTCTCAGAAAGCTTCTTTCCAGTTTTGAACGGAAGATATTCCCTTTTTCACCATAGCCCTCTATGGGCTTCCAAATATCCCTTTGCCAATTCCACAAGAACAGCCTTAGCGAAAGGCTTCTTGAAGGGAAAGATGTAACTCTGTGAGATGAATTAACAGAACACAGAGCAGTTTCTCAGAAAGCTTCTTTCCAGTTTTGAACGGAAGATATTTCCTTTTTCACCATAGCCCTCTATGGGCTTCCAAATATCCCTTTGCCAATTCCACAAGAACAGCTTTAGCGAAAGGCTTTTTGAAGGGAAAGATGTAACTCTGTGAGATGAATTAACAGAACACAGAGCAGTTTCTCAGAAAGCTTCTTTCCAGTTTTGAACGGAAGATATTTCCTTTTTCACCATAGCCCTCTATGGGCTTCCAAATATCCCTTTGCCAATTCCACAAGAACAGCCTTAGCGAAAGGCTTCTTGAAGGGAAAGATGTAACTCTGTGAGATGAATTAACAGAACACAGAGCAGTTTCTCAGAAAGCTTCTTTCCAGTTTTGAACGGAAGATATTTCCTTTTTCACCATAGCCCTCTATGGGCTTCCAAATATCCCTTTGCCAATTCCACAAGAACAGCCTTAGCGAAAGGTTTCTTGAAGGGAAAGATGTAACTCTGTGAGATGAATTAACAGAACACAGAGCAGTTTCTCAGAAAGCTTCTTTCCAGTTTTGAACGGAAGATATTTCCTTTTTCACCATAGCCCTCTATGGGCTTCCAAATATCCCTTTGCCAATTCCACAAGAACAGCTTTAGCGAAAGGCTTCTTGAAGGGAAAGATGTAACTCTGTGAGATGAATTAACAGAACACAGAGCAGTTTCTCAGAAAGCTTCTTTCCAATTTTGAACGGAAGATATTTCCTTTTTCACCATAGCCCTCTATGGGCTTCCAAATATCCCTTTACGAATTCCACAAGAACAGCCTTAGCGAAAGGCTTCTTGAAGGGAAAGATGTAACTCTGTGAGATGAAATAACAAAACACCGAGCAGTTTCTCAGAATGCTTCTTTCCAGTTTTGAACGGAAGATATTTCCTTTTTCACCATAGCCCTCTATGGGCTTCCAAATATCCCTTTGCCAATTCCACAAGAACAGCCTTAGAGAAAGGCTTCTTGAAGGGAAAGATGTAACTCTGTGAGATGAATTAACAGAACGTAGAACAGTTTCTCAGAAAGCTTCTTTCCAGTTTTGAACGGAAGATATTTCCTTTTTCACCATAGCCCTCTATGGGCTTCCAAATATCCCTTTGCCAATTCCACAAGAACAGCCTTAGCGAAAGGCTTCTTGAAGGGAAAGATGTAACTCTGTGAGATGAATTAACAGAACACAGAGCAGTTTCTCAGAAAGCTTCTTTCCAGTTTTGAACGGAAGATATTTCCTTTTTCACCATAGCCCTCTATGGGCTTCCAAATATCCCTTTGCCAATTCCACAAGAACAGCCTTAGCGAAAGACTCCTTGAAGGGAAAGATGTAACTCTGTGAGACGAATTAACAGAACACAGAGCAGTTTCTCAGAAAGCTTCTTTCCAGTTTTGAACGGAAGATATTTCCTTTTTCACCATAGCCCTCTATGGGCTTCCAAATATCCCTTTGCCAATTCCACAAGAACAGCCTTAGCGAAAGGCTTCTTGAAGGGAAAGATGTAACTCTGTGAGATGAATTAACAGAACACAGAGCAGTTTCTCAGAAAGCTTCTTTCCAGTTTTGAACGGAAGATATTTCCTTTTTCACCATAGCCCTCTATGGGCTTCCAAATATCCCTTTGCCAATTCCACAAGAACAGCCTTAGCGAAAGGCTTCTTGAAGGGAAAGATGTAACTCTGTGAGATGAATTAACAGAACACAGAGCAGTTTCTGAGAAAGCTTCTTTCCAGTATTGAACGGAAGATATTTCCTTTTTCACCATAGCCCTCTATGGGCTTCCAAATATCCCTTTGCCAATTCCACAAGAACAGCCTTAGCGAAAGGCTTCTTGAAGGGAAAGATGTAACTCTGTGAGATGAATTAACAGAACACAGAGCAGTTTCTCAAAAAGCTTCTTTCCAGTTTTGAACGGAAGATATTTCCTTTTTCACCATAGCCCTCTATGGGCTTCCAAATATCCCTTTGCCAATTCCACAAGAACAGCCTTAGCGAAAGGCTTCTTGAAGGGAAAGATGTAACTCTGTGAGATGAATTAACAGAACACAGAGCAGTTTCTTAGAAAGCTTCTTTTCAGTTTTGAACGGAAGATATTTCCTTTTTCACCATAGATCTCTATGGGCTTCCAAATATCCCTTTGCCAATTCCACAAGAACAGCCTTAGCGAAAGGCTTCTTGAAGGGAAAGATGTAACTCTGTGAGATGAATTAACAGATCACAGAGCAGTTTCTCAGAAAGCTTCTTTCCAGTTTTGAACGGAAGATATTTCCTTTTTCACCATAGCCCTCTATGGGCTTCCAAATATCCCTTTGCCAATTCCACAAGAACAGCCTTAGCGAAAGGCTTCTTGAAGGGAAAGATGTAACTCTGTGAGATGAATTAACAGAACACAGAGTAGTTTCTCAGAAAGCTTCTTTCGAGTTTTGAACGGAAGATATTTCCTTTTTCACCATAGCCCTCTATGGGCTTCCAAATATCCCTTTGCCAATTCCACAAGAACAGCTTTAGCAAAAGGCTTCTTGAAGGGAAAGATGTAACTCTGTGAGATGAATTAACAGAACACAGAGCAGTTTCTCAGAAAGCTTCTTTCCAGTTTTGAACGGAAGATATTTCCTTTTTCACCATAGCCCTCTATGGGCTTCCAAATATCCCTTTGCCAATTCCACAAGAACAGCCTTAGCGAAAGGCTTCTTGAAGGGAAAGATGTAACTCTGTGAGATGAAATAACAAAACACCGAGCAGTTTCTCAGAAAGCTTCTTTCCAGTTTTGAACGGAAGATATTTCCTTTTTCACCATAGCCCTCTATGGGCTTCCAAATATCCCTTTGCCAATTCCACAAGAACAGCCTTAGAGAAAGGCTTCTTGAAGGGAAAGATGTAACTCTGTGAGATGAATTAACAGAACGTAGAACAGTTTCTCAGAAAGCTTCTTTCCAGTTTTGAACGGAAGACATTTCCTTTTTCACCATAGCCCTCTATCGGCTTCCAAATATCCCTTTGCCAATTCCACAAGAACAGCCTTAGCGAAAGGCTTCTTGAAGGTAAAGATGTAACTCTGTGAGATGAATTAACAGAACACAGAGCAGTTTCTCAGAAACCTTCTTTCCAGTTTTTAACGGAAGATATTTCCTTTTTCACCATAGCCCTCTATGGGCTTCCAAATATCCCTTTGCCAATTCCACAAGAACAGCCTTAGCGAAAGGCTTCTTGAAGGGAAAGATGTAACTCTGTGAGATGAATTAACAGAACACAGAGCAGTTTCTCAGAAAGCTTCTTTCCAGTTTTGAACGGAAGATATTTCCTTTTTCACCATAGCCCTCTATGGGCTTCCAAATATCCCTTTGCCAATTCCACAAGAACAGCCTTAGCGAAAGGCTTCTTGAAGGGAAAGATGTAACTCTGTGAGATGAATTAACAAAACACAGAACAGTTTCTCAGAAAGTTCTTTCCAGTTTTGAACGGAAGATATTCCCTTTTTCACCATAGCCCTCTATGGGCTTCCAAATATCCCTTTGCCAATTCCACAAGAACAGCCTTAGCGAAAGGCTTCTTGAAGGGAAAGATGTAACTCTGTGAGATGAATTAACAGAACATACAGCAGTTTCTCAGAAAGCTTCTTTCCAGTTTTGAACGGAAGATATTTCCTTTTTCACCATAGCCCTCTATGGGCTTCCAAATATCCCTTTGCCAATTCCACAAGAACAGCCTTAGCGAAAGGCTTCTTGAAGGGAAAGATGTAACTCTGTGAGATGAATTAACAGAACACAGAGCAGTTTCTCAGAAAGCTTCTTTCCAATTTGGAACGGAAGATATTTCCTTTTTCACCATAGCCCTCTATGGGCTTCCAAATATCCCTTTGCCAATTCCACAAGAACAGCCTTAGCGAAAGGCTTCTTGAAGGGAAAGATGTAACTCTGTGAGATGAATTAACAGAACACAGAGCAGTTTCTCAGAGAGCTTCTTTCCAGTTTGAACGGAAGATATTTCCTTTTTCACCATAGCCCTCTATGGGCTTCCAAATATCCCTTTGCCAATTCGACAAGAACAGCCTTAGCGAAAGGCTTCTTGAAGGGAAACATGTAACTCTGTGAGATGAATTAACAGAACACAGAGCAGTTTCTCAGAAAGCTTCTTTCCAGTTTTGAACGGAAGATATTCCCTTTTTCACCATAGCCCTCTATGGGCTTCCAAATATCCCTTTGCCAATTCCACAAGAACAGCCTTAGCGAAAGGCTTCTTGAAGGGAAAGATGTAACTCTGTGAGATGAATTAACAGAACACAGAGCAGTTTCTCAGAAAGCTTCTTTCCAGTTTTGAACGGAAGATATTTCCTTTTTCACCATAGCCCTCTATGGGCTTCCAAATATCCCTTTGCCAATTCCTCAAGAACAGCCTTAGCGAAAGGCTTCTTGAAGGGAAAGATGTAACTCTGTGAGATGAATTAACAGAACACAGAGCAGTTTCTCAGAAAGCTTCTTTCCAGTTTTGAACGGAAGATATTTCCTTTTTCACCATAGCCCTCTATGGGCTTCCAAATATCCCTTTGCCAATTCCACAAGAACAGCCTTAGAGAAAGGCTTCTTGAAGGGAAAGATGTAACTCTGTGAGATGAATTAACAGAACGTAGAACAGTTTCTCAGAAAGCTTCTTTCCAGTTTTGAACGGAAGACATTTCCTTTTTCACCATAGCCCTCTATGGGCTTCCAAATATCCCTTTGCCAATTCCACAAGAACAGCCTTAGCGAAAGGCTTCTTGAAGGGAAAGATGTAACTCTGTGAGATGAATTAACAGAACACAGAGCAGTTTCTCAGAAACCTTCTTTCCAGTTTTGAACGGAAGATATTTCCTTTTTCACCATAGCCCTCTATGGGCTTCCAAATATCCCTTTGCCAATTCCACAAGAACAGCCTTAGCGAAAGACTCCTTGAAGGGAAAGATGTAACTCTGTGAGACGAATTAACAGAACACAGAGCAGGTTCTCAGAAAGCTTCTTTCCAGTTTTGAACGGAAGATATTTCCTTTTTCACATAGCCCTCTATGGGCTTCCAAATATCCCTTTGCCAATTCCACAAGAACAGCCTTAGCGAAAGGCTTCTTGAAGGGAAAGATGTAACTCTGTGAGATGAATTAACAGAACACAGAGCAGTTTCTCAGAAAGCTTCTTTCCAGTTTTGAACGGAAGATATTTCCTTTTTCACCATAGCCCTCTATGGGCTTCCAAATATCCCTTTGCCAATTCCACAAGAACAGCCTTAGCGAAAGGCTTCTTGAAGGGAAAGATGTAACTGTGTGAGATGAATTAACAGAACACAGAGCAGTTTCTCAGAAAGCTTCTTTCCAGTTTTGAACGGAAGATATTTCCTTTTTCACCATAGCCCTCTATGGGCTTCCAAATATCCCTTTGCCAATTCCACAAGAACAGCCTTAGCGAAAGGCTTCTTGAAGGGAAAGATGTAACTCTGTGAGATGAATTAACAAAACACAGAACAGTTTCTCAGAAAGTTCTTTCCAGTTTTGAACGGAAGATATTTCCTTTTTCACTATAGCCCTCTATGGGCTTCCAAATATCCCTTTGCCAATTCCACAAGAACAGCCTTAGCGAAAGGCTTCTTGAAGGGAAATATGTAACTCTGTGAGATGAATTAACAGAACACAGAGCAGTTTCGCAGAAAGCTTCTTTCCAGTTTTGAACGGAAGATATTTCCTTTTTCACCATAGCCCTCTACGGGCTTCCAAATATCCCTTTGCCAATTCCACAAGAACAGCCTTAGCGAAAGACTCCTTGAAGGGAAAGATGTAACTCTGTGAGACGAATTAAGAGAACACAGAGCAGTTTCTCAGAAAGCTTCTTTCCAGTTTTGAACGGAAGATATTTCCTTTTTCTCAGAGCCCTCTATGGGCTTCCAAATATCCCTTTGCCAATTCCACAAGAACAGCCTTAGCGAAAGGCTTCTTGAAGGGAAAGATGTAACTCTGTGAGATGAATTAGTAGAACACAGAGCAGTTTCTCAGAAAGCTTCTTTCCAGTTTTGAACGGAAGATATTTCCTTTTTCACCATAGCCCTCTATGGGCTTCCAAATATCCCTTTGCCAATTCCACAAGAACAGCCTTAGCGAAAGGCTTCTTGAAGGGAAAGATGTAACTCTGTGAGATGAATTAACAAAACACAGAGCAGTTTCTCAGAAAGCTTCTTTCCAGTTTTGAACGGAAGATATTTCCTTTTTCACCATAGCCCTCTATGGGCTTCCAAATATCCCTTTGCCAATTCCACAAGAACAGCCTTAGCGAAAGGCTTCTTGAAGGGAAAGATGTAACTCTGTGAGAGGAATTAACAAAACACCGAACAGTTTCTCAGAAAGCTTCTTTCCAGTTTTGAACGGAAGATATTTCCTTTTTCACCATAGCCCTCTATGGGCTTCCAAATATCCCTTTGCCAATTCCACAAGAACAGCCTTAGCGAAAGGCTTCTTGAAGGGAAAGACGTAACTCTGTGAGATGAATTAACAGAACACAGAGCAGTTTCTCAGAAAGCTTCTTTCCAGTTTTGAACGGAAGATATTTCCTTTTTCACAATAGCCCTCTATGGGCTTCCAAATATCTCTTTGCCAATTCCACAAGAACAGCCTTAGCGAAAGGCTTCTTGAAGGGAAAGATGTAACTCTGTGAGATGAATTAACAAAACACAGAGCAGTTTCTCAGAAAGCTTCTTTCCAGTTTTGAACGGAAGATATTTCCTTTTTCACCATAGCCTTCTATGGGCTTCCAAATATCCCTTGGCCAATTCCACAAGAACAGCCTTAGCGAAAGGCTTCTTGAAGGGAAAGATGTAACTCTGTGAGATGAATTAACAGAACACAGAGCAGTTTCTCAGAAGGCTTCTTTCCAGTTTTGAACGGAAGATATTTCCTTTTTCACAATAGCCCTCTAAGGGCTTCCAAATATCCCTTTGCCAATTCCACAAGAACAGCCTTAGCGAAAAGCTTCTTGAAGGGAAAGATGTAACTCTGTGAGATGAATTAATAGAACACTGAGCAGTTTCTCAGAAAGCTTCTTTCCAGTTTTGAACGGAAGATATTTCCTTTTTCACCATAGCCCTCTATGGGCTTCCAAATATCCCTTTGCCAATTCCACAAGAACAGCCTTAGCGAAAGGCTTCTTGAAGGGAAAGATGTAACTGTGTGAGATGAATTACCAGAACACAGAGCAGTTTCTCAGAAAGCTTCTTTCCAGTTTTGAACGGAAGATATTTCCTTTTTCACCATAGCCCTCTATGGGCTTCCAAATATACCTTTGCCAATTCCACAAGAAGAGCCTTAGCGAAAGGCTTCTTGAAGGGAAAGATGTAACTCTGTGAGATGAATTAACAGAACACAGAGCAGTTTCTCAGAAAGCTTCTTTCCAGTTTTGAAAGGAAGATATTTCCTTTTTCACAATAGCCCTCTATGGGCTTCCAAATATCCCTTTGCCAATTCCACAAGAACAGCCTTAGCGAAAAGCTTCTTGAAGGGAAAGATGTAACTCGGTGAGATGAATTAACAGAACACAGAGCAGTTTCTCAGAAAGCTTCTTTCCAGTTTTGAACGGAAGATATTTCCTTTTTCACCATAGCCCTCTATGGGCTTCCAAATATCCCTTTGCCAATTCCACAAGAACAGCCTTAGCGAAAGGCTTCTTGAAGGAAAAGATGTAACTCTGTGAGATGAATTAACAGAACACAGAGAAGTATCTTGAAAGCTTCTTTCCAGTTTTGAACGGAAGATATTTCCTTTTTCATCATAGCCCTCTATGGGCTTCCAAATATCCCTTTGCCAATTCCACAAGAACAGCCTTAGCGAAAGGCTTCTTGAAGGGAAAGATGTAACTCTGTGAGATGAATTAACAGAACACAGAGCAGTTTCTCAGAAAGCTTCTTTCCAGTTTTGAACGGAAGATATTTCCTTTTTCACCATAGCCCTCTATGGGCTTCCAAATATCCCTTTGCCAATTCCTCAAGAACAGCCTTAGCGAAAGGCTTCTTGAAGGGAAAGATGTAACTCTGTGAGATGAATTAACAGAACACAGAGCAGTTTCTCAGAAAGCTTCTTTCCAGTTTTGAACGGAAGATATTTACTTTTTCACCATAGCCCTCTATGGGCTTCCAAATATCCCTTTGCCAATTCCACAAGAACAGCCTTAGAGAAAGGCTTCTTGAAGGGAAAGATGTAACTCTGTGAGATGAATTAACAGAACATAGAACAGTTTCTCAGAAAGCTTCTTTCCAGTTTTGAACGGAAGACATTTCCTTTTTCACCATAGCCCTCTATGGGCTTCCAAATATCCCTTTGCCAATTCCACAAGAACAGCCTTAGCGAAAGGCTTCTTGAAGGGAAAGATGTAACTCTGTGAGATGAATTAACAGAACACAGAGCAGTTTCTCAGAAACCTTCTTTCCAGTTTTGAACGGAAGATATTTCCTTTTTCACCATAGCCCTCTATGGGCTTCCAAATATCCCTTTGCCAATTCCACAAGAACAGCCTTAGCGAAAGACTCCTTGAAGGGAAAGATGTAACTCTGTGAGACGAATTAACAGAACACAGAGCAGTTTCTCAGAAAGCTTCTTTCCAGTTTTGAACGGAAGATATTTCCTTTTTCACATAGCCCTCTATGGGCTTCCAAATATCCCTTTGCCAATTACACAAGAACAGCCTTAGCGAAAGGCTTCTTGAAGGGAAAGATGTAACTCTGTGAGATGAATTAACAGAACACAGAGCAGTTTCTCAGAAAGCTTCTTTCCAGTTTTGAACGGAAGATATTTCCTTTTTCACCATAGCCCTCTATGGGCTTCCAAATATCCCTTTGCCAATTCCACAAGAACAGCCTTAGCGAAAGGCTTCTTGAAGGGAAAGATGTAACTCTGTGAGATGAATTAACAGAACACAGAGCAGTTTCTCAGAAAGCTTCTTTCCAGTTTTGAACGGAAGATATTCCCTTTTTCACCATAGCCCTCTATGGGCTTCCAAATATCCCTTTGCCAATTCCACAAGAACAGCCTTAGCGAAAGGCTTCTTGAAGGGAAAGATGTAACTCTGTGAGATGAAATAACAAAACACCGAGCAGTTTCTCAGAAAGCTTCTTTCCAGTTTTGAACGGAAGGTATTTCCTTTTTCACCATAGCCCTCTATGGGCTTCCAAATATCCCTTTGCCAATTCCACAAGAACAGCCTTAGCGAAAGGCTTCTTGAAGGGAAAGATGTAACTCTGTGAGATGAATTAACAGAACACAGAGCAGTTTCTCAGAAACCTTCTTTCCAGTTTTGAACGGAAGATATTTCCTTTTTCACCATAGCCCTCTATGGGCTTCCAAATATCCCTTTGCCAATTCCACAAGAACAGCCTTAGCGAAAGGCTTCTTGAAGGGAAAGATGTAACTCTGTGAGACGAATTAACAGAACACAGAGCAGTTTCCCAGAAAGCTTCTTTCCAGTTTTCAACGGAAGATATTTCCTTTTTCACCATAGCCCTCTATGGGCTTCCAAATATCCCTTTGCCAATTCCACAAGAACAGCCTTAGCGAAAGGCTTCTTGAAGGGAAAGATGTAACTCTGTGAGATGAATTAACAGAACACAGAGCAGTTTCTCAGAAAGCTTCTTTCCAGTTTTGAACGGAAGATATTTCCTTTTTCACCATAGCCCTCTATGGGCTTCCAAATATCCCTTTGCCAATTCCACAAGAACAGCCTTAGCGAAAGGCTTCTTGAAGGGAAAGATGTAACTCTGTGAGATGAATTAGGAAAACACCGAGCAGTTTCTCAGAAAGGTTCTTTCCAGTTTTGAACGGAAGATATTTCCTTTTTCACCATAGCCCTCTATGGGCTTCCAAATATACCTTTGCCAATTCCACAAGAAGAGCCTTAGCGAAAGGCTTCTTGAAGGGAAAGATGTAACTCTGTGAGATGAATTAACAGAACACAGAGCAGTTTCTCAGAAAGCTTCTTTCCAGTTTTGAAAGGAAGATATTTCCTTTTTCACAATAGCCCTCTATGGGCTTCCAAATATCCCTTTGCCAATTCCACAAGAACAGCCTTAGCGAAAGGCTTCTTGAAGGGAAAGATGTAACTCTGTGAGATGAATTAACAGAACACAGAGCAGTTTCTCAGAAAGCTTCTTTCCAGTTTTGAACGGAAGATATTCCCTTTTTCACCATAGCCCTCTATGGGCTTCCAAATATCCCTTTGCCAATTCCACAAGAACAGCCTTAGCGAAAGGCTTCTTGAAGGGAAAGATGTAACTCTGTGAGATGAATTAACAGAACACAGAGCAGTTTCTCAGAAAGCTTCTTTCCAGTTTTGAACGGAAGATATTTCCTTTTTCACCATAGCCCTCTATGGGCTTCCAAATATCCCTTTGCCAATTCCACAAGAACAGCCTTAGCGAAAGGCTTCTTGAAGGAAAAGATGTAACTCTGTGAGATGAATTAACAGAACACAGAGAAGTTTCTTGAAAGCTTCTTTCCAGTTTTGAACGGAAGATATTTCCTTTTTCACCATAGCCCTCTATGGGCTTCCAAATATCCCTTTGCCAATTCCACAAAAACAGCCTTAGCGAAAGGCTGCTTGAAGGGAAAGATGTAACTCTGTGAGATGAATTAACAGAACACAGAGCAGTTTCTCAGAAAGCTTCTTTCCAGTTTTGAACGGAAGATATTTCCTTTTTCACCATAGCCCTCTATGGGCTTCCAAATATCCCTTTGCCAATTCCACAAGAACAGCCTTAGCGAAAGGCTTCTTGAAGGGAAAGATGTAACTCTGTGAGATGAATTAACAGAACACAGAGCAGTTTCTCAGAAAGCTTCTTTCCAGTTTTGAAAGGAAGATATTTCCTTTTTCACAATAGCCCTCTATGGGCTTCCAAATATCCCTTTGCCAATTCCACAAGAACAGCCTTAGCGAAAGGCTTCTTGAAGGGAAAGATGTAACTCGGTGAGATGAATTAACAGAACACAGAGCAGTTTCTCAGAAAGCTTCTTTCCAGTTTTGAACGGAAGATATTTCCTTTTTCACCATAGCCCTCTATGGGCTTCCAAATATCCCTTTGCCAATTCCACAAGAACAGCCTTAGCGAAAGGCTTCTTGAAGGAAAAGATGTAACTCTGTGAGATGAATTAACAGAACACAGAGAAGTATCTTGAAAGCTTCTTTCCAGTTTTGAACGGAAGATATTTCCTTTTTCACCATAGCCCTCTATGGGCTTCCAAATATCCCTTTGCCAATTCCACAAGAACAGCCTTAGCGAAAGGCTTCTTGAAGGGAAAGATGTAACTCTGTGAGATGAATTAACAGAACACAGAGCAGTTTCTCAGAAAGCTTCTTTCCAGTTTTGAACGGAAGATATTCCCTTTTTCACCATAGCCCTCTATGGGCTTCCAAATATCCCTTTGCCAATTCCACAAGAACAGCCTTAGCGAAAGGCTTCTTGAAGGGAAAGATGTAACTCTGTGAGATGAATTAACAGAACACAGAGCAGTTTCTCAGAAAGCTTCTTTCCAGTTTTGAACGGAAGATATTTCCTTTTTCACCATAGCCCTCTATGGGCTTCCAAATATCCCTTTGCCAATTCCACAAGAACAGCCTTAGCGAAAGGCTTCTTGAAGGAAAAGATGTAACTCTGTGAGATGAATTAACAGAACACAGAGAAGTTTCTTGAAAGCTTCTTTCCAGTTTTGAACGGAAGATATTTCCTTTTTCACCATAGCCCTCTATGGGCTTCCAAATATCCCTTTGCCAATTCCACAAAAACAGCCTTAGCGAAAGGCTGCTTGAAGGGAAAGATGTAACTCTGTGAGATGAATTAACAGAACACAGAGCAGTTTCTCAGAAAGCTTCTTTCCAGTTTTGAACGGAAGATATTTCCTTTTTCACCATAGCCCTCTATGGGCTTCCAAATATCCCTTTGCCAATTCCACAAGAACAGCCTTAGCGAAAGGCTTCTTGAAGGGAAAGATGTAACTCTGTGAGATGAATTAACAGAACACAGAGCAGTTTCTCAGAAAGCTTCTTTCCAGTTTTGAACGGAAGATATTCCCTTTTTCACCATAGCCCTCTATGGGCTTCCAAATATCCCTTTGCCAATTCCACAAGAACAGCCTTAGCGAAAGGCTTCTTGAAGGGAAAGATGTAACTCTGTGAGATGAAATAACAAAACACCGAGCAGTTTCTCAGAAAGCTTCTTTCCAGTTTTGAACGGAAGATATTTCCTTTTTCACCATTGCCCTCTATGGGCTTCCAAATATCCCTTTGCCAATTCCACAAGAACAGCCTTAGAGAAAGGCTTCTTGAAGGGAAAGATGTAACACTGTGAGATGAATTAACAGAACATAGAACAGTTTCTCAGAAAGCTTCTTTCCAGTTTTGAACGGAAGATATTTCCTTTTTCACTATAGCCCTCTATGGGCTTCCAAATATCCCTTTGCCAATTCCACAAGAACAGCCTTAGCGAAAGGCTTCTTGAAGGGAAAGATGTAACTCTGTGAGATGAATTAACAGAACACAGAGCAGTTTCTCAGAAAGCTTCTTTCCAGTTTTGAACGGAAGATATTTCCTTTTTCACCATAGCCCTCTATGGGCTTCCAAATATCCCTTTGCCAATTCCACAAGAACAGCCTTAGCGAAAGGCTTCTTGAAGGGAAAGATGTAACTCTGTGAGATGAATTAACAAAACACCGAGCAGTTTCTCAGAAAGCTTCTTTCCAGTTTTGAACGGAAGATATTTCCTTTTTCACCATAGCCCTCTATGGGCTTCCAAATATCCCTTTGCCAATTCCACAAGAACAGCCTTAGCGAAAGGCTTCTTGAAGGGAAAGATGTAACTCTGTGAGATGAATTATCAGAACACAGAGCAGTTTCTCAGAAAGCTTCTTTCCAGTTTTGAACGGAAGATATTTCCTTTTTCACCATAGCCCTCTATGGGCTTCCAAATATCTCTTTGCCAATTCCACAAGAACAGCCTTAGCGAAAGGCTTCTTGAAGGGAAAGATGTAACTCTGTGAGATGAATTAACAAAACACAGAGCAGTTTCTCAGAAAGCTTCTTTCCAGTTTTGAACGGAAGATATTTCCTTTTTCACCATAGCCTTCTATGGGCTTCCAAATATCCCTTGGCCAATTCCACAAGAACAGCCTTAGCGAAAGGCTTCTTGAAGGGAAAGATGTAACTCTGTGAGATGAATTAACAGAACACAGAGCAGTTTCTCAGAAGGCTTCTTTTCAGTTTTGAACGGAAGATATTTCCTTTTTCACAATAGCCCTCTAAGGGCTTCCAAATATCCCTTTGCCAATTCCACAAGAACAGCCTTAGCGAAAAGCTTCTTGAAGGGAAAGATGTAACTCTGTGAGATGAATTAACAGAACACAGAGCAGTTTCTCAGAAAGCTTCTTTCCAGTTTTGAACGGAAGATATTTCCTTTTTCACCATAGCCCTCTATGGGCTTCCAAATATCCCTTTGCCAATTCCACAAGAACAGCCTTAGCGAAAGGCTTCTTGAAGGGAAATATGTAACTCTGTGAGATGAATTACCAGAACACAGAGCAGTTTCTCAGAAAGCTTCTTTCCAGTTTTGAACGGAAGGTATTTCCTTTTTCACCATAGCCCTCTATGGGCTTCCAAATATCCCTTTGCCAATTCCACAAGAACAGCCTTAGCGAAAGGCTTCTTGAAGGGAAAGATGTAACTCTGTGAGATGAATTAACAGAACACAGAGCAGTTTCTCAGAAACCTTCTTTCCAGTTTTGAACGGAAGATATTTCCTTTTTCACCATAGCCCTCTATGGGCTTCCAAATATCCCTTTGCCAATTCCACAAGAACAGCCTTAGCGAAAGGCTTCTTGAAGGGAAAGATGTAACTCTGTGAGACGAATTAACAGAACACAGAGCAGTTTCCCAGAAAGCTTCTTTCCAGTTTTCAACGGAAGATATTTCCTTTTTCACCATAGCCCTCTATGGGCTTCCAAATATCCCTTTGCCAATTCCACAAGAACAGCCTTAGCGAAAGGCTTCTTGAAGGGAAAGATGTAACTCTGTGAGATGAATTAACAGAACACAGAGCAGTTTCTCAGAAAGCTTCTTTCCAGTTTTGAACGGAAGATATTTCCTTTTTCACCATAGCCCTCTATGGGCTTCCAAATATCCCTTTGCCAATTCCACAAGAACAGCCTTAGCGAAAGGCTTCTTGAAGGGAAAGATGTAACTCTGTGAGATGAATTAGGAAAACACCGAGCAGTTTCTCAGAAAGCTTCTTTCCAGTTTTGAACGGAAGATATTTCCTTTTTCACCATAGCCCTCTATGGGCTTCCAAATATACCTTTGCCAATTCCACAAGAAGAGCCTTAGCGAAAGGCTTCTTGAAGGGAAAGATGTAACTCTGTGAGATGAATTAACAGAACACAGAGCAGTTTCTCAGAAAGCTTCTTTCCAGTTTTGAAAGGAAGATATTTCCTTTTTCACAATAGCCCTCTATGGGCTTCCAAATATCCCTTTGCCAATTCCACAAGAACAGCCTTAGCGAAAGGCTTCTTGAAGGGAAAGATGTAACTCGGTGAGATGAATTAACAGAACACAGAGCAGTTTCTCAGAAAGCTTCTTTCCAGTTTTGAACGGAAGATATTTCCTTTTTCACCATAGCCCTCTATGGGCTTCCAAATATCCCTTTGCCAATTCCACAAGAACAGCCTTAGCGAAAGGCTTCTTGAAGGAAAAGATGTAACTCTGTGAGATGAATTAACAGAACACAGAGAAGTATCTTGAAAGCTTCTTTCCAGTTTTGAACGGAAGATATTTCCTTTTGCACCATAGCCCTCTATGGGCTTCCAAATATCCCTTTGCCAATTCCACAAGAACAGCCTTAGCGAAAGGCTTCTTGAAGGGAAAGATGTAACTCTGTGAGATGAATTAACAGAACACAGAGCAGTTTCTCAGAAAGCTTCTTTCCAGTTTTGAACGGAAGATATTCCCTTTTTCACCATAGCCCTCTATGGGCTTCCAAATATCCCTTTGCCAATTCCACAAGAACAGCCTTAGCGAAAGGCTTCTTGAAGGGAAAGATGTAACTCTGTGAGATGAATTAACAGAACACAGAGCAGTTTCTCAGAAAGCTTCTTTCCAGTTTTGAACGGAAGATATTTCCTTTTTCACCATAGCCCTCTATGGGCTTCCAAATATCCCTTTGCCAATTCCACAAGAACAGCCTTAGCGAAAGGCTTCTTGAAGGAAAAGATGTAACTCTGTGAGATGAATTAACAGAACACAGAGAAGTTTCTTGAAAGCTTCTTTCCAGTTTTGAACGGAAGATATTTCCTTTTTCACCATAGCCCTCTATGGGCTTCCAAATATCCCTTTGCCAATTCCACAAAAACAGCCTTAGCGAAAGGCTGCTTGAAGGGAAAGATGTAACTCTGTGAGATGAATTAACAGAACACAGAGCAGTTTCTCAGAAAGCTTCTTTCCAGTTTTGAACGGAAGATATTTCCTTTTTCACCATAGCCCTCTATGGGCTTCCAAATATCTCTTTGCCAATTCCACAAGAACAGCCTTAGCGAAAGGCTTCTTGAAGGGAAAGATGTAACTCTGTGAGATGAATTAACAGAACACAGAGAAGTATCTTGAAAGCTTCTTTCCAGTTTTGAACTGAAGATATTTCCTTTTTCACCATAGCCCTCTATGGGCTTCCAAATATCCCTTTGCCAATTCCACAAGAACAGCCTTAGCGAAAGGCTTCTTCAAGGGAAAGATGTAACTCTGTGAGATGAATTAACAGAACACAGAGCAGTTTCTCAGAAAGCTTCTTTCCAGTTTTGAACGGAAGATATTTCCTTTTTCACCATAGCCCTCTATGGGCTTCCAAATATCCCTTTGCCAATTCCACAAGAACAGCCTTAGCGAAAGGCATCTTGAAGGAAAAGATGTAACTCTGTGAGATGAATTAACAGAACACAGAGAAGTATCTTGAAAGCTTCTTTCCAGTTTTGAACGGAAGATATTTCCTTTTTCAGCATAGCCCTCTATGGGCTTCCAAATATCCCTTTGCCAATTCCACAAGAACAGCCTTAGCGAAAGGCTTCTTGAAGGGAAAGATGTAACTCTGTGAGATGAATTAACAGAACACAGAGCAGTTTCTCAGAAAGCTTCTTTCCAGTTTTGAACGGAAGATATTCCCTTTTTCACCATAGCCCTCTATGGGCTTCCAAATATCCCTTTGCCAATTCCACAAGAACAGCCTTAGCGAAAGGCTTCTTGAAGGGAAAGATGTAACTCTGTGAGATGAATTAACAGAACACAGAGCAGTTTCTCAGAAAGCTTCTTTCCAGTTTTGAACGGAAGATATTTCCTTTTTCACCATAGCCCTCTATGGGCTTCCAAATATCCCTTTGCCAATTCCACAAGAACAGCCTTAGCGAAAGGCTTCTTGAAGGAAAAGATGTAACTCTGTGAGATGAATTAACAGAACACAGAGAAGTTTCTTGAAAGCTTCTTTCCAGTTTTGAACGGAAGATATTTCCTTTTTCACCATAGCCCTCTATGGGCTTCCAAATATCCCTTTGCCAATTCCACAAAAACAGCCTTAGCGAAAGGCTGCTTGAAGGGAAAGATGTAACTCTGTGAGATGAATTAACAGAACACAGAGCAGTTTCTCAGAAAGCTTCTTTCCAGTTTTGAACGGAAGATATTTCCTTTTTCACCATAGCCCTCTATGGGCTTCCAAATATCTCTTTGCCAATTCCACAAGAACAGCCTTAGCGAAAGGCTTCTTTAAGGGAAAGATGTAACTCTGTGAGATGAATTAACAGAACACAGAGAAGTATCTTGAAAGCTTCTTTCCAGTTTTGAACTGAAGATATTTCCTTTTTCACCATAGCCCTCTATGGGCTTCCAAATATCCCTTTGCCAATTCCACAAGAACAGCCTTAGCGAAAGGCTTCTTGAAGGGAAAGATGTAACTCTGTGAGATGAATTAACAGAACACAGAGCAGTTTCTCAGAAAGCTTCTTTCCAGTTTTGAACGGAAGATATTCCCTTTTTCACCATAGCCCTCTATGGGCTTCCAAATATCCCTTTGCCAATTCCACAAGAACAGCCTTAGTGAAAGGCTTCTTGAAGGGAAAGATGTAACTCTGTGAGATGAATTAACAGAACACAGAGCAGTTTCTCAGAAAGCTTCTTTCCAGTTTTGAACGGAAGATATTTCCTTTTTCTCAATAGCCCTCTATGGGCTTCCAAATATCCCTTTGCCAATTCCACAAGAACAGCCTTAGCGAAAGGCTTCTTGAAGGGAAAGATGTAACTCTGTGAGATGAATTAACAGAACACAGAGCAGTTTCGCAGAAAGCTTCTTTCCACTTTTGAACGGAAGATATTTCCTTTTTCACCATAGCCCTCTATGGGCTTCCAAATATCCCTTTGCCAATTCCACAAGAACAGCCTTAGCGAAAGGCTTCTTGAAGGGAAAGATGTAACTCTGTGAGATGAATTAACAGAACACAGAGCAGTTTCTCAGAAAGCTTCTTTCCAGTTTTAAACGGAAGATATTTCCTTTTTCACCATAGCCCTCTATGGGCTTCCAAATATCCCTTTGCCAATTCCACAAGAACAGCCTTAGCGAAAGGCTTCTTGAAGGGAAAGATGTAACTCTGTGAGATGAATTAACAAAACACCGAGCAGTTTCTCAGAAAGCTTCTTTCCAGTTTTGAACGGAAGATATTTCCTTTTTCACCATAGCCCTCTATGGGCTTCCAAATATCCCTTTGCCAATTCCACAAGAACAGCCTTAGCGAAAGGCTTCTTGAAGGGAAAGATGTAACTCTGTGAGATGAATTAACAGAACACAGAGCAGTTTCTCAGAAAGCTTCTTTCCAGTTTTGAACGGAAGATATTTCCTTTTTCACCATAGCCCTCTATGGGCTTCCAAATATCCCTTTGCCAATTCCACAAGAACAGCCTTAGCGAAAGGCTTCTTGAAGGGAAAGATGTAACTCTGTGAGATGAATTAACAGAACACAGAACACTTTCTCAGAAAGCTTCTTTCCAGTTTTGAACGGAAGATATTCCCTTTTTCACCATAGCCCTCTATGGGCTTCCAAATATCCCTTTGCCAATTCCACAAGAACAGCCTTAGCGAAATGCTTCTTGAAGGGAAAGATGTAACTCTGTGAGATGAATTAACAGAACACAGAGCAGTTTCTCAGAAAGCTTCTTTCCAGTTTTGAACGGAAGATATTTTCTTTTTCACCATATCCCTCTATGGGCTTCCAAATATCCCTTTGCCAATTCCACAAGAACAGCCTTAGCGAAAGGCTTCTTGAAGGGAAAGATGTAACTCTGTGAGATGAATTAACAGAACACAGAGCAGTTTCTCAGAAAGCTTCTTTCCAGTTTTGAACGGAAGATATTCCCTTTTTCACCATAGCCCTCTATGGGCTTCCAAATATCCCTTTGCCAATTCCACAAGAACAGCCTTAGCGAAAGGCTTCTTGAAGGGAAAGATGTAACTCTGTGAGATGAATTAACAGAACACAGAGCAGTTTCTCAGAAAGCTTCTTTCCAGTTTTGAACGGAAGATATTTCCTTTTTCACCATAGCCCTCTATGGGCTTCCAAATATCCCTTTGCCAATTCCACAAGAACAGCTTTAGCGAAAGGCTTTTTGAAGGGAAAGATGTAACTCTGTGAGATGAATTAACAGAACACAGAGCAGTTTCTCAGAAAGCTTCTTTCCAGTTTTGAACGGAAGATATTTCCTTTTTCACCATAGCCCTCTATGGGCTTCCAAATATCCCTTTGCCAATTCCACAAGAACAGCCTTAGCGAAAGGCTTCTTGAAGGGAAAGATGTAACTCTGTGAGATGAATTAACAGAACACAGAGCAGTTTCTCAGAAAGCTTCTTTCCAGTTTTGAACGGAAGATATTTCCTTTTTCACCATAGCCCTCTATGGGCTTCCAAATATCCCTTTGCCAATTCCACAAGAACAGCCTTAGCGAAAGGTTTCTTGAAGGGAAAGATGTAACTCTGTGAGATGAATTAACAGAACACAGAGCAGTTTCTCAGAAAGCTTCTTTCCAGTTTTGAACGGAAGATATTTCCTTTTTCACCATAGCCCTCTATGGGCTTCCAAATATCCCTTTGCCAATTCCACAAGAACAGCTTTAGCGAAAGGCTTCTTGAAGGGAAAGATGTAACTCTGTGAGATGAATTAACAGAACACAGAGCAGTTTCTCAGAAAGCTTCTTTCCAATTTTGAACGGAAGATATTTCCTTTTTCACCATAGCCCTCTATGGGCTTCCAAATATCCCTTTACGAATTCCACAAGAACAGCCTTAGCGAAAGGCTTCTTGAAGGGAAAGATGTAACTCTGTGAGATGAAATAACAAAACACCGAGCAGTTTCTCAGAATGCTTCTTTCCAGTTTTGAACGGAAGATATTTCCTTTTTCACCATAGCCCTCTATGGGCTTCCAAATATCCCTTTGCCAATTCCACAAGAACAGCCTTAGAGAAAGGCTTCTTGAAGGGAAAGATGTAACTCTGTGAGATGAATTAACAGAACGTAGAACAGTTTCTCAGAAAGCTTCTTTCCAGTTTTGAACGGAAGATATTTCCTTTTTCACCATAGCCCTCTATGGGCTTCCAAATATCCCTTTGCCAATTCCACAAGAACAGCCTTAGCGAAAGGCTTCTTGAAGGGAAAGATGTAACTCTGTGAGATGAATTAACAGAACACAGAGCAGTTTCTCAGAAAGCTTCTTTCCAGTTTTGAACGGAAGATATTTCCTTTTTCACCATAGCCCTCTATGGGCTTCCAAATATCCCTTTGCCAATTCCACAAGAACAGCCTTAGCGAAAGACTCCTTGAAGGGAAAGATGTAACTCTGTGAGACGAATTAACAGAACACAGAGCAGTTTCTCAGAAAGCTTCTTTCCAGTTTTGAACGGAAGATATTTCCTTTTTCACCATAGCCCTCTATGGGCTTCCAAATATCCCTTTGCCAATTCCACAAGAACAGCCTTAGCGAAAGGCTTCTTGAAGGGAAAGATGTAACTCTGTGAGATGAATTAACAGAACACAGAGCAGTTTCTCAGAAAGCTTCTTTCCAGTTTTGAACGGAAGATATTTCCTTTTTCACCATAGCCCTCTATGGGCTTCCAAATATCCCTTTGCCAATTCCACAAGAACAGCCTTAGCGAAAGGCTTCTTGAAGGGAAAGATGTAACTCTGTGAGATGAATTAACAGAACACAGAGCAGTTTCTGAGAAAGCTTCTTTCCAGTATTGAACGGAAGATATTTCCTTTTTCACCATAGCCCTCTATGGGCTTCCAAATATCCCTTTGCCAATTCCACAAGAACAGCCTTAGCGAAAGGCTTCTTGAAGGGAAAGATGTAACTCTGTGAGATGAATTAACAGAACACAGAGCAGTTTCTCAAAAAGCTTCTTTCCAGTTTTGAACGGAAGATATTTCCTTTTTCACCATAGCCCTCTATGGGCTTCCAAATATCCCTTTGCCAATTCCACAAGAACAGCCTTAGCGAAAGGCTTCTTGAAGGGAAAGATGTAACTCTGTGAGATGAATTAACAGAACACAGAGCAGTTTCTTAGAAAGCTTCTTTTCAGTTTTGAACGGAAGATATTTCCTTTTTCACCATAGATCTCTATGGGCTTCCAAATATCCCTTTGCCAATTCCACAAGAACAGCCTTAGCGAAAGGCTTCTTGAAGGGAAAGATGTAACTCTGTGAGATGAATTAACAGATCACAGAGCAGTTTCTCAGAAAGCTTCTTTCCAGTTTTGAACGGAAGATATTTCCTTTTTCACCATAGCCCTCTATGGGCTTCCAAATATCCCTTTGCCAATTCCACAAGAACAGCCTTAGCGAAAGGCTTCTTGAAGGGAAAGATGTAACTCTGTGAGATGAATTAACAGAACACAGAGTAGTTTCTCAGAAAGCTTCTTTCGAGTTTTGAACGGAAGATATTTCCTTTTTCACCATAGCCCTCTATGGGCTTCCAAATATCCCTTTGCCAATTCCACAAGAACAGCTTTAGCAAAAGGCTTCTTGAAGGGAAAGATGTAACTCTGTGAGATGAATTAA
The DNA here is from genome assembly GCF_047675955.1 of Chlorocebus sabaeus. Taxonomy (NCBI): domain Eukaryota; kingdom Metazoa; phylum Chordata; class Mammalia; order Primates; family Cercopithecidae; genus Chlorocebus; species Chlorocebus sabaeus. The sequence continues at coordinate 1,995,986 of NW_027327504.1, forward strand.
CAGAACACAGAGCAGTTTCTCAGAAAGCTTCTTTCCAGTTTTGAACGGAAGATATTTCCTTTTTCACCATAGCCCTCTATGGGCTTCCAAATATCCCTTTGCCAATTCCACAAGAACAGCCTTAGCGAAAGGCTTCTTGAAGGGAAAGATGTAACTCTGTGAGATGAAATAACAAAACACCGAGCAGTTTCTCAGAAAGCTTCTTTCCAGTTTTGAACGGAAGATATTTCCTTTTTCACCATAGCCCTCTATGGGCTTCCAAATATCCCTTTGCCAATTCCACAAGAACAGCCTTAGAGAAAGGCTTCTTGAAGGGAAAGATGTAACTCTGTGAGATGAATTAACAGAACGTAGAACAGTTTCTCAGAAAGCTTCTTTCCAGTTTTGAACGGAAGACATTTCCTTTTTCACCATAGCCCTCTATCGGCTTCCAAATATCCCTTTGCCAATTCCACAAGAACAGCCTTAGCGAAAGGCTTCTTGAAGGTAAAGATGTAACTCTGTGAGATGAATTAACAGAACACAGAGCAGTTTCTCAGAAACCTTCTTTCCAGTTTTTAACGGAAGATATTTCCTTTTTCACCATAGCCCTCTATGGGCTTCCAAATATCCCTTTGCCAATTCCACAAGAACAGCCTTAGCGAAAGGCTTCTTGAAGGGAAAGATGTAACTCTGTGAGATGAATTAACAGAACACAGAGCAGTTTCTCAGAAAGCTTCTTTCCAGTTTTGAACGGAAGATATTTCCTTTTTCACCATAGCCCTCTATGGGCTTCCAAATATCCCTTTGCCAATTCCACAAGAACAGCCTTAGCGAAAGGCTTCTTGAAGGGAAAGATGTAACTCTGTGAGATGAATTAACAAAACACAGAACAGTTTCTCAGAAAGTTCTTTCCAGTTTTGAACGGAAGATATTCCCTTTTTCACCATAGCCCTCTATGGGCTTCCAAATATCCCTTTGCCAATTCCACAAGAACAGCCTTAGCGAAAGGCTTCTTGAAGGGAAAGATGTAACTCTGTGAGATGAATTAACAGAACATACAGCAGTTTCTCAGAAAGCTTCTTTCCAGTTTTGAACGGAAGATATTTCCTTTTTCACCATAGCCCTCTATGGGCTTCCAAATATCCCTTTGCCAATTCCACAAGAACAGCCTTAGCGAAAGGCTTCTTGAAGGGAAAGATGTAACTCTGTGAGATGAATTAACAGAACACAGAGCAGTTTCTCAGAAAGCTTCTTTCCAATTTGGAACGGAAGATATTTCCTTTTTCACCATAGCCCTCTATGGGCTTCCAAATATCCCTTTGCCAATTCCACAAGAACAGCCTTAGCGAAAGGCTTCTTGAAGGGAAAGATGTAACTCTGTGAGATGAATTAACAGAACACAGAGCAGTTTCTCAGAGAGCTTCTTTCCAGTTTGAACGGAAGATATTTCCTTTTTCACCATAGCCCTCTATGGGCTTCCAAATATCCCTTTGCCAATTCGACAAGAACAGCCTTAGCGAAAGGCTTCTTGAAGGGAAACATGTAACTCTGTGAGATGAATTAACAGAACACAGAGCAGTTTCTCAGAAAGCTTCTTTCCAGTTTTGAACGGAAGATATTCCCTTTTTCACCATAGCCCTCTATGGGCTTCCAAATATCCCTTTGCCAATTCCACAAGAACAGCCTTAGCGAAAGGCTTCTTGAAGGGAAAGATGTAACTCTGTGAGATGAATTAACAGAACACAGAGCAGTTTCTCAGAAAGCTTCTTTCCAGTTTTGAACGGAAGATATTTCCTTTTTCACCATAGCCCTCTATGGGCTTCCAAATATCCCTTTGCCAATTCCTCAAGAACAGCCTTAGCGAAAGGCTTCTTGAAGGGAAAGATGTAACTCTGTGAGATGAATTAACAGAACACAGAGCAGTTTCTCAGAAAGCTTCTTTCCAGTTTTGAACGGAAGATATTTCCTTTTTCACCATAGCCCTCTATGGGCTTCCAAATATCCCTTTGCCAATTCCACAAGAACAGCCTTAGAGAAAGGCTTCTTGAAGGGAAAGATGTAACTCTGTGAGATGAATTAACAGAACGTAGAACAGTTTCTCAGAAAGCTTCTTTCCAGTTTTGAACGGAAGACATTTCCTTTTTCACCATAGCCCTCTATGGGCTTCCAAATATCCCTTTGCCAATTCCACAAGAACAGCCTTAGCGAAAGGCTTCTTGAAGGGAAAGATGTAACTCTGTGAGATGAATTAACAGAACACAGAGCAGTTTCTCAGAAACCTTCTTTCCAGTTTTGAACGGAAGATATTTCCTTTTTCACCATAGCCCTCTATGGGCTTCCAAATATCCCTTTGCCAATTCCACAAGAACAGCCTTAGCGAAAGACTCCTTGAAGGGAAAGATGTAACTCTGTGAGACGAATTAACAGAACACAGAGCAGGTTCTCAGAAAGCTTCTTTCCAGTTTTGAACGGAAGATATTTCCTTTTTCACATAGCCCTCTATGGGCTTCCAAATATCCCTTTGCCAATTCCACAAGAACAGCCTTAGCGAAAGGCTTCTTGAAGGGAAAGATGTAACTCTGTGAGATGAATTAACAGAACACAGAGCAGTTTCTCAGAAAGCTTCTTTCCAGTTTTGAACGGAAGATATTTCCTTTTTCACCATAGCCCTCTATGGGCTTCCAAATATCCCTTTGCCAATTACACAAGAACAGCCTTAGCGAAAGGCTTCTTGAAGGGAAAGATGTAACTGTGTGAGATGAATTAACAGAACACAGAGCAGTTTCTCAGAAAGCTTCTTTCCAGTTTTGAACGGAAGATATTTCCTTTTTCACCATAGCCCTCTATGGGCTTCCAAATATCCCTTTGCCAATTCCACAAGAACAGCCTTAGCGAAAGGCTTCTTGAAGGGAAAGATGTAACTCTGTGAGATGAATTAACAAAACACAGAACAGTTTCTCAGAAAGTTCTTTCCAGTTTTGAACGGAAGATATTCCCTTTTTCACCATAGCCCTCTATGGGCTTCCAAATATCCCTTTGCCAATTCCACAAGAACAGCCTTAGCGAAAGGCTTCTTGAAGGGAAAGATGTAACTCTGTGAGATGAATTAACAGAACATACAGCAGTTTCTCAGAAAGCTTCTTTCCAGTTTTGAACGGAAGATATTTCCTTTTTCACCATAGCCCTCTATGGGCTTCCAAATATCCCTTTGCCAATTCCACAAGAACAGCCTTAGCGAAAGGCTTCTTGAAGGGAAAGATGTAACTCTGTGAGATGAATTAACAGAACACAGAGCAGTTTCTCAGAAAGCTTCTTTCCAATTTGGAACGGAAGATATTTCCTTTTTCACCATAGCCCTCTATGGGCTTCCAAATATCCCTTTGCCAATTCCACAAGAACAGCCTTAGCGAAAGGCTTCTTGAAGGGAAAGATGTAACTCTGTGAGATGAATTAACAGAACACAGAGCAGTTTCTCAGAAAGCTTCTTTCCAGTTTGAACGGAAGATATTTCCTTTTTCACCATAGCCCTCTATGGGCTTCCAAATATCCCTTTGCCAATTCGACAAGAACAGCCTTAGCGAAAGGCTTCTTGAAGGGAAACATGTAACTCTGTGAGATGAATTAACAGAACACAGAGCAGTTTCGCAGAAAGCTTCTTTCCAGTTTTGAACGGAAGATATTTCGTTTTTCACCATAGCCCTCAATGGGCTTCCAAATATCCCTTTGCCAATTCCACAAGAACAACCTTAGCGAAAGGCTTCTTGAAGGGAAAGATGTAACTCTGTGAGATGAATTAACAGAACACAGAGCAGTTTCTGAGAAAGCTTCTTTCCAGTTTTGAACGGAAGATATTTCCTTTTTCACCATAGCCCTCTATGGGCTTCCAAATATCCCTTTGCCAATTCCACAAGAACAGCCTTAGCGAAAGGCTTCTTGAAGGGAAAGATGTAACTCTGTGAGATGAATTAACAGAACACAGAGCAGTTTCTCAGAAAGCTTCTTTCCAGTTTTGAACGGAAGATATTTCCTTTTTCACCATAGCCCTCTATGGGCTTCCAAATATCCCTTTGCCAATTCCACAAGAACAGCCTTAGCGAAAGGCTTCTTGAAGGGAAAGATGTAACTCTGTGAGACGAATTAACAGAACACAGAGCAGTTTCTCAAAAAGCTTCTTTCCAGTTTTGAACGGAAGATATTTCCTTTTTCACCATAGCCCTCTATGGGCTTCCAAATATACCTTTGCCAATTCCACAAGAACAGCCTTAGCGAAAGGCTTCTTGAAGGGAAAGATGTAACTCTGTGAGATGAATTAACAGAACACAGAGCAGTTTCTCAGAAAGCTTCTTTCCAGTTTTGAACGGAAGATATTTCCTTTTTCACCATAGCCCTCTATGGGCTTCCAAATATCCCTTTGCCAATTCCACAAGAACAGCCTTAGCGAAAGGCTTCTTGAAGGGAAAGATGTAACTCTGTGAGATGAATTAACAAAACACCGAGCAGTTTCTCAGAAAGCTTCTTTCCAGTTTTGAACGGAAGATATTTCCTTTTTCACCATAGCCTTCTATGGGCTTCCAAATATCCCTTTGCCAATTCCACAAGAACAGCCTTAGCGAAAGGCTTCTTGAAGGGAAAGATGTAACTCTGTGAGATGAATTAACAGAACACAGAGCAGTTTCTCAGAAAGCTTCTTTCCAGTTTTGAACGGAAGATATTTCCTTTTTCACAATAGCCCTCTATGGGCTTCCAAATATCTCTTTGCCAATTCCACAAGAACAGCCTTAGCGAAAAGCTTCTTGAAGGGAAAGATGTAACTCTGTGAGATGAATTAACAGAACACAGAACAGTTTCTCAGAATGCTTCTTTCCAGTTTTGAACGGAAGATATTCCCTTTTTCACCATAGCCCTCTATGGGCTTCCAAATATCCCTTTGCCAATTCCACAAGAACAGCCTTAGCGAAAGGCTTCTTGAAGGGAAAGATGTAACTCTGTGAGATGAATTAACAAAACACAGAGCAGTTTCTCAGAAAGCTTCTTTCCAGTTTTGAACGGAAGATATTTCCTTTTTCACCATAGCCCTCTATGGGCTTCCAAATATCCCTTTGCCAATTCCACAAGAACAGCCTTAGCGAAAGGCTTCTTGAAGGGAAAGATGTAACTCTGTGAGATGAATTAACAGAACACAGAGCAGTTTCTCAGAAGGCTTCTTTCCAGTTTTGAACGGAAGATATTTCCTTTTTCACAATAGCCCTCTAAGGGCTTCCAAATATCCCTTTGCCAATTCCACAAGAACAGCCTTAGCGAAAAGCTTCTTGAAGGGAAAGATGTAACTCTGTGAGATGAATTAACAGAACACAGAGCAGTTTCTCAGAAAGCTTCTTTCCAGTTTTGAACGGAAGATATTTCCTTTTTCACCATAGCCCTCTATGGGCTTCCAAATATCCCTTTGCCAATTCCACAAGAACAGCCTTAGCGAAAGGCTTCTTGAAGGGAAAGATGTAACTCTGTGAGATGAATTACCAGAACACAGAGCAGTTTCTCAGAAAGCTTCTTTCCAGTTTTGAACGGAAGGTATTTCCTTTTTCACCATAGCCCTCTATGGGCTTCCAAATATCCCTTTGCCAATTCCACAAGAACAGCCTTAGCGAAAGGCTTCTTGAAGGGAAAGATGTAACTCTGTGAGATGAATTAACAGAACACAGAGCAGTTTCTCAGAAACCTTCTTTCCAGTTTTGAACGGAAGATATTTCCTTTTTCACCATAGCCCTCTATGGGCTTCCAAATATCCCTTTGCCAATTCCACAAGAACAGCCTTAGCGAAAGGCTTCTTGAAGGGAAAGATGTAACTCTGTGAGACGAATTAACAGAACACAGAGCAGTTTCCCAGAAAGCTTCTTTCCAGTTTTCAACGGAAGATATTTCCTTTTTCACCATAGCCCTCTATGGGCTTCCAAATATCCCTTTGCCAATTCCACAAGAACAGCCTTAGCGAAAGGCTTCTTGAAGGGAAAGATGTAACTCTGTGAGATGAATTAACAGAACACAGAGCAGTTTCTCAGAAAGCTTCTTTCCAGTTTTGAACGGAAGATATTTCCTTTTTCACCATAGCCCTCTATGGGCTTCCAAATATCCCTTTGCCAATTCCACAAGAACAGCCTTAGCGAAAGGCTTCTTGAAGGGAAAGATGTAACTCTGTGAGATGAATTAGGAAAACACTGAGCAGTTTCTCAGAAAGCTTCTTTCCAGTTTTGAACGGAAGATATTTCCTTTTTCACCATAGCCCTCTATGGGCTTCCAAATATCCCTTTGCCAATTCCACAAGAAGAGCCTTAGCGAAAGGCTTCTTGAAGGGAAAGATGTAACTCTGTGAGATGAATTAACAGAACACAGAGCAGTTTCTCAGAAAGCTTCTTTCCAGTTTTGAAAGGAAGATATTTCCTTTTTCACAATAGCCCTCTATGGGCTTCCAAATATCCCTTTGCCAATTCCACAAGAACAGCCTTAGCGAAAGGCTTCTTGAAGGGAAAGATGTAACTCGGTGAGATGAATTAACAGAACATAGAACAGTTTCTCAGAAAGCTTCTTTCCAGTTTTGAACGGAAGATATTTCCTTTTTCACCATAGCCCTCTATGGGCTTCCAAATATCCCTTTGCCAATTCCACAAGAACAGCCTTAGCGAAAGGCTTCTTGAAGGGAAAGATGTAACTCTGTGAGATGAATTAACAGAACGCAGAGCAGTTTCTCAGAAAGCTTCTTTCCAGTTTTGAACGGAAGATATTTCCTTTTTCACGATAGCCCTCTATGGGCTTCCAAATATCCCTTTGCCAATTCCACAAGAACAGCCTTAGCGAAAGGCTTCTTGAAGGAAAAGATGTAACTCTGTGAGATGAATTAACAGAACACAGAGAAGTTTCTTGAAAGCTTCTTTCCAGTTTTGAACGGAAGATATTTCCTTTTTCACCATAGCCCTCTGTGGGCTTCCAAATATCCCTTTGCCAATTCCACAAGAACAGCCTTAGCGAAAGGCTGCTTGAAGGGAAAGATGTAACTCTGTGAGATGAATTAACAGAACACAGAGCAGTTTCTCAGAAAGCTTCTTTCCAGTTTTGAACGGAAGATATTTCCTTTTTCACCATAGCCCTCTACGGGCTTCCAAATATCTCTTTGCCAATTACACAAGAACAGCCTTAGCGAAAGGCTTCTTGAAGGGAAAGATGTAACTCTGTGAGATGAATTAACAGAACACAGAGAAGTATCTTGAAAGCTTCTTTCCAGTTTTGAAGTGAAGATATTTCCTTTTTCACCATAGCCCTCTATGGGCTTCCAAATATCCCTTTGCCAATTCCACAAGAACAGCCTTAGCGAAAGGCTTCTTGAAGGGAAAGATGTAACTCTGTGAGATGAATTAACAGAACACAGAGCAGTTTCTCAGAAAGCTTCTTTCCAGTTTGGAACAGAAGATATTCCCTTTTTCACCATAGCCCTCTATGGGCTTCCAAATATCCCTTTGCCAATTCCACAAGAACAGCCTTAGCGAAAGGCTTCTTGAAGGGAAAGATGTAACTCTGTGAGATGAATTAACAGAACACAGAGCAGTTTCTCAGAAAGCTTCTTTCCAGTTTTGAACGGAAGATATTTCCTTTTTCACAATAGCCCTCTATGGGCTTCCAAATATCCCTTTGCCAATTCCACAAGAACAGCCTTAGAGAAAGGCTTCTTGAAGGGAAAGATGTAACTCTGTGAGATGAATTAACAGAACACAGAGCAGTTTCTTAGAAAGCTTCTTTCCACTTTTGAACGGAAGATATTTCCTTTTTCACCATAGCCCTCTATGGGCTTCCAAATATCCCTTTGCCAATTCCACAAGAACAGCCTTAGCGAAAGGCTTCTTGAAGGGAAAGATGTAACTCTGTGAGATGAATTAACAGAACACAGAGCAGTTTCTCAGAAAGCTTCTTTCCAGTTTTAAACGGAAGATATTTCCTTTTTCACCATAGCCCTCTATGGGCTTCCAAATATCCCTTTGCCAATTCCACAAGAACAGCCTTAGCGAAAGGCTTCTTGAAGGGAAAGATGTAACTCTGTGAGATGAATTAACAAAACACCGAGCAGTTTCTCAAAAGCTTCTTTCCAGTTTTGAACGGAAGATATTTCCTTTTTCACCATAGCCCTCTATGGGCTTCCAAATATCCCTTTGCCAATTCCACAAGTACAGCCTTAGCGAAAGGCTTCTTGAAGGGAAAGATGTAACTCTGTGAGATGAATTAACAGAACACAGAGCAGTTTCTCAGAAAGCTTCTTTCCAGTTTTGAACGGAAGATATTTCCTTTTTCACCATAGCCCTCTATGGGCTTCCAAATATCCCTTTGCCAATTCCACAAGAACAGCCTTAGCGAAAGGCTTCTTGAAGGGAAAGATGTAACTCTGTGAGATGAATTAACAGAACACAGAACACTTTCTCAGAAAGCTTCTTTCCAGTTTTGAACGGAAGATATTCCCTTTTTCACCATAGCCCTCTATGGGCTTCCAAATATCCCTTTGCCAATTCCACAAGAACAGCCTTAGCGAAATGCTTCTTGAAGGGAAAGATGTAACTCTGTGAGATGAATTAACAGAACACAGAGCAGTTTCTCAGAAAGCTTCTTTCCAGTTTTGAACGGAAGATATTTCCTTTTTCACCATATCCCTCTATGGGCTTCCAAATATCCCTTTGCCAATTCCACATGAACAGCCTTAGCGAAAGGCTTCTTGAAGGGAAAGATGTAACTCTGTGAGATGAATTAACAGAACACAGAGCAGTTTCTCAGAAAGCTTCTTCCCAGTTTTGAACGGAAGATATTTCCTTTTTCACCATAGCCCTCTATGGGCTTCCAAATATCAATTGCCAATTCCACAAGAACAGCCTTGGCGAAAGGCTTCTTGAAGGGAAAGATGTAACTCTGTGAGATGAATTAACAGAACATAGAACAGTTTCTCAGAAAGCTTCTTTCCAGTTTTGAACGGAAGATATTCCCTTTTTCACCATAGCCCTCTATGGGCTTCCAAATATCCCTTTGCCAATTCCACAAGAACAGCCTTAGCGAAAGGCTTCTTGAAGGGAAAGATGTAACTCTGTGAGATGAATTAACAGAACACAGAGCAGTTTCTCAGAAAGCTTCTTTCCGGTTTTGAACGGAAGATATTTCCTTTTTCACCATAGCCCTCTATGGGCTTTCAAATACCCCTTTGCCAATTCCACAAGAACAGCCTTAGCGAAAGACTCCTTGAAGGGAAAGATGGAACTCTGTGAGACGAATTAATAGAACACAGAGCAGTTTCTCAGAAAGCTTCTTTCCAGTTTTGAACGGAGGATATTTCCTTTTTCACCATAGCCCTCTATGGGCTTCCAAATATCTCTTTGCCAATTCCACAAGAACAGCATTTGCGAAAGGCTTCTTGAAGGGAAAGATGTAACTCTGTGAGATGAATTAACAAAACACCGAGCAGTTTCTCAGAAAGCTTCTTTCCAGTTTTGAACGGAAGATATTTCCTTTTTCACCATAGCCCTCTATGGGCTTCCAAATATCCCTTTGCCAATTCCACAAGAACAGCCTTAGCGAAAGGCCTCTTGAAGGGAAAGATGTAACTCTGTGAGATGAATTAACAGAACACAGAGCAGTTTCTCAGAAAGCTTCTTTCCAGTTTTGAACGGAAGATATTTCCTTTTTCACAATAGCCCTCTAAGGGCTTCCAAATATCCCTTTGCCAATTCCACAAGAACAGCCTTAGCGAAAAGCTTCTTGAAGGGAAAGATGTAACTCTGTGAGATGAATTAACAGAACACAGAGCAGTTTCTGAGAAAGCTTCTTTCCAGTTTTGAACGGAAGATATTTCTTTTTTCACCGTAGCCCTCTAAGGGCTTCCAAATATCCCTTTGCCAATTCCACAAGAACAGCCTTAGCGAAAGGCTTCTTGAAGGGAAAGATGTAACTCTGTGAGATGAATTAACAGAACACTGAGCAGTTTCTCAGAAAGCTTCTTTCCAGTTTGAACGGAAGGTATTTCCTTTTTCACCATAGCCCTCTATGGGCTTCCAAATATCCCTTTGCCAATTAAACAAGAACAGCCTTAGCGAAAGGCTTCTTGAAGGGAAAGATGTAACTCTGTGAGATGAATTAACAGAACTCAGAGAAGTATCTTGAAAGCTTCTTTCCAGTTTTGAACGGAAGATATTTCCTTTTTCACCATAGCCCTCTATGGGCTTCCAAATATCCCTTTGCCAATTCCACAAGAACAGCCTTAGCGAAAGGCTTCTTGAAGGGAAAGATGTAACTCTGTGAGATGAATTAACAGAACACAGAGCAGTGTCTCAGAAAGCTTCTTTCCAGTTTTGAACGGAAGATATTCCCTTTTTCACCATAGCCCTCTATGGGCTTCCAAATATCCCTTTGCCAATTCCACAAGAACAGCCTTAGCGAAAGGCTTCTTGAAGGGAAAGATGTAACTCTGTGAGATGAATTAACAGAACACAGAGCAGTTTCTCAGAAAGCTTCTTTCCAGTTTTGAACGGAAGATATTTCCTTTTTCACCATAGCCCTCTATGGGCTTCCAAATATCCCTTTGCCAATTCCTCAAGAACAGCCTTAGCGAAAGGCTTCTTGAAGGGAAAGATGTAACTCTGTGAGATGAATTAACAGAACACAGAGCAGTTTCTAAGAAAGCTTCTTTCCAGTTTTGAACGGAAGATATTTCCTTTTTCACCATAGCCTTCTATGGGCTTCCAAATATCCCTTTGCCAATTCCACAAGAACAGCCTTAGAGAAAGGCTTCTTGAAGGGAAAGATGTAACTCTGTGAGATGAATTAACAGAACACAGAGCAGTTTATCAGAAAGCTTCTTTCCAGTTTTGAACGGAAGACATTTCCTTTTTCACCATAGCCCTCTATGGGCTTCCAAATATCCCTTTGCCAATTCCACAAGAACAGCCTTAGCGAAAGGCTTCTTGAAGGGAAAGATGTAACTCTGTGAGATGAATTAACAGAACACAGAGCAGTTTCTCAGAAAGCTTCTTTCCAGTTTTGAACGGAAGATATTCCCTTTTTCACCATAGCCCTCTATGGGCTTCCAAATATCCCTTTGCCAATTCCACAAGAACAGCCTTAGCGAAAGGCTTCTTGAAGGGAAAGATGTAACTCTGTGAGATGAATTAACAGAACACAGAGCAGTTTCTCAGAAAGCTTCTTTCCAGTTTTGAACGGAAGATATTTCCTTTTTCACCATAGCCCTCTATGGGCTTCCAAATATCCCTTTGCCAATTCCACAAGAACAGCTTTAGCGAAAGGCTTTTTGAAGGGAAAGATGTAACTCTGTGAGATGAATTAACAGAACACAGAGCAGTTTCTCAGAATGCTTCTTTCCAGTTTTGAACGGAAGATATTTCCTTTTTCACCATAGCCCTCTATGGGCTTCCAAATATCCCTTTGCCAATTTCACAAGAACAGCCTTAGCGAAAGGCTTCTTGAAGGGAAAGATGTAACTCTGTGAGATGAAATAACAAAACACCGAGCAGTTTTTCAGAAAGCTTCTTTCCAGTTTTGAACGGAAGATATTTCCTTTTTCACCATAGCCCTCTATGGGCTTCCAAATATCCCTTTGACAATTCCACAAGAACAGCCTTAGAGAAAGGCTTCTTGAAGGGAAAGATGTAACTCTGTGAGATGAATTAACAGAACATAGAACAGTTTCTCAGAAAGCTTCTTTCCAGTTTTGAACGGAAGATATTTCCTTTTTCACCATAGCCCTCTAAGGGCTTCCAAATATCCCTTTGCCAATTCCACAAGAACAGCCTTAGTGAAAGGCTTCTTGAAGGGAAAGATGTAACTCTGTGAGATGAATTAACAGAACACAGAGCAGTTTCTCAGAAAGCTTCTTTCCAGTTTTGAACGGAAGATATTTCCTTTTTCACCATAGCCCTCTATGGGCTTCCAAATATCGCTTTGCCAATTCCACAAGAACAGCCTTAGCGAAAGGTTTCTTGAAGGGAAAGATGTAACTCTGTGAGATGAATTAACAGAACACAGAGCAGTTTCTCAGAAAGCTTCTTTCCAGTTTTGAACGGAAGATATTTCCTTTTTCACCATAGCCCTCTATGGGCTTCCAAATATCCCTTTGCCAATTCCACAAGAACAGCTTTAGCGAAAGGCTTCTTGAAGGGAAAGATGTAACTCTGTGAGATGAATTGACAGAACACAGAGCAGTTTCTCAGAAAGCTTCTTTCCAGTTTTGAACGGAAGATATTTCCTTTTTCACCATAGCCCTCTATGGGCTTCCAAATATCCCTTTGCCAATTCCACAAGAACAGCCTTAGCGAAAGGCTTCTTGAAGGGAAAGATGTAACTCTGTGAGATGAAATAACAAAACACCGAGCAGTTTCTCAGAAAGCTTCTTTCCAGTTTTGAACGGAAGATATTTCCTTTTTCACCATAGCCCTCTATGGGCTTCCAAATATCCCTTTGCCAATTCCACAAGAACAGCCTTAGAGAAAGGCTTCTTGAAGGGAAAGATGTAACTCTGTGAGATGAATTAACAGAACATAGAACAGTTTCTCAGAAAGCTTCTTTCCAGTTTTGAACGGAAGATATTTCCTTTTTCACATAGACCTCTATGGGCTTCCAAATATCCCTTTGCCAATTCCACAAGAACAGCCTTAGCGAAAGGCTTCTTGAAGGGAAAGATGTAACTCTGTGAGATGAATTAACAGAACACAGAGCAGTTTCTCAGAAAGCTTCTTTCCAGTTTTGAACGGAAGATATTTCCTTTTTCACCATAGCCCTCTATGGGCTTCCAAATATCCCTTTGCCAATTCCACAAGAACAGCCTTAGCGAAAGGCTTCTTGAAGGGAAAGATGTAACTCTGTGAGATGAATTAACAGAACACAGAGCAGTTTCTCAGAAAGCTTCTTTCCAGTTTTGAACGGAAGATATTTCCTTTTTCACCATAGCCCTCTATGGGCTTCCAAATATCCCTTTGCCAATTCCACAAGAACAGCCTTAGCGAAAGGCTTCTTGAAGGGAAAGATGTAACTCTGTGAGATGAATTAACAAAACACAGAACAGTTTCTCAGAAAGTTCTTTCCAGTTTTGAACGGAAGATATTCTCTTTTTCACCATAGCCCTCTATGGGCTTCCAAATATCCCTTTGCCAATTCCACAAGAACAGCCTTAGCGAAAGGCTTCTTGAAGGGAAAGATGTAACTCTGTGAGATGAATTAACAGAACACACAGCAGTTTCTCAGAAAGCTTCTTTCCAGTTTTGAACGGAAGATATTTCCTTTTTCACCATAGCCCTCTATGGGCTTCCAAATATCCCTTTGCCAATTCCACAAGAACAGGCTTAGCGAAAGGCTTCTTGAAGGGAAAGATGTAACTCTGTGAGATGAATTAACAGAACACAGAGCAGTTTCTCAGAAAGCTTCTTTCCAGTTTTGAACGGAAGATATTTCCTTTTTCACCATAGCCCTCTAAGGGCTTCCAAATATCCCTTTGCCAATTCCACAAGAACAGCCTTAGCGAAAGGCTTCTTGAAAGGAAAGATGTAACTCTGTGAGATGAATTAACAGAACACAGAGCAGTTTCTCAGAAAGCTTCTTTCCAGTTTTGAACGGAAGATTTTTCCTTTTTCACCATAGCCCTCTATGGGCTTCCAAATATCCCTTTGCCAATTCCACAAGAACAGCCTTAGCGAAAGGCTTCTTGATGGGAAAGATGTAACTCTGTGAGATGAATTAACAGAACACAGAACAGTTTCTCAGAAAGCTTCTTTCCAGTTTTGAACGGAAGATATTTCCTTTTTCACCATAGCCCTCTATGGGCTTCCAAATATCCCTTTGCCAATTCCACAAGAACAGCCTTAGCGAAAGGCTTCTTGAAGGGAAAGATGTAACTCTGTGAGATGAATTAACAGAACACAGAGCAGTTTCTCAGAATGCTTCTTTCCAGTTTTGAACGGAAGATATTTCCTTTTTAACCATAGCCCTCTACGGGCTTCCAAATATCCCTTTGCCAATTCCACAAGAACAGCCTTAGCGAAAGGCTTCTTGAAGGGAAAGATGTAACTCTGTGAGATGAATTAACAGAACACAGAGCAGTTTCTCAGAAAGCTTCTTTCCAGTTTGAACGGAAGATATTTCCTTTTTCACCATAGCCCTCTATGGGCTTCCAAATATCCCTTTGCCAATTCGACAAGAACAGCCTTAGCGAAAGGCTTCTTGACGGGAAACATGTAACTCTGTGAGATGAATTAACAGAACACAGAGCAGTTTCGCAGAAAGCTTCTTTCCAGTTTTGAACGGAAGATATTTCCTTTTTCACAATAGCCCTCTATGGGCTTCCAAATATCCATTTGCCAATTCCACAAGAACAACCTTAGCGAAAGGCTTCTTGAAGGGAAAGATGTAACTCTGTGAGATGAATTAACAGAACACAGAGCAGTTTCTCAGAAAGCTTCTTTCCAGTTTTGAACGGAAGATATTTCCTTTTTCACCATAGCCCTCTATGGGCTTCCCAATATCCCTTTGCCAATTCCACAAGAACAGCCTTAGCGAAAGGCTTTTTGAAGGGAAAGATGTAACTCTGTGAGATGAATTAACAGAACACAGAGCAGTTTCTCAGAAAGCTTCTTTCCAGTTTTGAACGGAAGATATTTCCTTTTTCACCATAGCCCTCTATGGGCTTCCAAATATCCCTTTGCCAATTCCACAAGAACAGCCTTAGCGAAAGGCTTCTTGAAGGGAAAGATGTAACTCTGTGAGATGAATTAACAGAACACAGAGCAGTTTCTGAGAAAGCTTCTTTCCAGTTTTGAACGGAAGATATTTCCTTTTTCACCATAGCCCTCTATGGGCTTCCAAATATCCCTTTGCCAAATCCACAAGAACAGCCTTAGCGAAAGGCTTCTTGAAGGGAAAGATGTAACTCTGTGAGATGAATTAACAGAACACAGAGCAGTTTCTCAGAAAGCTTCTTTCCAGTTTTGAACGGAAGAAATTTCCTTTTTCACCATAGCCCTCTAAGGGCTTCCAAATATCCCTTTGCCAATTCCACAAGAACAGCCTTAGCGAAAGGCTTCTTGAAGGGAAAGATGTAACTCTGTGAGATGAATTAACAGAACACAGAGCAGTTTCTCAGAAAGCTTCTTTCCAGTTTTGAACGGAAGATATTCCCTTTTTCACCATAGCCCTCTATGGGCTTCCAAATATCCCTTTGCCAATTCCACAAGAACAGCCTTAGCGAAAGGCTTCTTGAAGGGAAAGATGTAACTCTGTGAGATGAATTAACAGAACACAGAGCAGTTTCTCAGAAAGCTTCTTTCCAGTTTTGAACGGAAGATATTTCCTTTTTCACCATAGCCCTCTATGGGCTTCCAAATATCCCTTTGCCAATTCCACAAGAACAGCTTTAGCGAAAGGCTTTTTGAAGGGAAAGATGTAACTCTGTGAGATGAATTAACAGAACACAGAGCAGTTTCTCAGAAAGCTTCTTTCCAGTTTTGAACGGAAGATATTTCCTTTTTCACCATAGCCCTCTATGGGCTTCCAAATATCCCTTTGCCAATTCCACAAGAACAGCCTTAGCGAAAGGCTTCTTGAAGGGAAAGATGTAACTCTGTGAGATGAAATAACAAAACACCGAGCAGTTTCTCAGAAAGCTTCTTTCCAGTTTTGAACGGAAGATATTTCCTTTTTCACCATAGCCCTCTATGGGCTTCCAAATATCCCTTTGACAATTCCACAAGAACAGCCTTAGAGAAAGGCTTCTTGAAGGGAAAGATGTAACTCTGTGAGATGAATTAACAGAACACAGAGCAGTTTCTCAGAAAGCTTCTTTCCAGTTTTGAACGGAAGATATTTCCTTTTTCACCATAGCCCTCTATGGGCTTCCAAATATCCCTTTGCCAATTCCACAAGAACAGCTTTAGCGAAAGGCTTCTTGAAGGGAAAGATGTAACTCTGTGAGATGAATTAACAGAACACAGAGCAGTTTCTCAGAAAGCTTCTTTCCAGTTTTGAACGGAAGATATTTCCTTTTTCACCGTAGCCCTCTATGGGCTTCCAAATATCCCTTTGCCAATTCCACAAGAACAGCCTTAGCGAAAGGCTTCTTGAAGGGAAAGATGTAACTCTGTGAGATGAAATAACAAAACACCGAGCAGTTTCTCAGAATGCTTCTTTCCAGTTTTGAACGGAAGATATTTCCTTTTTCACCATAGCCCTCTATGGGCTTCCAAATATCCCTTTGCCAATTCCACAAGAACAGCCTTAGCGAAAGACTCCTTGAAGGGAAAGATGTAACTCTGTGAGACGAATTAACAGAACACAGAGCAGTTTCTCAGAAAGCTTCTTTCCAGTTTTGAACGGAAGATATTTCCTTTTTCACCATAGCCCTCTATGGGCTTCCAAATATCCCTTTGCCAATTCCACAAGAACAGCCTTAGCGAAAGGCTTCTTGAAGGGAAAGATGTAACTCTGTGAGATGAATTAACAGAACACACAGCAGTTTCTCAGAAAGCTTCTTTCCAGTTTTGAACGGAAGATATTTCCTTTTTCACCATAGCCCTCTATGGGCTTCCAAATATCCCTTTGCCAATTCCACAAGAACAGCCTTAGCGAAAGGCTTCTTGAAGGGAAAGATGTAACTCTGTGAGATGAATTAACAGAACACAGAGCAGTTTCTGAGAAAGCTTCTTTCCAGTTTTGAACGGAAGATATTTCCTTTTTCACCATAGCCCTCTATGGGCTTCCAAATATCCCTTTGCCAATTCCACAAGAACAGCCTTAGCGAAAGGCTTCTTGAAGGGAAAGATGTAACTCTGTGAGACGAATTAACAGAACACAGAGCAGTTTCTCAAAAAGCTTCTTTCCAGTTTTGAACGGAAGATATTTCCTTTTTCACCATAGCCCTCTATGGGCTTCCAAATATCCCTTTGCCAATTCCACAAGAACAGCCTTAGCGAAAGGCTTCTTGAAGGGAAAGATGTAACTCTGTGAGATGAATTAACAGAACACAGAGCAGTTTCTCAGAAAGCTTCTTTCCAGTTTTGAACGGAAGATATTTCCTTTTTCACCATAGATCTCTATGGGCTTCCAAATATACCTTTGCCAATTCCACAAGAACAGCCTTAGCGAAAGGCTTCTTGAAGGGAAAGATGTAACTCTGTGAGATGAATTAACAGAACACAGAGCAGTTTCTGAGAAAGCTTCTTTCCAGTTTTGAACGGAAGATATTTCCTTTTTCACCATAGCCCTCTATGGGCTTCCAAATATCCCTTTGCCAATTCCACAAGAACAGCCTTAGCGAAAGGCTTCTTGAAGGGAAAGATGTAACTCTGTGAGATGAATTAACAGAACACAGAGCAGTTTCTCAGAAAGCTTCTTTCCAGTTTTGAACGGAAGATATTTCCTTTCTCACCATAGCCCTCTATGGGCTTCCAAATATCCCTTTGCCAATTCCACAAGAACAGCCTTAGCGAAAGGCTTCTTGAAGGGAAAGATGTAACTCTGTGAGATGAAATAACAAAACACCGAGCAGTTTCTCAGAAAGCTTCTTTCCAGTTTTGAACGGAAGATATTTCCTTTTTCACCATAGCCCTCTATGGGCTTCCAAATATCCCTTTGCCAATTCCACAAGAACAGCCTTAGCGAAAGGCTTCTTGAAGGGAAAGATGTAACTCTGTGAGATGAATTAACAGAACACAGAGCAGTTTCTCAGAAAGCTTCTTTCCAGTTTTGAACGGAAGATATTTCCTTTTTCACCATAGCCCTCTATGGGCTTCCAAATATCCCTTTGCCAATTCCACAAGAACAGCCTTAGCGAAAGGCTTCTTGAAGGGAAAGATGTAACTCTGTGAGATGAATTAACAGAACACAGAGCAGTTTCTCAGAAAGCTTCTTTCCAGTTTTGAACGGAAGATATTTCCTTTTTCACCATAGCCCTCTATGGGCTTCCAAATATCCCTTTGCCAATTCCACAAGAACAGCCTTAGCGAAAGGCTTCTTGAAGGGAAAGATGTAACTCTGTGAGATGAATTAACAGAACACAGAGCAGTTTCTCAGAAAGCTTCTTTCCAGTTTTGAACGGAAGATATTTCCTTTTTCACCATAGCCCTCTATGGGCTTCCAAATATCCCTTTGCCAATTCCACAAGAACAGCTTTAGCGAAAGGCTTCTTGAAGGGAAAGATGTAACTCTGTGAGATGAATTAACAGAACACAGAGCAGTTTCTCAGAAAGCTACTTTCCAGTTTTGAACGGAAGATATTTCCTTTTTCACCATAGCCCTCTATGGGCTTCCAAATATCCCTTTGCCAATTCCACAAGAACAGCCTTAGCGAAAGGCTTCTTGAAGGGAATGATGTAACTCTGTGAGATGAAATAACAAAACACCGAGCAGTTTTTCAGAAAGCTTCTTTCCAGTTTTGAACGGAAGATATTTCCTTTTTCACCATAGCCCTCTATGGGCTTCCAAATATCCCTTTGCCAATTCCACAAGAACAGCCTTAGAGAAAGGCTTCTTGAAGGGAAAGATGTAACTCTGTGAGATGAATTAACAGAACATAGAACAGTTTCTCAGAAAGCTTCTTTCCAGTTTTGAACGGAAGATATTTCCTTTTTCACTATAGCCCTCTATGGGCTTCCAAATATCCCTTTGCCAATTCCACAAGAACAGCCTTAGCGAAAGGCTTCTTGAAGGGAAAGATGTAACTCTGTGAGATGAATTAACAGAACACAGAGCAGTTTCTCAGAAAGCTTCTTTCCAGTTTTGAACGGAAGATATTTCCTTTTTCACCATAGCCCTCTATGGGCTTCCAAATATCCCTTTGCCAATTCCACAAGAACAGCCTTAGCGAAAGACTCCTTGAAGGGAAAGATGTAACTCTGTGAGACGAATTAACAGAACACAGAGCAGTTTCTCAGAAATCTTCTTTCCAGTTTTGAACGGAAGATATTTCCTTTTTCACATAGCCCTCTATGGGCTTCCAAATATCCCTTTGCCAATTCCACAAGAACAGCCTTAGCGAAAGGCTTCTTGAAGGGAAAGATGTAACTCTGTGAGATGAATTAACAGAACACAGAGCAGTTTCTCAGAAAGCTTCTTTCCAGTTTTGAACGGAAGATATTTCCTTTTTCACCATAGCCCTCTATGGGCTTCCAAATATCCCTTTGCCAATTCCACAAGAACAGCCCTTAGCGAAAGGCTTCATGAAGGGAAAGATGTAACTCTGTGAGATGAATTAACAAAACACCGAGCAGTTTCTCAGAAAGCTTCTTTCCAGTTTTGAACGGAAGATATTTCCTTTTTCACCATAGCCCTCTATGGGCTTCCAAATATCCCTTTGCCAATTCCACAAGAACAGCCTTAGCGAAAGGCTTCTTGAAGGGAAAGATGTAACTCTGTGAGATGAATTAACAGAACACAGAGCAGTTTCTCAGAAAGCTTCTTTCCAGTTTTGAACGGAAGATATTTCCTTTTTCACAATAGCCCTCCATGGGCTTCCAAATATCTCTTTGCCAATTCCACAAGAACAGCCTTAGCGAAAGGCTTCTTGAAGGGAAAGATGTAACTCTGTGAGATGAATTAACAAAACACAGAGCAGTTTCTCAGAAAGCTTCTTTCCAGTTTTGAACGGAAGATATTTCCTTTTTCACCATAGCCTTCTATGGGCTTCCAAATATCCCTTGGCCAATTCCACAAGAACAGCCTTAGCGAAAGGCTTCTTGAAGGGAAAGATGTAACTCTGTGAGATGAATTAACAGAACACAGAGCAGTTTCTCAGAAGGCTTCTTTCCAGTTTTGAACGGAAGATATTTCCTTTTTCACAATAGCCCTCTAAGGGCTTCCAAATATCCCTTTGCCAATTCCACAAGAACAGCCTTAGCGAAAAGCTTCTTGAAGGGAAAGATGTAACTCTGTGAGATGAATTAATAGAACACTGAGCAGTTTCTCAGAAAGCTTCTTTCCAGTTTTGAACGGAAGATATTTCCTTTTTCACCATAGCCCTCTATGGGCTTCCAAATATCCCTTTGCCAATTCCACAAGAACAGCCTTAGCGAAAGGCTTCTTGAAGGGAAAGATGTAACTCCGTGAGATGAATTACCAGAACACAGAGCAGTTTCTCAGAAAGCTTCTTTCCAGTTTTGAACGGAAGGTATTTCCTTTTTCACCATAGCCCTCTATGGGCTTCCAAATATCCCTTTGCCAATTCCACAAGAACAGCCTTAGCGAAAGGCTTCTTGAAGGGAAAGATGTAACTCTGTGAGATGAATTAACAGAACACAGAGCAGTTTCTCAGAAACCTTCTTTCCAGTTTTGAACGGAAGATATTTCCTTTTTCACCATAGCCCTCTATGGGCTTCCAAATATCCCTTTGCCAATTCCACAAGAACAGCCTTAGCGAAAGGCTTCTTGAAGGGAAAGATGTAACTCTGTGAGACGAATTAACAGAACACAGAGCAGTTTCCCAGAAAGCTTCTTTCCAGTTTTCAACGGAAGATATTTCCTTTTTCACCATAGCCCTCTATGGGCTTCCAAATATCCCTTTGCCAATTCCACAAGAACAGCCTTAGCGAAAGGCTTCTTGAAGGGAAAGATGTAACTCTGTGAGATGAATTAACAGAACACAGAGCAGTTTCTCAGAAAGCTTCTTTCCAGTTTTGAACGGAAGATATTTCCTTTTTCACCATAGCCCTCTATGGGCTTCCAAATATCCCTTTGCCAATTCCACAAGAACAGCCTTAGAGAAAGGCTTCTTGAAGGGAAAGATGTAACTCTGTGAGATGAATTAACAGAACACAGAGCAGTTTCTCAGAAAGCTACTTTCCAGTTTTGAACGGAAGATATTTCCTTTTTCACCATAGCCCTCTATGGGCTTCCAAATATCCCTTTGCCAATTCCACAAGAACAGCCTTAGCGAAAGGCTTCTTGAAGGGAAAGATGTAACTCTGTGAGATGAATTAACAGAACACAGAGCAGTTTCTCAGAAAGCTTCTTTCCAGTTTTGAACGGAAGATATTTCCTTTTTCACCATAGCCCTCTATGGGCTTCCAAATATCCCTTTGCCAATTCCACAAGAACAGCCTTAGAGAAAGGCTTCTTGAAGGGAAAGATGTAACTCTGTGAGATGAATTAACAGAACACAGAGCAGTTTCTCAGAAAGCTACTTTCCAGTTTTGAACGGAAGATATTTCCTTTTTCACCATAGCCCTCTATGGGCTTCCAAATATCCCTTTGCCAATTCCACAAGAACAGCCTTAGCGAAAGGCTTCTTGAAGGGAAAGATGTAACTCTGTGAGATGAATTAACAGAACACAGAGCAGTTTCTCAGAAAGCTTCTTTCCAGTTTTGAACGGAAGATATTTCCTTTTTCACAATAGCCCTCTATGGGCTTCCAAATATCTCTTTGCCAATTCCACAAGAACAGCCTTAGCGAAAGGCTTCCTGAAGGGAAAGATGTAACTCTGTGAGATGAATTAACAAAACACAGAGCAGTTTCTCAGAAAGCTTCTTTCCAGTTTTGAACGGAAGATATTTCCTTTTTCACCATAGCCTTCTATGGGCTTCCAAATATCCCTTGGCCAATTCCACAAGAACAGCCTTAGCGAAAGGCTTCTTGAAGGGAAAGATGTAACTCTGTGAGATGAATTAACAGAACACAGAGCAGTTTCTCAGAAGGCTTCTTTCCAGTTTTGAACGGAAGATATTTCCTTTTTCACAATAGCCCTCTAAGGGCTTCCAAATATCCCTTTGCCAATTCCACAAGAACAGCCTTAGCGAAAAGCTTCTTGAAGGGAAAGATGTAACTCGGTGAGATGAATTAGGAAAACACCGAGCAGTTTCTCAGAAAGCTTCTTTCCAGTTTTGAACGGAAGATATTTCCTTTTTCACCATAGCCCTCTATGGGCTTCCAAATATACCTTTGCCAATTCCACAAGAAGAGCCTTAGCGAAAGGCTTCTTGAAGGGAAAGATGTAACTCTGTGAGATGAATTAACAGAACACAGAGCAGTTTCTCAGAAAGCTTCTTTCCAGTTTTGAAAGGAAGATATTTCCTTTTTCACAATAGCCCTCTATGGGCTTCCAAATATCCCTTTGCCAATTCCACAAGAACAGCCTTAGCGAAAGGCTTCTTGAAGGGAAAGATGTAACTCGGTGAGATGAATTAACAGAACACAGAGCAGTTTCTCAGAAAGCTTCTTTCCAGTTTTGAACGGAAGATATTTCCTTTCTCACCATAGCCCTCTATGGGCTTCCAAATATCCCTTTGCCAATTCCACAAGAACAGCCTTAGCGAAAGGCTTCTTGAAGGAAAAGATGTAACTCTGTGAGATGAATTAACAGAACACAGAGAAGTATCTTGAAAGCTTCTTTCCAGTTTTGAACGGAAGATATTTCCTTTTTCACCATAGCCCTCTATGGGCTTCCAAATATCCCTTTGCCAGTTCCACAAGAACAGCCTTAGCGAAAGGCTTCTTGAAGGGAAAGATGTAACTCTGTGAGATGAATTAACAGAACACAGAGCAGTTTCTCAGAAAGCTTCTTTCCAGTTTTGAACGGAAGATATTTCCTTTTTCACCATAGCCCTCTATGGGCTTCCAAATATCCCTTTGCCAATTCCTCAAGAACAGCCTTAGCGAAAGGCTTCTTGAAGGGAAAGATGTAACTCTGTGAGATGAATTATCAGAACACAGAGCAGTTTCTCAGAAAGCTTCTTTCCAGTTTTGAACGGAAGATATTTCCTTTTTCACCATAGAACTCTATGGGCTTCCAAATATCCCTTTGCCAATTCCACAAGAACAGCCTTAGAGAAAGGCTTCTTGAAGGGAAAGATGTAACTCTGTGAGATGAATTAACAGAACATAGAACAGTTTCTCAGAAAGCTTCTTTCCAGTTTTGAACGGAAGACATTTCCTTTTTCACCATAGCCCTCTATGGGCTTCCAAATATCCCTTTGCCAATTCCACAAGAACAGCCTTAGCGAAAGGCTTCTTGAAGGGAAAGATGTAACTCTGTGAGATGAATTAACAGAACACAGAGCAGTTTCTCAGAAAGCTTCTTTCCAGTTTTGAACGGAAGATATTTCCTTTTTCACCATAGCCCTCTATGGGCTTCCAAATATCCCTTTGCCAATTCCACAAGAACAGCCTTAGCGAAAGGCTTCTTGAAGGGAAAGATGTAACTCTGTGAGATGAATTAACAAAACACAGAACAGTTTCTCAGAAAGTTCTTTCCAGTTTTGAACGGAAGATATTCCCTTTTTCACCATAGCCCTCTATGGGCTTCCAAATATCCCTTTGCCAATTCCACAAGAACAGCCTTAGCGAAAGGCTTCTTGAAGGGAAAGATGTAACTCTGTGAGATGAATTAACAGAACATACAGCAGTTTCTCAGAAAGCTTCTTTCCAGTTTTGAACGGAAGATATTTCCTTTTTCACCATAGCCCTCTATGGGCTTCCAAATATCCCTTTGCCAATTCCACAAGAACAGCCTTAGCGAAAGGCTTCTTGAAGGGAAAGATGTAACTCTGTGAGATGAATTAACAGAACACAGAGCAGTTTCTCAGAAAGCTTCTTTCCAATTTGGAACGGAAGATATTTCCTTTTTCACCATAGCCCTCTATGGGCTTCCAAATATCCCTTTGCCAATTCCACAAGAACAGCCTTAGCGAAAGGCTTCTTGAAGGGAAAGATGTAACTCTGTGAGATGAATTAACAGAACACAGAGCAGTTTCTCAGAAAGCTTCTTTCCAGTTTGAACGGAAGATATTTCCTTTTTCACCATAGCCCTCTATGGGCTTCCAAATATCCCTTTGCCAATTCGACAAGAACAGCCTTAGCGAAAGGCTTCTTGAAGGGAAACATGTAACTCTGTGAGATGAATTAACAGAACACAGAGCAGTTTCGCAGAAAGCTTCTTTCCAGTTTTGAACGGAAGATATTTCGTTTTTCACCATAGCCCTCAATGGGCTTCCAAATATCCCTTTGCCAATTCCACAAGAACAACCTTAGCGAAAGGCTTCTTGAAGGGAAAGATGTAACTCTGTGAGATGAATTAACAGAACACAGAGCAGTTTCTGAGAAAGCTTCTTTCCAGTTTTGAACGGAAGATATTTCCTTTTTCACCATAGCCCTCTATGGGCTTCCAAATATCCCTTTGCCAATTCCACAAGAACAGCCTTAGCGAAAGGCTTCTTGAAGGGAAAGATGTAACTCTGTGAGATGAATTAACAGAACACAGAGCAGTTTCTCAGAAAGCTTCTTTCCAGTTTTGAACGGAAGATATTTCCTTTTTCACCATAGCCCTCTATGGGCTTCCAAATATCCCTTTGCCAATTCCACAAGAACAGCCTTAGCGAAAGGCTTCTTGAATGGAAAGATGTAACTCTGTGAGATGAATTAACAGAACACAGAGCAGTTTCTGAGAAAGCTTCTTTCCAGTTTTGAACGGAAGATATTTCCTTTTTCACCATAGCCCTCTATGGGCTTCCAAATATCCCTTTGCCAATTCCACAAGAACAGCCTTAGCGAAAGGCTTCTTGAAGGGAAAGATGTAACTCTGTGAGACGAATTAACAGAACACAGAGCAGTTTCTCAAAAAGCTTCTTTCCAGTTTTGAACGGAAGATATTTCCTTTTTCACCATAGCCCTCTATGGGCTTCCAAATATCCCTTTGCCAATTCCACAAGAACAGCCTTAGCGAAAGGCTTCTTGAAGGGAAAGATGTAACTCTGTGAGATGAATTAACAGAACACAGAGCAGTTTCTCAGAAAGCTTCTTTCCAGTTTTGAACGGAAGATATTTCCTTTTTCACCATAGCCCTCTATGGGCTTCCAAATATCCCTTTGCCAATTCCACAAGAACAGCCTTAGCGAAAGGCTTCTTGAAGGGAAAGATGTAACTCTGTGAGACGAATTAACAGAACACAGAGCAGTTTCCCAGAAAGCTTCTTTCCAGTTTTGAACGGAAGATATTTCCTTTTTCACCATAGCCGTCTATGGGCTTCCAAATATCCCTTTGCCAATTCCACAAGAACAGCCTTAGCGAAAGGCTTCTTGAAGGGAAAGATGTAACTCTGTGAGACGAATTAACAGAACACAGAGCAGTTTCTCAAAAAGCTTCTTTCCAGTTTTGAACGGAAGATATTTCCTTTTTCACCATAGCCCTCTATGGGCTTCCAAATATCCCTTTGCCAATTCCACAAGAACAGCCTTAGCGAAAGGCTTCTTGAAGGGAAAGATGTAACTCTGTGAGATGAATTAACAGAACACAGAGCAGTTTCTCAGAAAGCTTCTTTCCAGTTTTGAACGGAAGATATTTCCTTTTTCACCATAGCCCTCTATGGGCTTCCAAATATCCCTTTGCCAATTCCACAAGAAGAGCCTTAGCGAAAGGCTTCTTGAAGGGAAAGATGTAACTCTGTGAGATGAATTAACAGAACACAGAGCAGTTTCTCAGAAAGCTTCTTTCCAGTTTTGAAAGGAAGATATTTCCTTTTTCACAATAGCCCTCTATGGGCTTCCAAATATCCCTTTGCCAATTCCACAAGAACAGCCTTAGCGAAAGGCTTCTTGAAGGGAAAGATGTAACTCGGTGAGATGAATTAACAGAACATAGAACAGTTTCTCAGAAAGCTTCTTTCCAGTTTTGAACGGAAGATATTTCCTTTTTCACCATAGCCCTCTATGGGCTTCCAAATATCCCTTTGCCAATTCCACAAGAACAGCCTTAGCGAAAGGCTTCTTGAAGGGAAAGATGTAACTCTGTGAGATGAATTAACAGAACACAGAGCGGTTTCTCAGAAAGCTTCTTTCCAGTTTTGAACGGAAGATATTTCCTTTTTCACCATAGCCCTCTATGGGCTTCCAAATATCCCTTTGCCAATTCCACAAGAACAGCCTTAGCGAAAGGCTTCTTGAAGGAAAAGATGTAACTCTGTGAGATGAATTAACAGAACACAGAGAAGTTTCTTGAAAGCTTCTTTCCAGTTTTGAACGGAAGATATTTCCTTTTTCACCATAGCCCTCTATGGGCTTCCAAATATCCCTTTGCCAATTCCACAAGAACAGCCTTAGCGAAAGGCTGCTTGAAGGGAAAGATGTAACTCTGTGAGATGAATTAACAGAACACAGAGCACTTTCTCAGAAAGCTTCTTTCCAGTTTTGAACGGAAGATATTTCCTTTTTCACCATAGCCCTCTATGGGCTTCCAAATATCTCTTTGCCAATTCCACAAGAACAGCCTTAGCGAAAGGCTTCTTGAAGGGAAAGATGTAACTCTGTGAGATGAATTAACAGAACACAGAGAAGTATCTTGAAAGCTTCTTTCCAGTTTTGAACTGAAGATATTTCCTTTTTCACCATAGCCCTCTATGGGCTTCCAAATATCCCTTTGCCAATTCCACAAGAACAGGCTTAGCGAAAGGCTTCTTGAAGGGAAAGATGTAACTCTGTGAGATGAATTAACAGAACACAGAGCAGTTTCTCAGAAAGCTTCTTTCCAGTTTTGAACGGAAGATATTCCCTTTTTCACCATAGCCCTCTATGGGCTTCCAAATATCCCTTTGCCAATTCCACAAGAACAGCCTTAGCGAAAGGGTTCTTGAAGGGAAGATGTAACTCTGTGAGATGAATTAACAGAACACAGAGCAGTTTCTCAGAAAGCTTCTTTCCAGTTTTGAACGGAAGATATTTCCTTTTTCACCGTAGCCCTCTATCGGCTTCAAAATATCCCTTTGCCAATTCCACAAGAACAGCCTAAGCGAAAGGCTTCTTGAAGGGAAAGATGTAACTCTGTGAGATGAATTAACAGAACACAGAGCAGTTTCTCAGAAAGCTTCTTTCCAGTTTTGAACGGAAGATATTTCCTTTTTCACCATAGCCCTCTATGGGCTTCCAAATATCCCTTTGCCAATTCCACAAGAACAGCCTTAGCGAAAGGCTTCTTGAAGGGAAAGATGTAACTCTGTGAGATGAAATAACGAAACACCGAGCAGTTTCTCAGAATGCTTCTTTCCAGTTTTGAACGGAAGATATTTCCTTTTTCACCATAGCCCTCTATGGGCTTCCAAATATCCCTTTGCCAATTCCACAAGAACAGCCTTAGCGAAAGGCTTCTTGAAGGGAAAGATGTAACTCTGTGAGATGAATTAACAGAACACAGAGCAGTTTCTCAGAAAGCTTCTTTCCAGTTTTGAACGGAAGATATTTCCTTTTTCAACATAGCCCTCTATGGGCTTCCAAATATCCCTTTGCCAATTCCACAAGAACAGCCTTAGCGAAAGGCTTCTTGAAGGGAAAGATGTAACTCTGTGAGATGAATTAACAGAACACAGAGCAGTTTCTCAGAAAGCTTCTTTCCAGTTTTGAACGGAAGATATTTCCTTTTTCACCATAGCCCTCTATGGGCTTCCAAATATCCCTTTGCCAATTACACAAGAACAGCCTTAGCGAAAGGCTTCTTGAAGGGAAAGATGTAACTCTGTGAGATGAATTAACAAAACACAGAACAGTTTCTCAGAAAGTTCTTTCCAGTTTTGAACGGAAGATATTCCCTTTTTCACCATAGCCCTCTATGGGCTTCCAAATATCCCTTTGCCAATTCCACAAGAACAGCCTTAGCGAAAGGCTTCTTGAAGCGAAAGATGTAACTCTGTGAGATGAATTAACAGAACACACAGCAGTTTCTCAGAAAGCTTCTTTCCAGTTTTGAACGGAAGATTTTTCCTTTTTCACCATAGCCCTCTATGGGCTTCCAAATATCCCTTTGCCAATTCCACAAGAACAGCCTTAGCGAAAGGCTTCTTGAAGGGAAAGATGTAACTCTGTGAGATGAATTAGCAGAACACAGAACAGTTTCTCAGAAAGCTTCTTTCCAGTTTTGAACGGAAGATATTTCCTTTTTCACCATAGCCCTCTATGGGCTTCCAAATATCCCTTTGCCAATTCCACAAGAACAGCCTTAGCGAAAGGCTTCTTGAAGGGAAAGATGTAACTCTGTGAGATGAATTAACAGTACACAGAGCAGTTTCTCAGAATGCTTCTTTCCAGTTTTGAACGGAAGATATTTCCTTTTTAACCATAGCCCTCTATGGGCTTCCAAATATCCCTTTGCCAATTCCCCAAGAACAGCCTTAGCGAAAGGCTTCTTGAAGGTAAAGATTTAACTCTGTGAGATGAATTAACAGAACACAGAGCAGTTTCTCAGAAAGCTTCTTTCCAGTTTGAACGGAAGATATTTCCTTTTTCACCATAGCCCTCTATGGGCTTCCAAATATCCCTTTGCCAATTCGACAAGAACAGCCTTAGCGAAAGGCTTCTTGACGGGAAACATGTAACTCTGTGAGATGAATTTACAGAACACAGAGCAGTTTCGCAGGAAGCTTCTTTCCAGTTTTGAACGGAAGATATTTCCTTTTTCACCATAGCCCTCTATGGGCTTCCAAATATCCCTTTGCCAATTCCACAAGAACAACCTTAGCGAAAGGCTTCTTGAAGGGAAAGATGTAACTCTGTGAGATGAATTAACAGAACACAGAGCAGTTTCTCAGAAAGCTTCTTTCCAGTTTTGAACGGAAGATATTTCCTTTTTCACCATAGCCCTCTATGGGCTTCCAAATATCCCTTTGCTAATTCCACAAGAACAGCCTTAGCGAAAGGCTTCTTGAAGGGAAAGATGTAACTCTGTGAGATGAATTAACAGAACACAGAGCAGTTTCTCAGAAAGCTTCTTTCCAGTTTTGAACGGAAGATATTTCCTTTTTCACCATAGCCCTCTATGGGCTTCCAAATATCCCTTTGCCAATTCCACAAGAACAGCCTTAGCGAAAGGCTTCTTGAAGGGAAAGATGTAACTCTGTGAGATGAAATAACAAAACACCGAGCAGTTTCTCAGAAAGCTTCTTTCCAGTTTTGAACGGAAGATATTTCCTTTTTCACCATAGCCCTCTATGGGCTTCCAAATATCCCTTTGCCAATTCCACAAGAACAGCCTTAGAGAAAGGCTTCTTGAAGGGAAAGATGTAACTCTGTGAGATGAATTAACAGAACATAGAACAGTTTCTCAGAAAGCTTCTTTCCAGTTTTGAACAGAAGATATTTCCTTTTTCACTATAGCCCTCTATGGGCTTCCAAATATCCCTTTGCCAATTCCACAAGAACAGCCTTAGCGAAAGGCTTCTTGAAGGGAAAGATGTAACTCTGTGAGATGAATTAACAGAACACAGAGCAGTTTCTCAGAAAGCTTCTTTCCAGTTTTGAACGGAAGATATTTCCTTTTTCACAATAGCCCTCTATGGGCTTCCAAATATCCCTTTGCCAATTCCACAAGAACAGCCTTAGGGAAAGACTCCTTGAAGGGAAAGATGTAACTCTGTGAGACGAATTAACAGAACACAGAGCAGTTTCTCAGAAAGCTTCTTTCCAGTTTTGAACGGAAGATATTTCCTTTTTCACATAGCCCTCTATGGGCTTCCAAATATCCCTTTGCCAATTCCACAAGAACAGCCTTAGCGAAAGGCTTCTTGAAGGGAAAGATGTAACTCTGTGAGATGAATTAACAGAACACAGAGCAGTTTCTCAGAAAGCTTCTTTCCAGTTTTGAACGGAAGATATTTCCTTTTTCACCATAGCCCTCTATGGGCTTCCAAATATCCCTTTGCCAATTCCACAAGAACAGCCTTAGCGAAAGGCTTCTTGAAGGGAAAGATGTAACTCTGTGAGATGAATTAACAAAACACCGAGCAGTTTCTCAGAAAGCTTCTTTCCAGTTTTGAACGGAAGATATTTCCTTTTTCACCATAGCCCTCTATGGGCTTCCAAATATCCCTTTGCCAATTCCACAAGAACAGCCTTAGCGAAAGGCTTCTTGAAGGGAAAGATGTAACTCTCTGAGATGAATTAACAGAACACAGAGCAGTTTCTCAGAAAGCTTCTTTCCAGTTTTGAACGGAAGATATTTCCTTTTTCACAATAGCCCTCTATGGGCTTCCAAATATCTCTTTGCCAATTCCACAAGAACAGCCTTAGCGAAAGGCTTCTTGAAGGGAAAGATGTAACTCTGTGAGATGAATTAACAAAACACAGAGCAGTTTCTCAGAAAGCTTCTTTCCAGTTTTGAACGGAAGATATTTCCTTTTTCACCATAGCCTTCTATGGGCTTCCAAATATCCATTGGCCAATTCCACAAGAACAGCCTTAGCGAAAGGCTTCTTGAAGGGAAAGATGTAACTCTGTGAGATGAATTAACAGAACACAGAGCAGTTTCTCAGAAGGCTTCATTCCAGTTTTGAACGGAAGATATTTCCTTTTTCACAATAGCCCTCTAAGGGCTTCCAAATATCCCTTTGCCAATTCCACAAGAACAGCCTTAGCGAAAAGCTTCTTGAAGGGAAAGATGTAACTCTGTGAGATGAATTAACAGAACACAGAGCAGTTTCTCAGAAAGCTTCTTTCCAGTTTTGAACGGAAGGTATTTCCTTTTTCACCATAGCCCTCTATGGGCTTCCAAATATCCCTTTGCCAATTCCACAAGAACAGCCTTAGCGAAAGGCTTCTTGAAGGGAAAGATGTAACTCTGGGAGATGAATTAGGAAAACACCGAGCAGTTTCTCAGAAAGCTTCTTTCCAGTTTTGAACGGAAGATATTTCCTTTTTCACCATAGCCCTCTATGGGCTTCCAAATATACCTTTGCCAATTCCACAAGAAGAGCCTTAGCGAAAGGCTTCTTGAAGGGAAAGATGTAACTCTGTGAGATGAATTAACAGAACACAGAGCGGTTTCTCAGAAAGCTTCTTTCCAGTTTTGAAAGGAAGATATTTCCTTTTTCACAATAGCCCTCTATGGGCTTCCAAATATCCCTTTGCCAATTCCACAAGAACAGCCTTAGCGAAAGGCTTCTTGAAGGGAAAGATGTAACTCGGTGAGATGAATTAACAGAACATACAGCAGTTTCTCAGAAAGCTTCTTTCCAGTTTTGAACGGAAGATATTTCCTTTTTCACCATAGCCCTCTATGGGCTTCCAAATATCCCTTTGCCAATTCCACAAGAACAGCCTTAGCGAAAGGCTT
Organism: Chlorocebus sabaeus; assembly: GCF_047675955.1. Lineage (NCBI taxonomy): Eukaryota > Metazoa > Chordata > Mammalia > Primates > Cercopithecidae > Chlorocebus > Chlorocebus sabaeus. The sequence continues at coordinate 2,027,058 of NW_027327504.1, forward strand.
CTTGAAGGGAAAGATGTAACTCTGTGAGATGAATTAACAGAACACAGAGCAGTTTCTCAGAAAGCTTCTTTCCAATTTGGAACGGAAGATATTTCCTTTTTCACCATAGCCCTCTATGGGCTTCCAAATATCCCTTTGCCAATTCCACAAGAACAGCCTTAGCGAAAGGCTTCTTGAAGGGAAAGATGTAACTCTGTGAGATGAATTAACAGAACACAGAGCAGTTTCTCAGAAAGCTTCTTTCCAGTTTGAACGGAAGATATTTCCTTTTTCACCATAGCCCTCTATGGGCTTCCAAATATCCCTTTGCCAATTCGACAAGAACAGCCTTAGCGAAAGGCTTCTTGAAGGGAAACATGTAACTCTGTGAGATGAATTAACAGAACACAGAGCAGTTTCGCAGAAAGCTTCTTTCCAGTTTTGAACGGAAGATATTTCGTTTTTCACCATAGCCCTCAATGGGCTTCCAAATATCCCTTTGCCAATTCCACAAGAACAACCTTAGCGAAAGGCTTCTTGAAGGGAAAGATGTAACTCTGTGAGATGAATTAACAGAACACAGAGCAGTTTCTGAGAAAGCTTCTTTCCAGTTTTGAACGGAAGATATTTCCTTTTTCACCATAGCCCTCTATGGGCTTCCAAATATCCCTTTGCCAATTCCACAAGAACAGCCTTAGCGAAAGGCTTCTTGAAGGGAAAGATGTAACTCTGTGAGATGAATTAACAGAACACAGAGCAGTTTCTCAGAAAGCTTCTTTCCAGTTTTGAACGGAAGATATTTCCTTTTTCACCATAGCCCTCTATGGGCTTCCAAATATCCCTTTGCCAATTCCACAAGAACAGCCTTAGCGAAAGGCTTCTTGAATGGAAAGATGTAACTCTGTGAGATGAATTAACAGAACACAGAGCAGTTTCTGAGAAAGCTTCTTTCCAGTTTTGAACGGAAGATATTTCCTTTTTCACCATAGCCCTCTATGGGCTTCCAAATATCCCTTTGCCAATTCCACAAGAACAGCCTTAGCGAAAGGCTTCTTGAAGGGAAAGATGTAACTCTGTGAGACGAATTAACAGAACACAGAGCAGTTTCTCAAAAAGCTTCTTTCCAGTTTTGAACGGAAGATATTTCCTTTTTCACCATAGCCCTCTATGGGCTTCCAAATATCCCTTTGCCAATTCCACAAGAACAGCCTTAGCGAAAGGCTTCTTGAAGGGAAAGATGTAACTCTGTGAGATGAATTAACAGAACACAGAGCAGTTTCTCAGAAAGCTTCTTTCCAGTTTTGAACGGAAGATATTTCCTTTTTCACCATAGCCCTCTATGGGCTTCCAAATATCCCTTTGCCAATTCCACAAGAACAGCCTTAGCGAAAGGCTTCTTGAAGGGAAAGATGTAACTCTGTGAGACGAATTAACAGAACACAGAGCAGTTTCCCAGAAAGCTTCTTTCCAGTTTTGAACGGAAGATATTTCCTTTTTCACCATAGCCGTCTATGGGCTTCCAAATATCCCTTTGCCAATTCCACAAGAACAGCCTTAGCGAAAGGCTTCTTGAAGGGAAAGATGTAACTCTGTGAGACGAATTAACAGAACACAGAGCAGTTTCTCAAAAAGCTTCTTTCCAGTTTTGAACGGAAGATATTTCCTTTTTCACCATAGCCCTCTATGGGCTTCCAAATATCCCTTTGCCAATTCCACAAGAACAGCCTTAGCGAAAGGCTTCTTGAAGGGAAAGATGTAACTCTGTGAGATGAATTAACAGAACACAGAGCAGTTTCTCAGAAAGCTTCTTTCCAGTTTTGAACGGAAGATATTTCCTTTTTCACCATAGCCCTCTATGGGCTTCCAAATATCCCTTTGCCAATTCCACAAGAAGAGCCTTAGCGAAAGGCTTCTTGAAGGGAAAGATGTAACTCTGTGAGATGAATTAACAGAACACAGAGCAGTTTCTCAGAAAGCTTCTTTCCAGTTTTGAAAGGAAGATATTTCCTTTTTCACAATAGCCCTCTATGGGCTTCCAAATATCCCTTTGCCAATTCCACAAGAACAGCCTTAGCAAAAGGCTTCTTGAAGGGAAAGATGTAACTCGGTGAGATGAATTAACAGAACATAGAACAGTTTCTCAGAAAGCTTCTTTCCAGTTTTGAACGGAAGATATTTCCTTTTTCACCATAGCCCTCTATGGGCTTCCAAATATCCCTTTGCCAATTCCACAAGAACAGCCTTAGCGAAAGGCTTCTTGAAGGGAAAGATGTAACTCTGTGAGATGAATTAACAGAACACAGAGCGGTTTCTCAGAAAGCTTCTTTCCAGTTTTGAACGGAAGATATTTCCTTTTTCACCATAGCCCTCTATGGGCTTCCAAATATCCCTTTGCCAATTCCACAAGAACAGCCTTAGCGAAAGGCTTCTTGAAGGAAAAGATGTAACTCTGTGAGATGAATTAACAGAACACAGAGAAGTTTCTTGAAAGCTTCTTTCCAGTTTTGAACGGAAGATATTTCCTTTTTCACCATAGCCCTCTATGGGCTTCCAAATATCCCTTTGCCAATTCCACAAGAACAGCCTTAGCGAAAGGCTGCTTGAAGGGAAAGATGTAACTCTGTGAGATGAATTAACAGAACACAGAGCACTTTCTCAGAAAGCTTCTTTCCAGTTTTGAACGGAAGATATTTCCTTTTTCACCATAGCCCTCTATGGGCTTCCAAATATCCCTTTGCCAATTCCACAAGAACAGCCTTAGCGAAAGGCTTCTTGAAGGGAAAGATGTAACTCTGTGAGATGAATTAACAGAACACAGAGCAGTTTCTCAGAAAGCTTCTTTCCAGTTTTGAACGGAAGATATTTCCTTTTTCACCATAGCCCTCTATGGGCTTCCAAATATCCCTTTGCCAATTACACAAGAACAGCCTTAGCGAAAGGCTTCTTGAAGGGAAAGATGTAACTCTGTGAGATGAATTAACAAAACACAGAACAGTTTCTCAGAAAGTTCTTTCCAGTTTTGAACGGAAGATATTCCCTTTTTCACCATAGCCCTCTATGGGCTTCCAAATATCCCTTTGCCAATTCCACAAGAACAGCCTTAGCGAAAGGCTTCTTGAAGCGAAAGATGTAACTCTGTGAGATGAATTAACAGAACACACAGCAGTTTCTCAGAAAGCTTCTTTCCAGTTTTGAACGGAAGATTTTTCCTTTTTCACCATAGCCCTCTATGGGCTTCCAAATATCCCTTTGCCAATTCCACAAGAACAGCCTTAGCGAAAGGCTTCTTGAAGGGAAAGATGTAACTCTGTGAGATGAATTAACAGAACACAGAACAGTTTCTCAGAAAGCTTCTTTCCAGTTTTGAACGGAAGATATTTCCTTTTTCACCATAGCCCTCTATGGGCTTCCAAATATCCCTTTGCCAATTCCACAAGAACAGCCTTAGCGAAAGGCTTCTTGAAGGGAAAGATGTAACTCTGTGAGATGAATTAACAGTACACAGAGCAGTTTCTCAGAATGCTTCTTTCCAGTTTTGAACGGAAGATATTTCCTTTTTAACCATAGCCCTCTATGGGCTTCCAAATATCCCTTTGCCAATTCCCCAAGAACAGCCTTAGCGAAAGGCTTCTTGAAGTTAAAGATGTAACTCTGTGAGATGAATTAACAGAACACAGAGCAGTTTCTCAGAAAGCTTCTTTCCAGTTTGAACGGAAGATATTTCCTTTTTCACCATAGCCCTCTATGGGCTTCCAAATATCCCTTTGCCAATTCGACAAGAACAGCCTTAGCGAAAGGCTTCTTGACGGGAAACATGTAACTCTGTGAGATGAATTTACAGAACACAGAGCAGTTTCGCAGGAAGCTTCTTTCCAGTTTTGAACGGAAGATATTTCCTTTTTCACCATAGCCCTCTATGGGCTTCCAAATATCCCTTTGCCAATTCCACAAGAACAACCTTAGCGAAAGGCTTCTTGAAGGGAAAGATGTAACTCTGTGAGATGAATTAACAGAACACAGAGCAGTTTCTCAGAAAGCTTCTTTCCAGTTTTGAACGGAAGATATTTCCTTTTTCACCATAGCCCTCTATGGGCTTCCAAATATCCCTTTGCCAATTCCACAAGAACAGCCTTAGCGAAAGGCTTCTTGAAGGGAAAGATGTAACTCTGTGAGATGAATTAACAGAACACAGAGCAGTTTCTCAGAAAGCTTCTTTCCAGTTTTGAACGGAAGATATTTCCTTTTTCACCATAGCCCTCTATGGGCTTCCAAATATCCCTTTGCCAATTCCACAAGAACAGCCTTAGCGAAAGGCTTCTTGAAGGGAAAGATGTAACTCTGTGAGATGAAATAACAAAACACCGAGCAGTTTCTCAGAAAGCTTCTTTCCAGTTTTGAACGGAAGATATTTCCTTTTTCACCATAGCCCTCTATGGGCTTCCAAATATCCCTTTGCCAATTCCACAAGAACAGCCTTAGAGAAAGGCTTCTTGAAGGGAAAGATGTAACTCTGTGAGATGAATTAACAGAACATAGAACAGTTTCTCAGAAAGCTTCTTTCCAGTTTTGAACGGAAGATATTTCCTTTTTCACTATAGCCCTCTATGGGCTTCCAAATATCCCTTTGCCAATTCCACAAGAACAGCCTTAGCGAAAGGCTTCTTGAAGGGAAAGATGTAACTCTGTGAGATGAATTAACAGAACACAGAGCAGTTTCTCAGAAAGCTTCTTTCCAGTTTTGAACGGAAGATATTTCCTTTTTCACAATAGCCCTCTATGGGCTTCCAAATATCCCTTTGCCAATTCCACAAGAACAGCCTTAGGGAAAGACTCCTTGAAGGGAAAGATGTAACTCTGTGAGACGAATTAACAGAACACAGAGCAGTTTCTCAGAAAGCTTCTTTCCAGTTTTGAACGGAAGATATTTCCTTTTTCACATAGCCCTCTATGGGCTTCCAAATATCCCTTTGCCAATTCCACAAGAACAGCCTTAGCGAAAGGCTTCTTGAAGGGAAAGATGTAACTCTGTGAGATGAATTAACAGAACACAGAGCAGTTTCTCAGAAAGCTTCTTTCCAGTTTTGAACGGAAGATATTTCCTTTTTCACCATAGCCCTCTATGGGCTTCCAAATATCCCTTTGCCAATTCCACAAGAACAGCCTTAGCGAAAGGCTTCTTGAAGGGAAAGATGTAACTCTGTGAGATGAATTAACAAAACACCGAGCAGTTTCTCAGAAAGCTTCTTTCCAGTTTTGAACGGAAGATATTTCCTTTTTCACCATAGCCCTCTATGGGCTTCCAAATATCCCTTTGCCAATTCCACAAGAACAGCCTTAGCGAAAGGCTTCTTGAAGGGAAAGATGTAACTCTCTGAGATGAATTAACAGAACACAGAGCAGTTTCTCAGAAAGCTTCTTTCCAGTTTTGAACGGAAGATATTTCCTTTTTCACAATAGCCCTCTATGGGCTTCCAAATATCTCTTTGCCAATTCCACAAGAACAGCCTTAGCGAAAGGCTTCTTGAAGGGAAAGATGTAACTCTGTGAGATGAATTAACAAAACACAGAGCAGTTTCTCAGAAAGCTTCTTTCCAGTTTTGAACGGAAGATATTTCCTTTTTCACCATAGCCTTCTATGGGCTTCCAAATATCCATTGGCCAATTCCACAAGAACAGCCTTAGCGAAAGGCTTCTTGAAGGGAAAGATGTAACTCTGTGAGATGAATAAACAGAACACAGAGCAGTTTCTCAGAAGGCTTCTTTCCAGTTTTGAACGGAAGATATTTCCTTTTTCACAATAGCCCTCTAAGGGCTTCCAAATATCCCTTTGCCAATTCCACAAGAACAGCCTTAGCGAAAAGCTTCTTGAAGGGAAAGATGTAACTCTGTGAGATGAATTAACAGAACACAGAGCAGTTTCTCAGAAAGCTTCTTTCCAGTTTTGAACGGAAGGTATTTCCTTTTTCACCATAGCCCTCTATGGGCTTCCAAATATCCCTTTGCCAATTCCACAAGAACAGCCTTAGCGAAAGGCTTCTTGAAGGGAAAGATGTAACTCTGGGAGATGAATTAGGAAAACACCGAGCAGTTTCTCAGAAAGCTTCTTTCCAGTTTTGAACGGAAGATATTTCCTTTTTCACCATAGCCCTCTATGGGCTTCCAAATATACCTTTGCCAATTCCACAAGAAGAGCCTTAGCGAAAGGCTTCTTGAAGGGAAAGATGTAACTCTGTGAGATGAATTAACAGAACACAGAGCGGTTTCTCAGAAAGCTTCTTTCCAGTTTTGAAAGGAAGATATTTCCTTTTTCACAATAGCCCTCTATGGGCTTCCAAATATCCCTTTGCCAATTCCACAAGAACAGCCTTAGCGAAAGGCTTCTTGAAGGGAAAGATGTAACTCGGTGAGATGAATTAACAGAACACAGAGCAGTTTCTCAGAAAGCTTCTTTCCAGTTTTGAACGGAAGATATTTCCTTTTTCACCATAGCCCTCTATGGGCTTCCAAATATCCCTTTGCCAATTCCACAAGAACAGCCTTAGCGAAAGGCTTCTTGAAGGAAAAGATGTAACTCTGTGAGATGAATTAACAGAACACAGAGAAGTATCTTGAAAGCTTCTTTCCAGTTTTGAACGGAAGATATTTCCTTTTTCACCATAGCCCTCTATGGGCTTCCAAATATCCCTTTGCCAATTCCACAAGAACAGCCTTAGCGAAAGGCTTCTTGAAGGGAAAGATGTAACTCTGTGAGATGAATTAACAGAACACAGAGCAGTTTCTCAGAAAGCTTCTTTCCAGTTTTGAACGGAAGATATTCCCTTTTTCACCATAGCCCTCTATGGGCTTCCAAATATCCCTTTGCCAATTCCACAAGAACAGCCTTAGCGAAAGGCTTCTTGAAGGGAAAGATGTAACTCTGTGAGATGAATTAACAGAACACAGAGCAGTTTCTCAGAAAGCTTCTTTCCAGTTTTGAACGGAAGATATTACCTTTTTCACCATAGCCCTCTATGGGCTTCCAAATATCCCTTTGCCAATTCCTCAAGAACAGCCTTAGCGAAAGGCTTCTAGAAGGGAAAGATGTAACTCTGTGAGATGAATTAACAGAACACAGAGCAGTTTCTCAGAAAGCTTCTTTCCAGTTTTGAACGGAAGATATTTCCTTTTTCACCATAGCCCTCTATGGGCTTCCAAATATCCCTTTGCCAATTCCACAAGAACAGCCTTAGAGAAAGGCTTCTTGAAGGGAAAGATGTAACTCTGTGAGATGAATTAACAGAACATAGAACAGTTTCTCAGAAAGCTTCTTTCCAGTTTTGAACGGAAGACATTTCCTTTTTCACCATAGCCCTCTATGGGCTTCCAAATATCCCTTTGCCAATTCCACAAGAACAGCCTTAGCGAAAGGCTTCTTGAAGGGAAAGATGTAACTCTGTGAGATGAATTAACAGAACACAGAGCAGTTTCTCAGAAACCTTCTTTCCAGTTTTGAACGGAAGATATTTCCTTTTCCACCATAGCCCTCTATGGGCTTCCAAATATCCCTTTGCCAATTCCACAAGAACAGCCTTAGCGAAAGACTCCTGGAAGGGAAAGATGTAACTCTGTGAGACGAATTAACAGAACACAGAGCAGTTTCTCAGAAAGCTTCTTTCCAGTTTTGAACGGAAGATATTTCCTTTTTCACATAGCCCTCTATGGGCTTCCAAATATCCCTTTGCCAATTCCACAAGAACAGCCTTAGCGAAAGGCTTCTTGAAGGGAAAGATGTAACTCTGTGAGATGAATTAACAGAACACAGAGCAGTTTCTCAGAAAGCTTCTTTCCAGTTTTGAACGGAAGATATTTCCTTTTTCACCATAGCCCTCTATGGGCTTCCAAATATCCCTTTGCCAATTCCACAAGAACAGCCTTAGCGAAAGGCTTCTTGAAGGGAAAGATGTAACTCTGTGAGATTAATTAACAGAACACAGAGCAGTTTCTCAGAAAGCTTCTTTCCAGTTTTGAACGGAAGATATTTCCTTTTTCACCATAGCCCTCTATGGGCTTCCAAATATCCCTTTGCCAATTCCACAAGAACAGCCTTAGCGAAAGGCTTCTTGAAGGGAAAGATGTAACTCTGTGAGATGAATTAACAAAACACAGAACAGTTTCTCAGAAAGTTCTTTCCAGTTTTGAACGGAAGATATTTCCTTTTTCACCATAGCCCTCTATGGGCTTCCAAATATCCCTTTGCCAATTCCACAAGAACAGCCTTAGCGAAAGGCTTCTTGAAGGGAAAGATGTAACTCTGTGAGATGAATTAACAGAACATACAGCAGTTTCTCAGAAAGCTTCTTTCCAGTTTTGAACGGAAGATATTTCCTTTTTCACCATAGCCCTCTATGGGCTTCCAAATATCCCTTTGCCAATTCCACAAGAACAGCCTTAGCGAAAGGCTTCTTGAAGGGAAAGATGTAACTCTGTGAGATGAATTAACAGAACACAGAGCAGTTTCTCAGAAAGCTTCTTTCCAATTTGGAACGAAAGATATTTCCTTTTTCACCATAGCCCTCTATGGGCTTCCAAATATCCCTTTGCCAATTCCACAAGAACAGCCTTAGCGAAAGGCTTCTTGAAGGGAAAGATGTAACTCTGTGAGATGAATTAACAGAACACAGAGCAGTTTCTCAGAAAGCTTCTTTCCAGTTTGAACGGAAGATATTTCCTTTTTCACCATAGCCCTCTATGGGCTTCCAAATATCCCTTTGCCAATTCGACAAGAACAGCCTTAGCGAAAGGCTTCTTGAAGGGAAACATGTAACTCTGTGAGATGAATTAACAGAACACAGAGCAGTTTCGCAGAAAGCTTCTTTCCAGTTTTGAACGGAAGATATTTCGTTTTTCACCATAGCCCTCAATGGGCTTCCAAATATCCCTTTGCCAATTCCACAAGAACAGCCTTAGCGAAAGGCTTCTTGAAGGGAAAGATGTAACTCTGTGAGATGAATTAACAGAACACAGAGCAGTTTCTCAGAAAGCTTCTTTCCAGTTTTGAACGGAAGATATTTCCTTTTTCACCATAGCCCTCTATGGGCTTCCAAATATCCCTTTGCCAATTCCACAAGAACAGCCTTAGCGAAAGGCTTCTTGAAGGGAAAGATGTAACTCTGTGAGATCAATTAACAGAACACAGAGCAGTTTCTCAGAAAGCTTCTTTCCAGTTTTGAACGGAAGATATTTCCTTTTTCACCATAGCCCTCTATGGGCTTCCAAATATCCCTTTGCCAATTCCACAAGAACAGCCTTAGCGAAAGGCTTCTTGAAGGGAAAGATGTAACTCTGTGAGATGAATTAACAGAACATACAGCAGTTTCTCAGAAAGCTTCTTTCCAGTTTTGAACGGAAGATATTTCCTTTTTCACCATAGCCCTCTATGGGCTTCCAAATATCCCTTTGCCAATTCCACAAGAACAGCCTTAGCGAAAGGCTTCTTGAAGGGAAAGATGTAACTCTGTGAGATGAATTAACAGAACACAGAGCAGTTTCTCAGAAAGCTTCTTTCCAATTTGGAACGAAAGATATTTCCTTTTTCACCATAGCCCTCTATGGGCTTCCAAATATCCCTTTGCCAATTCCACAAGAACAGCCTTAGCGAAAGGCTTCTTGAAGGGAAAGATGTAACTCTGTGAGATGAATTAACAGAACACAGAGCAGTTTCTCAGAAAGCTTCTTTCCAGTTTGAACAGAAGATATTTCCTTTTTCACCATAGCCCTCTATGGGCTTCCAAATATCCCTTTGCCAATTCGACAAGAACAGCCTTAGCGAAAGGCTTCTTGAAGGGAAACATGTAACTCTGTGAGATGAATTAACAGAACACAGAGCAGTTTCGCAGAAAGCTTCTTTCCAGTTTTGAACGGAAGATATTTCGTTTTTCACCATAGCCCTCAATGGGCTTCCAAATATCCCTTTGCCAATTCCACAAGAACAGCCTTAGCGAAAGGCTTCTTGAAGGGAAAGATGTAACTCTGTGAGATGAATTAACAGAACACAGAGCAGTTTCTCAGAAAGCTTCTTTCCAGTTTTGAACGGAAGATATTTCCTTTTTCACCATAGCCCTCTATGGGCTTCCAAATATCCCTTTGCCAATTCCACAAGAACAGCCTTAGCGAAAGGCTTCTTGAAGGGAAAGATGTAACTCTGTGAGATGAATTAACAGAACACAGAGCAGTTTCTCAGAAGGCTTCTTTCCAGTTTTGAACGGAAGATATTTCCTTTTTCACCATAGCCCTCTATGGGCTTCCAAATATCCCTTTGCCAATTCCACAAGAACAGCCTTAGCGAAAGGCTTCTTGAAGGGAAAGATGTAACTCTGTGAGATGAATTAACAGAACACAGAGCAGTTTCTCAGAAGGCTTCTTTCCAGTTTTGAACGGAAGATATTTCCTTTTTCACAATAGCCCTCTAAGGGCTTCCAAATATCCCTTTGCCAATTCCACAAGAACAGCCTTAGCGAAAAGCTTCTTGAAGGGAAAGATGTAACTCTGTGAGATGAATTAACAGAACACAGAGCAGTTTCTCAGAAAGCTTCTTTCCAGTTTTGAACGGAAGATATTTCCTTTTTCACCATAGCCCTCTATGGGCTTCCAAATATCCCTTTGCCAATTCCACAAGAACAGCCTTAGCGAAAGGCTTCTTGAAGGGAAAGATGTAACTCTGTGAGATGAATTACCAGAACACAGAGCAGTTTCTCAGAAAGCTTCTTTCCAGTTTTGAACGGAAGGTATTTCCTTTTTCACCATAGCCCTCTATGGGCTTCCAAATATCCCTTTGCCAATTCCACAAGAACAGCCTTAGCGAAAGGCTTCTTGAAGGGAAAGATGTAACTCTGTGAGATGAATTACCAAAACACAGAACAGTTTCTCAGAAAGTTCTTTCCAGTTTTGAACGGAAGATATTCCCTTTTTCACCATAGCCCTCTATGGGCTTCCAAATATCCCTTTGCCAATTCCACAAGAACAGCCTTAGCGAAAGGCTTCTTGAAGGGAAAGATGTAACTCTGTGAGATGAATTAACAGAACATACAGCAGTTTCTCAGAAAGCTTCTTTCCAGTTTTGAACGGAAGATATTTCCTTTTTCACCATAGCCCTCTATGGGCTTCCAAATATCCCTTTGCCAATTCCACAAGAACAGCCTTAGCGAAAGGCTTCTTGAAGGGAAAGATGTAACTCTGTGAGATGAATTAACAGAACACAGAGCAGTTTCTCAGAAAGCTTCTTTCCAATTTGGAACGAAAGATATTTCCTTTTTCACCATAGCCCTCTATGGGCTTCCAAATATCCCTTTGCCAATTCCACAAGAACAGCCTTAGCGAAAGGCTTCTTGAAGGGAAAGATGTAACTCCGTGAGATGAATTAACAGAACACAGAGCAGTTTCTCAGAAAGCTTCTTTCCAGTTTGAACAGAAGATATTTCCTTTTTCACCATAGCCCTCTATGGGCTTCCAAATATCCCTTTGCCAATTCGACAAGAACAGCCTTAGAGAAAGGCTTCTTGAAGGGAAACATGTAACTCTGTGAGATGAATTAACAGAACACAGGGCAGTTTCGCAGAAAGCTTCTTTCCAGTTTTGAACGGAAGATATTTCGTTTTTCACCATAGCCCTCAATGGGCTTCCAAATATCCCTTTGCCAATTCCACAAGAACAGCCTTAGCGAAAGGCTTCTGGAAGGGAAAGATGTAACTCTGTGAGATGAATTAACAGAACACAGAGCAGTTTCTCAGAAAGCTTCTTTCCAGTTTTGAACGGAAGATATTTCCTTTTTCACCATAGCCCTCTATGGGCTTCCAAATATCCCTTTGCCAATTCCACAAGAACAGCCTTAGCGAAAGGCTTCTTGAAGGGAAAGATGTAACTCTGTGAGATGAATTAACAGAACACAGAGCAGTTTCTCAGAAGGCTTCTTTCCAGTTTTGAACGGAAGATATTTCCTTTTTCACCATAGCCCTCTATGGGCTTCCAAATATCCCTTTGCCAATTCCACAAGAACAGCCTTAGCGAAAGGCTTCTTGAAGGGAAAGATGTAACTCTGTGAGATGAATTAACAGAACACAGAGCAGTTTCTCAGAAGGCTTCTTTCCAGTTTTGAACGGAAGATATTTCCTTTTTCACAATAGCCCTCTAAGGGCTTCCAAATATCCCTTTGCCAATTCCACAAGAACAGCCTTAGCGAAAAGCTTCTTGAAGGGAAAGATGTAACTCTGTGAGATGAATTAACAGAACACAGAGCAGTTTCTCAGAAAGCTTCTTTCCAGTTTTGAACGGAAGATATTTCCTTTTTCACCATAGCCCTGTATGGGCTTCCAAATATCCCTTTGCCAATTCCACAAGAACAGCCTTAGCGAAAGGCTTCTTGAAGGGAAAGATGTAACTCTGTGAGATGAATTACCAGAACACAGAGCAGTTTCTCAGAAAGCTTCTTTCCAGTTTTGAACGGAAGGTATTTCCTTTTTCACCATAGCCCTCTATGGGCTTCCAAATATCCCTTTGCCAATTCCACAAGAACAGCCTTAGCGAAAGGCTTCTTGAAGGGAAAGATGTAACTCTGTGAGATGAATTAACAGAACACAGAGCAGTTTCTCAGAAACCTTCTTTCCAGTTTTGAACGGAAGATATTTCCTTTTTCACCATAGCCCTCTATGGGCTTCCAAATATCCCTTTGCCAATTCCACAAGAACAGCCTTAGCGAAAGGCTTCTTGAAGGGAAAGATGTAACTCTGTGAGACGAATTAACAGAACACAGAGCAGTTTCCCAGAAAGCTTCTTTCCAGTTTTCAACGGAAGATATTTCCTTTTTCACCATAGCCCTCTATGGGCTTCCAAATATCCCTTTGCCAATTCCACAAGAACAGCCTTAGCGAAAGGCTTCTTGAAGGGAAAGATGTAACTCTGTGAGATGAATTAACAGAACACAGAGCAGTTTCTCAGAAAGCTTCTTTCCAGTTTTGAACGGAAGATATTTCCTTTTTCACCATAGCCCTCTATGGGCTTCCAAATATCCCTTTGCCAATTCCACAAGAACAGCCTTAGCGAAAGGCTTCTTGAAGGGAAAGATGTAACTCTGTGAGATGAATTAGGAAAACACCGAGCAGTTTCTCAGAAAGCTTCTTTCCAGTTTTGAACGGAAGATATTTCCTTTTTCACCATAGCCCTCTATGGGCTTCCAAATATCCCTTTGCCAATTCCACAAGAACAGCCTTAGCGAAAGGCTTCTTGAAGGGAAAGATGTAACTCTGTGAGATGAATTAACAAAACACAGAACAGTTTCTCAGAAAGTTCTTTCCAGTTTTGAACGGAAGATATTCCCTTTTTCACCATAGCCCTCTATGGGCTTCCAAATATCCCTTTGCCAATTCCACAAGAACAGCCTTAGCGAAAGGCTTCTTGAAGGGAAAGATGTAACTCTGTGAGATGAATTAACAGAACATACAGCAGTTTCTCAGAAAGCTTCTTTCCAGTTTTGAACGGAAGATATTTCCTTTTTCACCATAGCCCTCTATGGGCTTCCAAATATCCCTTTGCCAATTCCACAAGAACAGCCTTAGCGAAAGGCTTCTTGAAGGGAAAGATGTAACTCTGTGAGATGAATTAACAGAACACAGAGCAGTTTCTCAGAAAGCTTCTTTCCAATTTGGAACGAAAGATATTTCCTTTTTCACCATAGCCCTCTATGGGCTTCCAAATATCCCTTTGCCAATTCCACAAGAACAGCCTTAGCGAAAGGCTTCTTGAAGGGAAAGATGTAACTCTGTGAGATGAATTAACAGAACACAGAGCAGTTTCTCAGAAAGCTTCTTTCCAGTTTGAACAGAAGATATTTCCTTTTTCACCATAGCCCTCTATGGGCTTCCAAATATCCCTTTGCCAATTCGACAAGAACAGCCTTAGCGAAAGGCTTCTTGAAGGGAAAGATGTAACTCTGTGAGATGAATTAACAGAACACAGAGCAGTTTCTCAGAAACCTTCTTTCCAGTTTTGAACGGAAGATATTTCCTTTTTCACCATAGCCCTCTATGGGCTTCCAAATATCCCTTTGCCAATTCCACAAGAACAGCCTTAGCGAAAGGCTTCTTGAAGGGAAAGATGTAACTCTGTGAGACGAATTAACAGAACACAGAGCAGTTTCCCAGAAAGCTTCTTTCCAGTTTTCAACGGAAGATATTTCCTTTTTCACCATAGCCCTCTATGGGCTTCCAAATATCCCTTTGCCAATTCCACAAGAACAGCCTTAGCGAAAGGCTTCTTGAAGGGAAAGATGTAACTCTGTGAGATGAATTAACAGAACACAGAGCAGTTTCTCAGAAAGCTTCTTTCCAGTTTTGAACGGAAGATATTTCCTTTTTCACCATAGCCCTCTATGGGCTTCCAAATATCCCTTTGCCAATTCCACAAGAACAGCCTTAGCGAAAGGCTTCTTGAAGGGAAAGATGTAACTCTGTGAGATGAATTAGGAAAACACCGAGCAGTTTCTCAGAAAGCTTCTTTCCAGTTTTGAACGGAAGATATTTCCTTTTTCACCATAGCCCTCTATGGGCTTCCAAATATCCCTTTGCCAATTCCACAAGAAGAGCCTTAGCGAAAGGCTTCTTGAAGGGAAAGATGTAACTCTGTGAGATGAATTAACAGAACACAGAGCAGTTTCTCAGAAAGCTTCTTTCCAGTTTTGAAAGGAAGATATTTCCTTTTTCACAATAGCCCTCTATGGGCTTCCAAATATCCCTTTGCCAATTCCACAAGAACAGCCTTAGCGAATGGCTTCTTGAATGGAAAGATGTAACTCGGTGAGATGAATTAACAGAACACAGAGCAGTTTCTCAGAAAGCTTCTTTCCAGTTTTGAACGGAAGATATTTCCTTTTTCACCATAGCCCTCTATGGGCTTCCAAATATCCCTTTGCCAATTCCACAAGAACAGCCTTAGCGAAAGGCTTCTTGAAGGAAAAGATGTAACTCTGTGAGATGAATTAACAGAACACAGAGAAGTATCTTGAAAGCTTCTTTCCAGTTTTGAACGGAAGATATTTCCTTTTTCACCATAGCCCTCTATGGGCTTCCAAATATCCCTTTGCCAATTCCACAAGAACAGCCTTAGCGAAAGGCTTCTTGAAGGGAAAGATGTAACTCTGTGAGATGAATTAACAGAACACAGAGCAGTTTCTCAGAAAGCTTCTTTCCAGTTTTGAACGGAAGATATTCCCTTTTTCACCATAGCCCTCTATGGGCTTCCAAATATCCCTTTGCCAATTCCACAAGAACAGCCTTAGCGAAAGGCTTCTTGAAGGGAAAGATGTAACTCTGTGAGATGAATTAACAGAACACAGAGCAGTTTCTCAGAAAGCTTCTTTCCAGTTTTGAACGGAAGATATTTCCTTTTTCACCATAGCCCTCTATGGGCTTCCAAATATCCCTTTGCCAATTCCTCAAGAACAGCCTTAGCGAAAGGCTTCTTGAAGGGAAAGATGTAACTCTGTGAGATGAATTAACAGAACACAGAGCAGTTTCTCAGAAAGCTTCTTTCCAGTTTTGAACGGAAGATATTTCCTTTTTCACCATAGCCCTCTATGGGCTTCCAAATATCCCTTTGCCAATTCCACAAGAACAGCCTTAGAGAAAGGCTTCTTGAAGGGAAAGATGTAACTCTGTGAGATGAATTAACAGAACATAGAACAGTTTCTCAGAAAGCTTCTTTCCAGTTTTGAACGGAAGACATTTCCTTTTTCACCATAGCCCTCTATGGGCTTCCAAATATCCCTTTGCCAATTCCACAAGAACAGCCTTAGTGAAAGGCTTCTTGAAGGGAAAGATGTAACTCTGTGAGATGAATTAACAGAACACAGAGCAGTTTCTCAGAAACCTTCTTTCCAGTTTTGGACGGAAGATATTTCCTTTTTCACCATAGCCCTCTATGGGCTTCCAAATATCCCTTTGCCAATTCCACAAGAACAGCCTTAGCGAAAGACTCCTTGAAGGGAAAGATGTAACTCTGTGAGACGAATTAACAGAACACAGAGCAGTTTCTCAGAAAGATTCTTTCCAGTTTTGAACGGAAGATATTTCCTTTTTCACATAGCCCTCTATGGGCTTCCAAATATCCCTTTGCCAATTCCACAAGAACAGCCTTAGCGAAAGGCTTCTTGAAGGGAAAGATGTAACCCTGTGAGATGAATTAACAGAACACAGAGCAGTTTCTCAGAAAGCTTCTTTCCAGTTTTGAACGGAAGATATTTCCTTTTTCACCATAGCCCTCTATGGGCTTCCAAATATCCCTTTGCCAATTCCACAAGAACAGCCTTAGCGAAAGGCTTCTTGAAGGGAAAGATGTAACTCTGTGAGATGAATTAACAGAACACAGAGCAGTTTCTCAGAAAGCTTCTTTCCAGTTTTGAACGGAAGATATTTCCTTTTTCACCATAGCCCTCTATGGGCTCCCAAATATCCCTTTGCCAATTCCACAAGAACAGCCTTAGCGAAAGGCTTCTTGAAGGGAAAGATGTAACTCTGTGAGATGAATTAACAAAACACAGAACAGTTTCTCAGAAAGTTCTTTCCAGTTTTGAACGGAAGATATTCCCTTTTTCACCATAGCCCTCTATGGGCTTCCAAATATCCCTTTGCCAATTCCACAAGAACAGCCTTAGCGAAAGGCTTCTTGAAGGGAAAGATGTAACTCTGTGAGATGAATTAACAGAACATAGAACAGTTTCTCAGAAAGCTTCTTTCCAGTTTTGAACGGAAGACATTTCCTTTTTCACCATAGCCCTCTATGGGCTTCCAAATATCCCTTTGCCAATTCCACAAGAACAGCCTTAGTGAAAGGCTTCTTGAAGGGAAAGATGTAACTCTGTGAGATGAATTAACAGAACACAGAGCAGTTTCTCAGAAACCTTCTTTCCAGTTTTGAACGGAAGATATTTCCTTTTTCACCATAGCCCTCTATGGGCTTCCAAATATCCCTTTGCCAATTCCACAAGAACAGCCTTAGCGAAAGACTCCTTGAAGGGAAAGATGTAACTCTGTGAGACGAATTAACAGAACACAGAGCAGTTTCTCAGAAAGATTCTTTCCAGTTTTGAACGGAAGATATTTCCTTTTTCACATAGCCCTCTATGGGCTTCCAAATATCCCTTTGCCAATTCCACAAGAACAGCCTTAGCGAAAGGCTTCTTGAAGGGAAAGATGTAACTCTGTGAGATGAATTAACAGAACACAGAGCAGTTTCTCAGAAAGCTTCTTTCCAGTTTTGAACGGAAGATATTTCCTTTTTCACCATAGCCCTCTATGGGCTTCCAAATATCCCTTTGCCAATTCCACAAGAACAGCCTTAGCGAAAGGCTTCTTGAAGGGAAAGATGTAACTCTGTGAGATGAATTAACAGAACACAGAGCAGTTTCTCAGAAAGCTTCTTTCCAGTTTTGAACGGAAGATATTTCCTTTTTCACCATAGCCCTCTATGGGCTCCCAAATATCCCTTTGCCAATTCCACAAGAACAGCCTTAGCGAAAGGCTTCTTGAAGGGAAAGATGTAACTCTGTGAGATGAATTAACAAAACACAGAACAGTTTCTCAGAAAGTTCTTTCCAGTTTTGAACGGAAGATATTCCCTTTTTCACCATAGCCCTCTATGGGCTTCCAAATATCCCTTTGCCAATTCCACAAGAACAGCCTTAGCGAAAGGCTTCTTGAAGGGAAAGATGTAACTCTGTGAGATGAATTAACAGAACATACAGCAGTTTCTCAGAAAGCTTCTTTCCAGTTTTGAACGGAAGATATTTCCTTTTTCACCATATCCCTCTATGGGCTTCCAAATATCCCTTTGCCAATTCCACAAGAACAGCCTTAGCGAAAGGCTTCTTGAAGGGAAAGATGTAACTCTGTGAGATGAATTAACAGAACACAGAGCAGTTTCTCAGAAAGCTTCTTTCCAATTTGGAACGGAAGATATTTCCTTTTTCACCATAGCCCTCTATGGGCTTCCAAATATCCCTTTGCCAATTCCACAAGAACAGCCTTAGCGAAAGGCTTCTTGAAGGGAAAGATGTAACTCTGTGAGATGAATTAACAGAACACAGAGCAGTTTCTCAGAAAGCTTCTTTCCAGTTTGAACGGAAGATATTTCCTTTTTCACCATAGCCCTCTATGGGCTTCCAAATATCCCTTTGCCAATTCGACAAGAACAGCCTTAGCGAAAGGCTTCTTGAAGGGAAACATGTAACTCTGTGAGATGAATTAACAGAACACAGAGCAGTTTCGCAGAAAGCTTCTTTCCAGTTTTGAACGGAAGATATTTCGTTTTTCACCATAGCCCTCAATGGGCTTCCAAATATCCCTTTGCCAATTCCACAAGAACAACCTTAGCGAAAGGCTTCTTGAAGGGAAAGATGTAACTCTGTGAGATGAATTAACAGAACACAGAGCAGTTTCTGAGAAAGCTTCTTTCCAGTTTTGAACGGAAGATATTTCCTTTTTCACCATAGCCCTCTATGGGCTTCCAAATATCCCTTTGCCAATTCCACAAGAACAGCCTTAGCGAAAGGCTTCTTGAAGGGAAAGATGTAACTCTGTGAGATGAATTAACAGAACACAGAGCAGTTTCTCAGAAAGCTTCTTTCCAGTTTTGAACGGAAGATATTTCCTTTTTCACCATAGCCCTCTATGGGCTTCCAAATATCCCTTTGCCAATTCCACAAGAACAGCCTTAGCGAAAGGCTTCTTGAAGGGAAAGATGTAACTCTGTGAGATGAATTAACGGAACACAGAGCAGTTTCTGAGAAAGCTTCTTTCCAGTTTTGAACGGAAGATATTTCCTTTTTCACCATAGCCCTCTATGGGCTTCCAAATATCCCTTTGACAATTCCACAAGAACAGCCTTAGCGAAAGGCTTCTTGAAGGGAAAGATGTAACTCTGTGAGACGAATTAACAGAACACAGAGCAGTTTCTCAAAAAGCTTCTTTCCAGTTTTGAACGGAAGATATTTCCTTCTTCACCATAGCCCTCTATGGGCTTCCAAATATCCCTTTGCCAATTCCACAAGAACAGCCTTAGCGAAAGGCTTCTTGAAGGGAAAGATGTAACTCTGTGAGATGAATTAACAGAACACAGAGCAGTTTCTCAGAAAGCTTCTTTCCAGTTTTGAACGGAAGATATTTCCTTTTTCACCATAGCCCTCTATGGGCTTCCAAATATCCCTTTGCCAATTCCACAAGAACAGCCTTAGCGAAAGGCTTCTTGAAGGGAAAGATGTAACTCTGTGAGATGAATTAACAAAACACCGAGCAGTTTCTCAGAAAGCTTCTTTCCAGTTTTGAACGGAAGATATTTCCTTTTTCACCATAGCCCTCTATGGGCTTCCAAATATCCCTTTGCCAATTCCACAAGAACAGCCTTAGCGAAAGGCTTCTTGAAGGGAAAGATGTAACTCTGTGAGATGAATTAACAGAACACAGAGCAGTTTCTCAGAAAGCTTCTTTCCAGTTTTGAACGGAAGATATTTCCTTTTTCACAATAGCCCTCTATGGGCTTCCAAATATCTCTTTGCCAATTCCAAAAGAACAGCCTTAGCGAAAAGCTTCTTGAAGGGAAAGATGTAACTCTGTGAGATGAATTAACAGAACACAGAACAGTTTCTCAGAATGCTTCTTTCCAGTTTTGAACGGAAGATATTCCCTTTTTCACCATAGCCCTCTATGGGCTTCCAAATATCCCTTTGCCAATTCCACAAGAACAGCCTTAGCGAAAGGCTTCTTGAAGGGAAAGATGTAACTCTGTGAGATGAATTAACAGAACACAGAGCAGTTTCTCAGAAAGCTTCTTTCCAGTTTTGAACGGAAGATATTTCCTTTTTCACCATAGCTCTCTATGGGCTTCCAAATATCCCTTTGCCAATTCCACAAGAACAGCCTTAGCGAAAGGCTTCTTGAAGGGAAAGATGTAACTCTGTGAGATGAATTAACAAAACACAGAGCAGTTTCTCAGAAAGCTTCTTTCCAGTTTTGAACGGAAGATATTTCCTTTTTCACCATAGCCCTCTATGGGCTTCCAAATATCCCTTTGCCAATTCCACAAGAACAGCCTTAGCGAAAGGCTTCTTGAAGGGAAAGATGTAACTCTGTGAGATGAATTACCAGAACACAGAGCAGTTTCTCAGAAAGCTTCTTTCCAGTTTTGAACGGAAGGTATTTCCTTTTTCACCATAGCCCTCTATGGGCTTCCAAATATCCCTTTGCCAATTCCACAAGAACAGCCTTAGCGAAAGGCTTCTTGAAGGGAAAGATGTAACTCTGTGAGATGAATTAACAGAACACAGAGCAGTTTCTCAGAAACCTTCTTTCCAGTTTTGAACGGAAGATATTTCCTTTTTCACCATAGCCCTCTATGGGCTTCCAAATATCCCTTTGCCAATTCCACAAGAACAGCCTTAGCGAAAGGCTTCTTGAAGGGAAAGATGTAACTCTGTGAGACGAATTTACAGAACACAGAGCAGTTTCCCAGAAAGCTTCTTTCCAGTTTTCAACGGAAGATATTTCCTTTTTCACCATAGCCCTCTATGGGCTTCCAAATATCCCTTTGCCAATTCCACAAGAACAGCCTTAGCGAAAGGCTTCTTGAACGGAAGATGTAACTCTGTGAGATGAATTAACAGAACACAGAGCAGTTTCTCAGAAAGCTTCTTTCCAGTTTTGAACGGAAGATATTTCCTTTTTCACCATAGCCCTCTATGGGCTTCCAAATATCCCTTTGCCAATTCCACAAGAACAGCCTTAGCGAAAGGCTTCTTGAAGGGAAAGATGTAACTCTGTGAGATGAATTAGGAAAACACCGAGCAGTTTCTCAGAAAGCTTCTTTCCAGTTTTGAACGGAAGATATTTCCTTTTTCACCATAGCCCTCTATGGGCTTCCAAATATCCCTTTGCCAATTCCACAAGAAGAGCCTTAGCGAAAGTCTTCTTGAAGGGAAAGATGTAACTCTGTGAGATGAATTAACAGAACACAGAGCAGTTTCTCAGAAAGCTTCTTTCCAGTTTTGAAAGGAAGATATTTCCTTTTTCACAATAGCCCTCTATGGGCTTCCAAATATCCCTTTGCCAATTCCACAAGAACAGCCTTAGCGAAAGGCTTCTTGAAGGGAAAGATGTAACTCGGTGAGATGAATTAACAGAACATAGAACAGTTTCTCAGAAAGCTTCTTTCCAGTTTTGAACGGAAGATATTTCCTTTTTCACCATAGCCCTCTATGGGCTTCCAAATATCCCTTTGCCAATTCCACAAGAACAGCCTTAGCGAAAGGCTTCTTGAAGGGAAAGATGTAACTCTGTGAGATGAATTAACAGAACACAGAGCAGTTTCTCAGAAAGCTTCTTTCCAGTTTTGAACGGAAGATATTTCCTTTTTCACCATAGCCCTCTACGGGCTTCCAAATATCTCTTTGCCAATTCCACAAGAACAGCCTTAGCGAAAGGCTTCTTGAAGGGAAAGATGTAACTCTGTGAGATGAATTAACAGAACACAGAGAAGTATCTTGAAAGCTTCTTTCCAGTTTTGAACTGAAGATATTTCCTTTTTCACCATAGCCCTCTATGGGCTTCCAAATATCCCTTTGCCAATTCCACAAGAACAGCCTTAGCGAAAGGCTTCTTGAAGGGAAAGATGTAAGTCTGTGAGATGAATTAACAGAACACAGAGCAGTTTCTCAGAAAGCTTCTTTCCAGTTTTGAACGGAAGATATTCCCTTTTTCACCATAGCCCTCTATGGGCTTCCAAATATCCCTTTGCCAATTCCACAAGAACAGCCTTAGCGAAAGGCTTCTTGAAGGGAAAGATGTAACTCTGTGAGATGAATTAACAGAACACAGAGCAGTTTCTCAGAAAGCTTCTTTCCAGTTTTGAAAGGAAGATATTTCCTTTTTCACAATAGCCCTCTAGGGGCTTCCAAATATCCCTTTGCCAATTCCACAAGAACAGCCTTAGCGAAAGGCTTCTTGAAGGGAAAGATGTAACTCTGTGAGATGAATTAACAGAACACAGAGCAGTTTCTCAGAAAGCTTCTTTCCACTTTTGAACGGAAGATATTTCCTTTTTCACCATAGCCCTCTATGGGCTTCCAAATATCCCTTTGCCAATTCCACAAGAACAGCCTTAGCGAAAGGCTTCTTGAAGGGAAAGATGTAACTCTGTGAGATGAATTAACAGAACACAGAGCAGTTTCTCAGAAAGCTTCTTTCCAGTTTTGAACGGAAGATATTTCCTTTTTCACCATAGCCCTCTATGGGCTTCCAAATATCCCTTTGCCAATTCCACAAGAACAGCCTTAGCGAAAGACTTCTTGAAGGGAAAGATGTAACTCGGTGAGATGAATTAACAAAACACCGAGCAGTTTCTCAGAAAGCTTCTTTCCAGTTTTGAACGGAAGATATTTCCTTTTTCACCATAGCCCTCTATGGGCTTCCAAATATCCCTTTGCCAATTCCACAAGTACAGCCTTAGCGAAAGGCTTCTTGAAGGGAAAGATGTAACTCTGTGAGATGAATTAACAGAACACAGAGCAGTTTCTCAGAAAGCTTCTTTCCAGTTTTGAACGGAAGATATTTCCTTTTTCACCATAGCCCTCTATGGGCTTCCAAATATCCCTTTGCCAATTCCACAAGAACAGCCTTAGCGAAAGCCTTCTTGAAGGGAAAGATGTAACTCTGTGAGATGAATTAACAGAACACAGAGCAGTTTCTCAGAAAGCTTCTTTCCAGTTTTGAACGGAAGATATTTCCTTTTTCACCATAGCCCTCTATGGGCTTCCAAATATCCCTTTGCCAATTCCACAAGAACAGCCTTAGCGAAAGGCTTCTTGAAGGGAAAGATGTAACTCTGTGAGATGAATTAACAGAACACAGAGCAGTTTCTCAGAAAGCTTCTTTCCAGTTTTGAACGGAAGATATTTCCTTTTTCACCATAGCCCTCTATGGGCTTCCAAATATCCCTTTGCCAATTCCACAAGAACAGCCTTAGCGAAAGACTTCTTGAAGGGAAAGATGTAACTCGGTGAGATGAATTAACAAAACACCGAGCAGTTTCTCAGAAAGCTTCTTTCCAGTTTTGAACGGAAGATATTTCCTTTTTCACCATAGCCCTCTATGGGCTTCCAAATATCCCTTTGCCAATTCCACAAGTACAGCCTTAGCGAAAGGCTTCTTGAAGGGAAAGATGTAACTCTGTGAGATGAATTAACAGAACACAGAGCAGTTTCTCAGAAAGCTTCTTTCCAGTTTTGAACGGAAGATATTTCCTTTTTCACCATAGCCCTCTATGGGCTTCCAAATATCCCTTTGCCAATTCCACAAGAACAGCCTTAGCGAAAGCCTTCTTGAAGGGAAAGATGTAACTCTGTGAGATGAATTAACAGAACACAGAGCAGTTTCTCAGAAAGCTTCTTTCCAGTTTTGAACGGAAGATATTTCCTTTTTCACCATATCCCTCTATGGGCTTCCAAATATCCCTTTGCCAATTCCACATGAACAGCCTTAGCGAAAGGCTTCTTGAAGGGAAAGATGTAACTCTGTGAGATGAATTAACAGAACACAGAGCAGTTTCTCAGAAAGCTTCTTCCCAGTTTTGAACGGAAGATATTTCCTTTTTCACCATAGCCCTCTATGGGCTTCCAAATATCAATTGCCAATTCCACAAGAACAGCCTTGGCGAAAGGCTTCTTGAAGGGAAAGATGTAACTCTGTGAGATGAATTAACAGAACATAGAACAGTTTCTCAGAAAGCTTCTTTCCAGTTTTGAACGGAAGATATTTCCTTTTTCACCATAGCCCTCTATGGGCTTCCAAATATCCCTTTGCCAATTCCACAAGAACAGCCTTAGCGAAAGGCTTCTTGAAGGGAAAGATGTATCTCTGTGAGATGAATTAACAGAACACAGAGCAGTTTCTCAGAAAGCTTCTTTCCAGTTTTGAACGGAAGATATTTCCTTTTTCACCATAGCCCTCTATGGGCTTTCAAATACCCCTTTGCCAATTCCACAAGAACAGCCTTAGCGAAAGACTCCTTGAAGGGAAAGATGTAACTCTGTGAGACGAATTAATAGAACACAGAGCAGTTTCTCAGAAAGCTTCTTTCCAGTTTTGAACGGAAGATATTTCCTTTTTCACCGTAGCCCTCTATGGGCTTCCAAATATCCCTTTGCCAATTCCCCAAGAACAGTCTTAGCGAAAGGCTTCTTGAAGGGAAAGATGTAACTCTGTGAGATGAATTAACAGAACACAGAGCAGTTTCTCAGAAAGCTTCTTTCCAGTTTTGAACGGAAGATATTTCCTTTTTCACCGTAGCCCTCTATCGGCTTCCAAATATCCCTTTGCCAATTCCACAAGAACAGCCTTAGCGAAAGGCTTCTTGAAGGGAAAGATGTAACTCTGTGAGATGAATTAACGGAACACAGAGCAGTTTCTCAGAAAGCTTCTTTCCAGTTTTGAACGGAAGATATTTCCTTTTTCACCATAGCCCTCTATGGGCTTCCAAATATCCCTTTGCCAATTCCACAAGAACAGCCTTAGCGAAAGGCTTCTTGAAGGGAAAGATGTAACTGTGTGAGACGAATTAACAGAACACAGAGCAGTTTCTCAGAAAGCTTCTTTCCAGTTTTGAACGGAAGATATTTCCTTTTTCACCATAGCCCTCTATGGGCTTCCAAATATCCCTTTGCCAATTCCACATGAAGAGCCTTAGCGAAAGGCTTCTTGAAGGGAAAGATGTAACTCTGTGAGATGAATTAACAGAACACAGAGCAGTTTCTCAGAAAGCTTCTTTCCAGTTTTGAACGGAAGATATTTCATTTTTCACCATAGCCCTCTATGGGCTTCCAAATATCCCTTTGCCAATTCCACAAGAACAGCCTTAGCGAAAGGCTTCTTGAAGGGAAAGATGTAACTCTGTGAGATGAATTAACAGAACACAGAGCAGTTTCTCAGAAAGCTTCTTTCCAGTTTTGAACGGAAGATATTTCCTTTTTCACCATAGCCCTCTATGGGCTTCCAAATATCCCTTTGCCAATTCCACAAGAACAGCCTTAGCGAAAGGCTTCTTGAAGGGAAAGATGTAAGTCTGTGAGATGAATTAACAGAACACAGAGCAGTTTCTCAGAAAGCTTCTTTCCAGTTTTGAACGGAAGATATTCCCTTTTTCACCATAGCCCTCTATGGGCTTCCAAATATCCCTTTGCCAATTCCACAAGAACAGCCTTAGCGAAAGGCTTCTTGAAGGGAAAGATGTAACTCTGTGAGACGAATTAACAGAACACAGAGCAGTTTCTCAGAAAGCTTCTTTCCAGTTTTGAAAGGAAGATATTTCCTTTTTCACAATAGCCCTCTAGGGGCTTCCAAATATCCCTTTGCCAATTCCACAAGAACAGCCTTAGCGAAAGGCTTCTTGAAGGGAAAGATGTAACTCTGTGAGATGAATTAACAGAACACAGAGCAGTTTCTCAGAAAGCTTCTTTCCACTTTTGAACGGAAGATATTTCCTTTTTCACCATAGCCCTCTATGGGCTTCCAAATATCCCTTTGCCAATTCCACAAGAACAGCCTTAGCGAAAGGCTTCTTGAAGGGAAAGATGTAACTCTGTGAGATGAATTAACAGAACACAGAGCAGTTTCTCAGAAAGCTTCTTTCCAGTTTTGAACGGAAGATATTTCCTTTTTCACCATAGCCCTCTATGGGCTTCCAAATATCCCTTTGCCAATTCCACAAGAACAGCCTTAGCGAAAGACTTCTTGAAGGGAAAGATGTAACTCGGTGAGATGAATTAACAAAACACCGAGCAGTTTCTCAGAAAGCTTCTTTCCAGTTTTGAACGGAAGATATTTCCTTTTTCACCATAGCCCTCTATGGGCTTCCAAATATCCCTTTGCCAATTCCACAAGTACAGCCTTAGCGAAAGGCTTCTTGAAGGGAAAGATGTAACTCTGTGAGATGAATTAACAGAACACAGAGCAGTTTCTCAGAAAGCTTCTTTCCAGTTTTGAACGGAAGATATTTCCTTTTTCACCATAGCCCTCTATGGGCTTCCAAATATCCCTTTGCCAATTCCACAAGAACAGCCTTAGCGAAAGCCTTCTTGAAGGGAAAGATGTAACTCTGTGAGATGAATTAACAGAACACAGAGCAGTTTCTCAGAAAGCTTCTTTCCAGTTTTGAACGGAAGATATTTCCTTTTTCAACATAGCCCTCTAGGGGCTTCCAAATATCCCTTTGCCAATTCCACAAGAACAGCCTTAGCGAAAGGCTTCTTGAAGGGAAAGATGTAACTCTGTGAGATGAATTAACAGAACACAGAGCAGTTTCTCAGAAAGCTTCTTTCCAGTTTTGAACGGAAGATATTTCCTTTTTCACCATAGCCCTCTATGGGCTTCCAAATATCCCTTTTCCAATTCCACAAGAACAGCCTTAGCGAAAGACTTCTTGAAGGGAAAGATGTAACTCGGTGAGATGAATTAACAAAACACCGAGCAGTTTCTCAGAAAGCTTCTTTCCAGTTTTGAACGGAAGATATTTCCTTTTTCACCATAGCCCTCTATGGGCTTCCAAATATCCCTTTGCCAATTCCACAAGTACAGCCTTAGCGAAAGGCTTCTTGAAGGGAAAGATGTAACTCTGTGAGATGAATTAACAGAACACAGAGCAGTTTCTCAGAAAGCTTCTTTCCAGTTTTGAACGGAAGATATTTCCTTTTTCACCATAGCCCTCTATGGGCTTCCAAATATCCCTTTGCCAATTCCACAAGAACAGCCTTAGCGAAAGCCTTCTTGAAGGGAAAGATGTAACTCTGTGAGATGAATTAACAGAACACAGAGCAGTTTCTCAGAAAGCTTCTTTCCAGTTTTGAACGGAAGATATTTCCTTTTTCACCATATCCCTCTATGGGCTTCCAAATATCCCTTTGCCAATTCCACATGAACAGCCTTAGCGAAAGGCTTCTTGAAGGGAAAGATGTAACTCTGTGAGATGAATTAACAGAACACAGAGCAGTTTCTCAGAAAGCTTCTTCCCAGTTTTGAACGGAAGATATTTCCTTTTTCACCATAGCCCTCTATGGGCTTCCAAATATCAATTGCCAATTCCACAAGAACAGCCTTGGCGAAAGGCTTCTTGAAGGGAAAGATGTAACTCTGTGAGATGAATTAACAGAACCCAGAACAGTTTCTCAGAAAGCTTCTTTCCAGTTTTGAACGGAAGATATTTCCTTTTTCACCATAGCCCTCTATGGGCTTCCAAATATCCCTTTGCCAATTCCACAAGAACAGCCTTAGCGAAAGGCTTCTTGAAGGGAAAGATGTATCTCTGTGAGATGAATTAACAGAACACAGAGCAGTTTCTCAGAAAGCTTCTTTCCAGTTTTGAACGGAAGATATTTCCTTTTTCACCATAGCCCTCTATGGGCTTTCAAATACCCCTTTGCCAATTCCACAAGAACAGCCTTAGCGAAAGACTCCTTGAAGGGAAAGATGTAACTCTGTGAGACGAATTAATAGAACACAGAGCAGTTTCTCAGAAAGCTTCTTTCCAGTTTTGAACGGAAGATATTTCCTTTTTCACCGTAGCCCTCTATGGGCTTCCAAATATCCCTTTGCCAATTCCCCAAGAACAGTCTTAGCGAAAGGCTTCTTGAAGGGAAAGATGTAACTCTGTGAGATGAATTAACAGAACACAGAGCAGTTTCTCAGAAAGCTTCTTTCCAGTTTTGAACGGAAGATATTTCCTTTTTCACCGTAGCCCTCTATCGGCTTCCAAATATCCCTTTGCCAATTCCACAAGAACAGCCTTAGCGAAAGGCTTCTTGAAGGGAAAGATGTAACTCTGTGAGATGAATTAACGGAACACAGAGCAGTTTCTCAGAAAGCTTCTTTCCAGTTTTGAACGGAAGATATTTCCTTTTTCACCATAGCCCTCTATGGGCTTCCAAATATCCCTTTGCCAATTCCACAAGAACAGCCTTAGCGAAAGGCTTCTTGAAGGGAAAGATGTAACTGTGTGAGACGAATTAACAGAACACAGAGCAGTTTCTCAGAAAGCTTCTTTCCAGTTTTGAACGGAAGATATTTCCTTTTTCACCATAGCCCTCTATGGGCTTCCAAATATCCCTTTGCCAATTCCACATGAAGAGCCTTAGCGAAAGGCTTCTTGAAGGGAAAGATGTAACTCTGTGAGATGAATTAACAGAACACAGAGCAGTTTCTCAGAAAGCTTCTTTCCAGTTTTGAACGGAAGATATTTCATTTTTCACCATAGCCCTCTATGGGCTTCCAAATATCCCTTTGCCAATTCCAAAAGAACAGCCTTAGCGAAAGGCTTCTTGAAGGGAAAGATGTAACTCTGTGAGATGAATTAACAAAACACCGAGCAGTTTCTGAGAAAGCTTCTTTCCAGTTTTGAACGGAAGATATTTCCTTTTTCACCATAGCCCTCTATGGGCTTCCAAATATCCCTTTGCCAATTCCAGAAGAACAGCCTTAGCGAAAGGCTTCTTGAAGGGAAAGATGTAACTCTGTGAGATGAATTAACAGAACACAGAGCAGTTTCTCAAAAGCTTCTTTCCAGTTTTGAACGGAAGATATTTCCTTTTTCACAATAGCCCTCTATGGGCTTCCAAATATCCCTTTGCCAATTCCACAGGAACAGCCTTAGAGAAAGGTTTCTTGAAGGGAAAGATGTAACTCTGTGAGATGAATTAACAGAACACAGAGCATTTTCTCAGAAAGCTTCTTTCCAGTTTTGAACGGAAGATATTTCCTTTTTCACCATAGCTCTCTATGGGCTTCCAAATATCCCTTTGCCAATTCCACAAGAACAGCCTTGGCGAAAGGCTTCTTGAAGGGAAAGATGTAACTCTTTGAGATGAATTAACAGAACATAGAACAGTTTCTCAGAAAGCTTCTTTCCAGTTTGGAACGGAAGATATTTCCTTTTTCACCATAGCCCTCGATGGGCTTCCAAATATCCCTTTGCCAATTCCACAAGAACAGCCTTAGCGAAAGGCTTCTTGAAGGGAAAGATGTAACTCTGTGAGATGAATTAACAGAACACAGAACAGTTTCTCAGAATGCTTCTTTCCAGTTTTGAACGGAAGATATTCCCTTTTTCACCATAGCCCTCTATGGGCTTCCAAATATCCCTTTGCCAATTCCACAAGAACAGCCTTAGCGAAAGGCTTCTTGAAGGGAAAGATGTAACTCTGTGAGATGAATTAACAGAACACAGAGCAGTTTCTCAGAAAGCTTCTTTCCAGTTTTGAACGGAAGATATTTCCTTTTTCACCATAGCTCTCTATGGGCTTCCAAATATCCCTTTGCCAATTCCACAAGAACAGCCTTAGCGAAAGGCTTCTTGAAGGGAAAGATGTAACTCTGTGAGATGAATTAACAAAACACAGAGCAGTTTCTCAGAAAGCTTCTTTCCAGTTTTGAACGGAAGATATTTCCTTTTTCACCATAGCCCTCTATGGGCTTCCAAATATCCCTTTGCCAATTCCACAAGAACAGCCTTAGCGAAAGGCTTCTTGAAGGGAAAGATGTAACTCTGTGAGATGAATTAACAGAACACAGAGCAGTTTCTCAGAAGGCTTCTTTCCAGTTTTGAACGGAAGATATTTCCTTTTTCACAATAGCCCTCTAAGGGCTTCCAAATATCCCTTTGCCAATTCCACAAGAACAGCCTTAGCGAAAAGCTTCTTGAAGGGAAAGATGTAACTCTGTGAGATGAATTAACAGAACACAGAGCAGTTTCTCAGAAAGCTTCTTTCCAGTTTTGAACGGAAGATATTTCCTTTTTCACCATAGCCCTCTATGGGCTTCCAAATATCCCTTTGCCAATTCCACAAGAACAGCCTTAGCGAAAGGCTTCTTGAAGGGAAAGATGTAACTCTGTGAGATGAATTACCAGAACACAGAGCAGTTTCTCAGAAAGCTTCTTTCCAGTTTTGAACGGAAGGTATTTCCTTTTTCACCATAGCCCTCTATGGGCTTCCAAATATCCCTTTGCCAATTCCACAAGAACAGCCTTAGCGAAAGGCTTCTTGAAGGGAAAGATGTAACTCTGTGAGATGAATTAACAGAACACAGAGCAGTTTCTCAGAAAACTTCTTTCCAGTTTTGAACGGAAGATATTTCCTTTTTCACCATAGCCCTCTATGGGCTTCCAAATATCCCTTTGCCAATTCCACAAGAACAGCCTTAGCGAAAGGCTTCTTGAAGGGAAAGATGTAACTCTGTGAGACGAATTAACAGAACACAGAGCAGTTTCCCAGAAAGCTTCTTTCCAGTTTTCAACGGAAGATATTTCCTTTTTCACCATAGCCCTCTATGGGCTTCCAAATATCCCTTTGCCAATTCCACAAGAACAGCCTTAGCGAAAGGCTTCTTGAACGGAAAGATGTAACTCTGTGAGATGAATTAACAGAACACAGAGCAGTTTCTCAGAAAGCTTCTTTCCAGTTATGAACGGAAGATATTTCCTTTTTCACCGTAGCCCTCTATGGGCTTCCAAATATCCCTTTGCCAATTCCACAAGAACAGCCTTAGCGAAAGGCTTCTTGAAGTGAAAGATGTAACTCTGTGAGATGAATTAGGAAAACACCGAGCAGTTTCTCAGAAAGCTTCTTTCCAGTTTTGAACGGAAGATATTTCCTTTTTCACCATAGCCCTCTATGGGCTTCCAAATATCCCTTTGCCAATTCCACAAGAACAGCCTTAGCGAAAGGCTTCTTGAAGGGAAAGATGTAACTCTGTGAGATGAATTAGGAAAACACCGAGCAGTTTCTCAGAAAGCTTCTTTCCAGTTATGAACGGAAGATATTTCCTTTTTCACCGTAGCCCTCTATGGGCTTCCAAATATCCCTTTGCCAATTCCACAAGAACAGCCTTAGCGAAAGGCTTCTTGAAGTGAAAGATGTAACTCTGTGAGATGAATTAGGAAAACACCGAGCAGTTTCTCAGAAAGCTTCTTTCCAGTTTTGAACGGAAGATATTTCCTTTTTCACCATAGCCCTCTATGGGCTTCCAAATATCCCTTTGCCAATTCCACAAGAACAGCCTTAGCGAAAGGCTTCTTGAAGGGAAAGATGTAACTCTGTGAGATGAATTAACAGAACACAGAGCAGTTTCTCAGAAAGCTTCTTTCCAGTTTTGAACGGAAGATATTTCCTTTTTCACCGTAGCCCTCTATCGGCTTCCAAATATCCCTTTGCCAATTCCACAAGAACAGCCTAAGCGAAAGGCTTCTTGAAGGGAAAGATGTAACTCGGTGAGATGAATTAACAGAACACAGAGCAGTTTCTCAGAAAGCTTCTTCCCAGTTTTGAACGGAAGATATTTCCTTTTTCACCATAGCCCTCTGTGGGCTTCCAAATATCAATTGCCAATTCCACAAGAACAGCCTTGGCGAAAGGCTTCTTGAAGGGAAAGATGTAACTCTGTGAGATGAATGAACAGAACATAGAACAGTTTCTCAGAAAGCTTCTTTCCAGTTTTGAACGGAAGATATTTCCTTTTTCACCATAGCCCTCTATGGGCTTCCAAATATCCCTTTGCCAATTCCACAAGAACAGCCTTAGCGAAAGGCTTCTTGAAGGGAAAGATGTAACTCTGTGAGATGAATTAACAGAACACAGAGCAGTTTCTCAGAAAGCTTCTTTCCAGTTTTGAACGGAAGATATTTCCTTTTTCACCATAGCCCTCTATGGGCTTCCAAATATCCCTTTGCCAATTCCACAAGAACAGCCTTAGCGAAAGGCTTCTTGAAGGGAAAGATGTAACTCTGTGAGATGAATTAACAGAACACAGAGCAGTTTCTCAGAAGGCTTCTTTACAGTTTTGAACGGAAGATATTTCCTTTTTCACAATAGCCCTCTAAGGGCTTCCAAATATCCCTTTGCCAATTCCACAAGAACAGCCTTAGCGAAAAGCATCTTGAAAGGAAAGATGTAACTCTGTGAGATGAATTAACAGAACACAGAGCTGTTTCTCAGAAAGCTTCTTTCCAGTTTAGAACGGAAGATATTTCCTTTTTCACCGTAGCCCTCTATCGGCTTCCAAATATCCCTTTGCCAATTCCACAAGAACAGCCTTAGCGAAAGGCTTCTTGAAGGGAAAGATGTAACTCTCTGAGATGAATTAACAGAACACAGAGCAGTTTCTCAGAATGCTTCTTTCCAGTTTTGAACGGAAGATATTTCCTTTTTCACCATAGCCCTCTATGGGCTTCCAAATATCCCTTTGCCAATTCCACAAGAACAGCCTTAGCGAAAGGCTTCTTGAAGGGAAAGATGTAACTCTGTGAGATGAATTAACAGAACACAGAGCAGTTTCTCAGAAAGCTTCTTTCCAGTTTGAACGGAGGATATTTCCTTTTTCACCATAGCCCTCTATGGGCTTCCAAATATCCCTTTGCCAATTCGACAAGAACAGCCTTAGCGAAAGGCTTCTTGAAGGGAAACATGTAACTCTGTGAGATGAATTAACAGAACACAGAGCAGTTTCGCAGAAAGCTTCTTTCCAGTTTTGAACGGAAGATATTTCCTTTTTCACAATAGCCCTCTATGGGCTTGCAAATATCTCTTTGCCAATTCCACAAGAACAGCCTTAGCGAAAAGCTTCTTGAAGGGAAAGATGTAACTCTGTGAGATGAATTAACAGAACACAGAACAGTTTCTCAGAATGCTTCTTTCCAGTTTTGAACGGAAGATATTCCCTTTTTCACCATAGCCCTCTATGGGCTTCCAAATATCCCTTTGCCAATTCCACAAGAACAGCCTTAGCGAAAGGCTTCTTGAAGGGAAAGATGTAACTCGGTGAGATGAATTAACAAAACACCGAGCAGTTTCTCAGAAAGCTTCTTTCCAGTTTTGAACGGAAGATATTTCCTTTTTCACCATAGCCCTCTATGGGCTTCCAAATATCCCTTTGCCAATTCCACAAGTACAGCCTTAGCGAAAGGCTTCTTGAAGGGAAAGATGTAACTCTGTGAGATGAATTAACAGAACACAGAGCAGTTTCTCAGAAAGCTTCTTTCCAGTTTTGAACGGAAGATATTTCCTTTTTCACCATAGCCCTCTATGGGCTTCCAAATATCCCTTTGCCAATTCCACAAGAACAGCCTTAGCGAAAGCCTTCTTGAAGGGAAAGATGTAACTCTGTGAGATGAATTAACAGAACACAGAGCAGTTTCTCAGAAAGCTTCTTTCCAGTTTTGAACGGAAGATATTTCCTTTTTCACCATAGCCCTCTAGGGGCTTCCAAATATCCCTTTGCCAATTCCACAAGAACAGCCTTAGCGAAAGGCTTCTTGAAGGGAAAGATGTAACTCTGTGAGATGAATTAACAGAACACAGAGCAGTTTCTCAGAAAGCTTCTTTCCAGTTTTGAACGGAAGATATTTCCTTTTTCACCATAGCCCTCTATGGGCTTCCAAATATCCCTTTGCCAATTCCACAAGAACAGCCTTAGCGAAAGACTTCTTGAAGGGAAAGATGTAACTCGGTGAGATGAATTAACAAAACACCGAGCAGTTTCTCAGAAAGCTTCTTTCCAGTTTTGAACGGAAGATATTTCCTTTTTCACCATAGCCCTCTATGGGCTTCCAAATATCCCTTTGCCAATTCCACAAGTACAGCCTTAGCGAAAGGCTTCTTGAAGGGAAAGATGTAACTCTGTGAGATGAATTAACAGAACACAGAGCAGTTTCTCAGAAAGCTTCTTTCCAGTTTTGAACGGAAGATATTTCCTTTTTCACCATAGCCCTCTATGGGCTTCCAAATATCCCTTTGCCAATTCCACAAGAACAGCCTTAGCGAAAGCCTTCTTGAAGGGAAAGATGTAACTCTGTGAGATGAATTAACAGAACACAGAGCAGTTTCTCAGAAAGCTTCTTTCCAGTTTTGAACGGAAGATATTTCCTTTTTCACCATATCCCTCTATGGGCTTCCAAATATCCCTTTGCCAATTCCACATGAACAGCCTTAGCGAAAGGCTTCTTGAAGGGAAAGATGTAACTCTGTGAGATGAATTAACAGAACACAGAGCAGTTTCTCAGAAAGCTTCTTCCCAGTTTTGAACGGAAGATATTTCCTTTTTCACCATAGCCCTCTATGGGCTTCCAAATATCAATTGCCAATTCCACAAGAACAGCCTTGGCGAAAGGCTTCTTGAAGGGAAAGATGTAACTCTGTGAGATGAATTAACAGAACCCAGAACAGTTTCTCAGAAAGCTTCTTTCCAGTTTTGAACGGAAGATATTTCCTTTTTCACCATAGCCCTCTATGGGCTTCCAAATATCCCTTTGCCAATTCCACAAGAACAGCCTTAGCGAAAGGCTTCTTGAAGGGAAAGATGTATCTCTGTGAGATGAATTAACAGAACACAGAGCAGTTTCTCAGAAAGCTTCTTTCCAGTTTTGAACGGAAGATATTTCCTTTTTCACCATAGCCCTCTATGGGCTTTCAAATACCCCTTTGCCAATTCCACAAGAACAGCCTTAGCGAAAGACTCCTTGAAGGGAAAGATGTAACTCTGTGAGACGAATTAATAGAACACAGAGCAGTTTCTCAGAAAGCTTCTTTCCAGTTTTGAACGGAAGATATTTCCTTTTTCACCGTAGCCCTCTATGGGCTTCCAAATATCCCTTTGCCAATTCCCCAAGAACAGTCTTAGCGAAAGGCTTCTTGAAGGGAAAGATGTAACTCTGTGAGATGAATTAACAGAACACAGAGCAGTTTCTCAGAAAGCTTCTTTCCAGTTTTGAACGGAAGATATTTCCTTTTTCACCGTAGCCCTCTATCGGCTTCCAAATATCCCTTTGCCAATTCCACAAGAACAGCCTTAGCGAAAGGCTTCTTGAAGGGAAAGATGTAACTCTGTGAGATGAATTAACGGAACACAGAGCAGTTTCTCAGAAAGCTTCTTTCCAGTTTTGAACGGAAGATATTTCCTTTTTCACCATAGCCCTCTATGGGCTTCCAAATATCCCTTTGCCAATTCCACAAGAACAGCCTTAGCGAAAGGCTTCTTGAAGGGAAAGATGTAACTGTGTGAGACGAATTAACAGAACACAGAGCAGTTTCTCAGAAAGCTTCTTTCCAGTTTTGAACGGAAGATATTTCCTTTTTCACCATAGCCCTCTATGGGCTTCCAAATATCCCTTTGCCAATTCCACATGAAGAGCCTTAGCGAAAGGCTTCTTGAAGGGAAAGATGTAACTCTGTGAGATGAATTAACAGAACACAGAGCAGTTTCTCAGAAAGCTTCTTTCCAGTTTTGAACGGAAGATATTTCATTTTTCACCATAGCCCTCTATGGGCTTCCAAATATCCCTTTGCCAATTCCACAAGAACAGCCTTAGCGAAAGGCTTCTTGAAGGGAAAGATGTAACTCTGTGAGATGAATTAACAGAACACAGAGCAGTTTCTCAGAAAGCTTCTTTCCAGTTTTGAACGGAAGATATTTCCTTTTTCACCATAGCCCTCTATGGGCTTCCAAATATCCCTTTGCCAATTCCAAAAGAACAGCCTTAGCGAAAGGCTTCTTGAAGGGAAAGATGTAACTCTGTGAGATGAATTAACAAAACACCGAGCAGTTTCTGAGAAAGCTTCTTTCCAGTTTTGAACGGAAGATATTTCCTTTTTCACCATAGCCCTCTATGGGCTTCCAAATATCCCTTTGCCAATTCCAGAAGAACAGCCTTAGCGAAAGGCTTCTTGAAGGGAAAGATGTAACTCTGTGAGATGAATTAACAGAACACAGAGCAGTTTCTCAAAAGCTTCTTTCCAGTTTTGAACGGAAGATATTTCCTTTTTCACAATAGCCCTCTATGGGCTTCCAAATATCCCTTTGCCAATTCCACAGGAACAGCCTTAGAGAAAGGTTTCTTGAAGGGAAAGATGTAACTCTGTGAGATGAATTAACAGAACACAGAGCATTTTCTCAGAAAGCTTCTTTCCAGTTTTGAACGGAAGATATTTCCTTTTTCACCATAGCTCTCTATGGGCTTCCAAATATCCCTTTGCCAATTCCACAAGAACAGCCTTGGCGAAAGGCTTCTTGAAGGGAAAGATGTAACTCTTTGAGATGAATTAACAGAACATAGAACAGTTTCTCAGAAAGCTTCTTTCCAGTTTGGAACGGAAGATATTTCCTTTTTCACCATAGCCCTCGATGGGCTTCCAAATATCCCTTTGCCAA
The DNA here is from genome assembly GCF_047675955.1 of Chlorocebus sabaeus. Classification (NCBI taxonomy): domain Eukaryota; kingdom Metazoa; phylum Chordata; class Mammalia; order Primates; family Cercopithecidae; genus Chlorocebus; species Chlorocebus sabaeus. Next base: position 2,063,291 of record NW_027327504.1, read on the forward strand.
TTCCACAAGAACAGCCTTAGCGAAAGGCTTCTTGAAGGGAAAGATGTAACTCTGTGAGATGAATTAACAGAACACAGAACAGTTTCTCAGAATGCTTCTTTCCAGTTTTGAACGGAAGATATTCCCTTTTTCACCATAGCCCTCTATGGGCTTCCAAATATCCCTTTGCCAATTCCACAAGAACAGCCTTAGCGAAAGGCTTCTTGAAGGGAAAGATGTAACTCTGTGAGATGAATTAACAGAACACAGAGCAGTTTCTCAGAAAGCTTCTTTCCAGTTTTGAACGGAAGATATTTCCTTTTTCACCATAGCTCTCTATGGGCTTCCAAATATCCCTTTGCCAATTCCACAAGAACAGCCTTAGCGAAAGGCTTCTTGAAGGGAAAGATGTAACTCTGTGAGATGAATTAACAAAACACAGAGCAGTTTCTCAGAAAGCTTCTTTCCAGTTTTGAACGGAAGATATTTCCTTTTTCACAATAGCCCTCTATGGGCTTCCAAATATCCCTTTGCCAATTCCACAGGAACAGCCTTAGAGAAAGGTTTCTTGAAGGGAAAGATGTAACTCTGTGAGATGAATTAACAGAACACAGAGCATTTTCTCAGAAAGCTTCTTTCCAGTTTTGAACGGAAGATATTTCCTTTTTCACCATAGCTCTCTATGGGCTTCCAAATATCCCTTTGCCAATTCCACAAGAACAGCCTTGGCGAAAGGCTTCTTGAAGGGAAAGATGTAACTCTTTGAGATGAATTAACAGAACATAGAACAGTTTCTCAGAAAGCTTCTTTCCAGTTTGGAACGGAAGATATTTCCTTTTTCACCATAGCCCTCGATGGGCTTCCAAATATCCCTTTGCCAATTCCACAAGAACAGCCTTAGCGAAAGGCTTCTTGAAGGGAAAGATGTAACTCTGTGAGATGAATTAACAGAACACAGAACAGTTTCTCAGAATGCTTCTTTCCAGTTTTGAACGGAAGATATTCCCTTTTTCACCATAGCCCTCTATGGGCTTCCAAATATCCCTTTGCCAATTCCACAAGAACAGCCTTAGCGAAAGGCTTCTTGAAGGGAAAGATGTAACTCTGTGAGATGAATTAACAGAACACAGAGCAGTTTCTCAGAAAGCTTCTTTCCAGTTTTGAACGGAAGATATTTCCTTTTTCACCATAGCTCTCTATGGGCTTCCAAATATCCCTTTGCCAATTCCACAAGAACAGCCTTAGCGAAAGGCTTCTTGAAGGGAAAGATGTAACTCTGTGAGATGAATTAACAAAACACAGAGCAGTTTCTCAGAAAGCTTCTTTCCAGTTTTGAACGGAAGATATTTCCTTTTTCACCATAGCCCTCTATGGGCTTCCAAATATCCCTTTGCCAATTCCACAAGAACAGCCTTAGCGAAAGGCTTCTTGAAGGGAAAGATGTAACTCTGTGAGATGAATTAACAGAACACAGAGCAGTTTCTCAGAAGGCTTCTTTCCAGTTTTGAACGGAAGATATTTCCTTTTTCACAATAGCCCTCTAAGGGCTTCCAAATATCCCTTTGCCAATTCCACAAGAACAGCCTTAGCGAAAAGCTTCTTGAAGGGAAAGATGTAACTCTGTGAGATGAATTAACAGAACACAGAGCAGTTTCTCAGAAAGCTTCTTTCCAGTTTTGAACGGAAGATATTTCCTTTTTCACCATAGCCCTCTATGGGCTTCCAAATATCCCTTTGCCAATTCCACAAGAACAGCCTTAGCGAAAGGCTTCTTGAAGGGAAAGATGTAACTCTGTGAGATGAATTACCAGAACACAGAGCAGTTTCTCAGAAAGCTTCTTTCCAGTTTTGAACGGAAGGTATTTCCTTTTTCACCATAGCCCTCTATGGGCTTCCAAATATCCCTTTGCCAATTCCACAAGAACAGCCTTAGCGAAAGGCTTCTTGAAGGGAAAGATGTAACTCTGTGAGATGAATTAACAGAACACAGAGCAGTTTCTCAGAAAACTTCTTTCCAGTTTTGAACGGAAGATATTTCCTTTTTCACCATAGCCCTCTATGGGCTTCCAAATATCCCTTTGCCAATTCCACAAGAACAGCCTTAGCGAAAGGCTTCTTGAAGGGAAAGATGTAACTCTGTGAGACGAATTAACAGAACACAGAGCAGTTTCCCAGAAAGCTTCTTTCCAGTTTTCAACGGAAGATATTTCCTTTTTCACCATAGCCCTCTATGGGCTTCCAAATATCCCTTTGCCAATTCCACAAGAACAGCCTTAGCGAAAGGCTTCTTGAACGGAAAGATGTAACTCTGTGAGATGAATTAACAGAACACAGAGCAGTTTCTCAGAAAGCTTCTTTCCAGTTATGAACGGAAGATATTTCCTTTTTCACCGTAGCCCTCTATGGGCTTCCAAATATCCCTTTGCCAATTCCACAAGAACAGCCTTAGCGAAAGGCTTCTTGAAGTGAAAGATGTAACTCTGTGAGATGAATTAGGAAAACACCGAGCAGTTTCTCAGAAAGCTTCTTTCCAGTTTTGAACGGAAGATATTTCCTTTTTCACCATAGCCCTCTATGGGCTTCCAAATATCCCTTTGCCAATTCCACAAGAACAGCCTTAGCGAAAGGCTTCTTGAAGGGAAAGATGTAACTCTGTGAGATGAATTAACAGAACACAGAGCAGTTTCTCAGAAAGCTTCTTTCCAGTTTTGAAAGGAAGATATTTCCTTTTTCACAATAGCCCTCTATGGGCTTCCAAATATCCCTTTGCCAATTCCACAAGAACAGCCTTAGCGAAAGGCTTCTTGAAGGGAAAGATGTAACTCGGTGAGATGAATTAACAGAACATAGAACAGTTTGTCAGAAAGCTTCTTTCCAGTTTTGAACGGAAGATATTTCCTTTTTCACCATAGCCCTCTATGGGCTTCCAAATATCCCTTTGCCAATTCCACAAGAACAGCCTTAGCGAAAGGCTTCTTGAAGGGAAAGATGTAACTCTGTGAGATGAATTAGGAAAACACCGAGCAGTTTCTCAGAAAGCTTCTTTCCAGTTATGAACGGAAGATATTTCCTTTTTCACCGTAGCCCTCTATGGGCTTCCAAATATCCCTTTGCCAATTCCACAAGAACAGCCTTAGCGAAAGGCTTCTTGAAGTGAAAGATGTAACTCTGTGAGATGAATTAGGAAAACACCGAGCAGTTTCTCAGAAAGCTTCTTTCCAGTTTTGAACGGAAGATATTTCCTTTTTCACCATAGCCCTCTATGGGCTTCCAAATATCCCTTTGCCAATTCCACAAGAACAGCCTTAGCGAAAGGCTTCTTGAAGGGAAAGATGTAACTCTGTGAGATGAATTAACAGAACACAGAGCAGTTTCTCAGAAAGCTTCTTTCCAGTTTTGAACGGAAGATATTTCCTTTTTCACCGTAGCCCTCTATCGGCTTCCAAATATCCCTTTGCCAATTCCACAAGAACAGCCTAAGCGAAAGGCTTCTTGAAGGGAAAGATGTAACTCGGTGAGATGAATTAACAGAACACAGAGCAGTTTCTCAGAAAGCTTCTTCCCAGTTTTGAACGGAAGATATTTCCTTTTTCACCATAGCCCTCTGTGGGCTTCCAAATATCAATTGCCAATTCCACAAGAACAGCCTTGGCGAAAGGCTTCTTGAAGGGAAAGATGTAACTCTGTGAGATGAATTAACAGAACATAGAACAGTTTCTCAGAAAGCTTCTTTCCAGTTTTGAACGGAAGATATTTCCTTTTTCACCATAGCCCTCTATGGGCTTCCAAATATCCCTTTGCCAATTCCACAAGAACAGCCTTAGCGAAAGGCTTCTTGAAGGGAAAGATGTAACTCTGTGAGATGAATTAACAGAACACAGAGCAGTTTCTCAGAAAGCTTCTTTCCAGTTTTGAACGGAAGATATTTCCTTTTTCACCATAGCCCTCTATGGGCTTCCAAATATCCCTTTGCCAATTCCACAAGAACAGCCTTAGCGAAAGGCTTCTTGAAGGGAAAGATGTAACTCTGTGAGATGAATTAACAGAACACAGAGCAGTTTCTCAGAAGGCTTCTTTACAGTTTTGAACGGAAGATATTTCCTTTTTCACAATAGCCCTCTAAGGGCTTCCAAATATCCCTTTGCCAATTCCACAAGAACAGCCTTAGCGAAAAGCATCTTGAAAGGAAAGATGTAACTCTGTGAGATGAATTAACAGAACACAGAGCTGTTTCTCAGAAAGCTTCTTTCCAGTTTAGAACGGAAGATATTTCCTTTTTCACCGTAGCCCTCTATCGGCTTCCAAATATCCCTTTGCCAATTCCACAAGAACAGCCTTAGCGAAAGGCTTCTTGAAGGGAAAGATGTAACTCTCTGAGATGAATTAACAGAACACAGAGCAGTTTCTCAGAATGCTTCTTTCCAGTTTTGAACGGAAGATATTTCCTTTTTCACCATAGCCCTCTTTGGCCTCCAAATATCCCTTTGCCAATTCCACAAGAACAGCCTTAGCGAAAGGCTTCTTGAAGGGAAAGATGTAACTCTGTGAGATGAATTAACAGAACACAGAGCAGTTTCTCAGAAAGCTTCTTTCCAGTTTGAACGGAGGATATTTCCTTTTTCACCATAGCCCTCTATGGGCTTCCAAATATCCCTTTGCCAATTCGACAAGAACAGCCTTAGCGAAAGGCTTCTTGAAGGGAAACATGTAACTCTGTGAGATGAATTAACAGAACACAGAGCAGTTTCGCAGAAAGCTTCTTTCCAGTTTTGAACGGAAGATATTTCCTTTTTCACAATAGCCCTCTATGGGCTTCCAAATATCTCTTTGCCAATTCCACAAGAACAGCCTTAGCGAAAAGCTTCTTGAAGGGAAAGATGTAACTCTGTGAGATGAATTAACAGAACACAGAACAGTTTCTCAGAATGCTTCTTTCCAGTTTTGAACGGAAGATATTCCCTTTTTCACCATAGCCCTCTATGGGCTTCCAAATATCCCTTTGCCAATTCCACAAGAACAGCCTTAGCGAAAGGCTTCTTGAAGGGAAAGATGTAACTCTGTGAGATGAATTAACAGAACACAGAGCAGTTTCTCAGAAAGCTTCTTTCCAGTTTTGAACGGAAGATATTTCCTTTTTCACCATAGCCCTCTATGGGCTTCCAAATATCCCTTTGCCAATTCCACAAGAACAGCCTTAGCGAAAGGCTTCTTGAAGGGAAAGATGTAACTCTGTGAGATGAATTAACAAAACACAGAGCAGTTTCTCAGAAAGCTTCTTTCCAGTTTTGAACGGAAGATATTTCCTTTTTCACCATAGCCCTCTATGGGCTTCCAAATATCCCTTTGCCAATTCCACAAGAACAGCCTTAGCGAAAGGCTTCTTGAAGGGAAAGATGTAACTCTGTGAGATGAATTAACAGAACACAGAGCAGTTTCTCAGAAGGCTTCTTTCCAGTTTTGAACGGAAGATATTTCCTTTTTCACAATAGCCCTCTAAGGGCTTCCAAATATCCCTTTGCCAATTCCACAAGAACAGCCTTAGCGAAAAGCTTCTTGAAGGGAAAGATGTAACTCTGTGAGATGAATTAACAGAACACAGAGCAGTTTCTCAGAAAGCTTCTTTCCAGTTTTGAACGGAAGATATTTCCTTTTTCACCATAGCCCTCTACGGGCTTCCAAATATCCCTTTGCCATTTCCACAAGAACAGCCTTAGCGAAAGGCTTCTTGAAGGGAAAGATGTAACTCTGTGAGATGAATTAACAGAACACAGAGCAGTTTCTCAGAAAGCTTCTTTCCAGTTTTGAACGGAAGGTATTTCCTTTTTCACCATAGCCCTCTATGGGCTTCCAAATATCCCTTTGCCAATTCCACAAGAACAGCCTTAGCGAAAGGCTTCTTGAAGGGAAAGATGTAACTCTGTGAGATGAATTAACAGAACACAGAGCAGTTTCTCAGAAACCTTCTTTCCAGTTTTGAACGGAAGATATTTCCTTTTTCACCATAGCCCTCTATGGGCTTCCAAATATCCCTTTGCCAATTCCACAAGAACAGCCTTAGCGAAAGGCTGCTTGAAGGGAAAGATGTAACTCTGTGAGATGAATTAACAGAACACAGAGCAGTTTCTCAGAAAGCTTCTTTCCAGTTTTGAACGGAAGATATTTCCTTTTTCACCATAGCCCTCTATGGGCTTCCAAATATCTCTTTGCCAATTCCACAAGAACAGCCTTAGCGAAAGGCTTCTTGAAGGGAAAGATGTAACTCTGTGAGATGAATTAACAGAACACAGAGAAGTATCTTGAAAGCTTCTTTCCAGTTTTGAACTGAAGATATTTCCTTTTTCACCATAGCCCTCTATGGGCTTCCAAATATCCCTTTGCCAATTCCACAAGAACAGCCTTAGCGAAAGGCTTCTTGAAGGGAAAGACGTAACTCTGTGAGATGAATTAACAGAACACAGAGCAGTTTCTCAGAAAGCTTCTTTCCAGTTTTGAACGGAAGATATTCCCTTTTTCACCATAGCCCTCTATGGGCTTCCAAATATCCCTTTGCCAATTCCACAAGAACAGCCTTAGCGAAAGGCTTCTTGAAGGGAAAGATGTAACTCTGTGAGATGAATTAACAGAACACAGAGCAGTTTCTCAGAAAGCTTCTTTCCAGTTTTGAACGGAAGATATTTCCTTTTTCACAATAGCCCTCTATGGGCTTCCAAATATCCCTTTGCCAATTCCACAAGAACAGCCTTAGCGAAAGGCTTCTTGAAGGGAAAGATGTAACTCTGTGAGATGAATTAACAGAACACAGAGCAGTTTCTCAGAAAGCTTCTTTCCACTTTTGAACGGAAGATATTTCCTTTTTCACCATAGCCCTCTATGGGCTTCCAAATATCCCTTTGCCAATTCCACAAGAACAGCCTTAGCGAAAGGCTTCTTGAAGGGAAAGATGTAACTCTGTGAGATGAATTAACAGAACACAGAACACTTTCTCAGAAAGCTTCTTTCCAGTTTTGAACGGAAGATATTCCCTTTTTCACCATAGCCCTCTATGGGCTTCCAAATATCCCTTTGCCAATTCCACAAGAACAGCCTTAGCGAAATGCTTCTTGAAGGGAAAGATGTAACTCTGTGAGGTGAATTAACAGAACACAGAGCAGTTTCTCAGAAAGCTTCTTTCCAGTTTTGAACGGAAGATATTTCCTTTTTCACCATATCCCTCTATGGGCTTCCAAATATCCCTTTGCCAATTCCACATGAACAGCCTTAGCGAAAGGCTTCTTGAAGGGAAAGATGTAACTCTGTGAGATGAATTAACAGAACACAGAGCAGTTTCTCAGAAAGCTTCTTCCCAGTTTTGAACGGAAGATATTTCCTTTTTCACCATAGCCCTCTATGGGCTTCAAAATATCAATTGCCAATTCCACAAGAACAGTCTTGGCGAAAGGCTTCTTGAAGGGAAAGATGTAACTCTGTGAGATGAATTAACAGAACATAGAACAGTTTCTCAGAAAGCTTCTTTCCAGTTTTGAACGGAAGATATTTCCTTTTTCACCATAGCCCTCTATGGGCTTCCAAATATCCCTTTGCCAATTCCACAAGAACAGCCTTAGCGAAAGGCTTCTTGAAGGGAAAGATGTAACTCTGTGAGATGAATTAACAGAACACAGAGCAGTTTCTCAGAAAGCTTCTTTTCAGTTTTGAACGGAAGATATTTCCTTTTTCACCATAGCCCTCTATGGGCTTTCAAATACCCCTTTGCCAATTCCACAAGAACAGCCTTAGCGAAAGACTCCTTGAAGGGAAAGATGTAACTCTGTGAGACGAATTAATAGAACACAGAGCAGTTTCTCAGAAAGCTTCTTTCCAGTTTTGAACGGAAGATATTTCCTTTTTCACCCTAGCCCTCTATGGGCTTCCAAATATCCCTTTGCCAATTCCCCAAGAACAGCCTTAGCGAAAGGCTTCTTGAAGGGAAAGATGTAACTCTGTGAGATGAATTAACAGAACACAGAGCAGTTTCTCAGAAAGCTTCTTTCCAGTTTTGAACGGAAGATATTTCCTTTTTCACAATAGCCCTCTATGGGCTTCCAAATATCCCTTTGCCAATTCCACAAGAACAGCCTTAGCGAAAGGCTTCTTGAAGGGAAAGATGTAACTCTGTGAGATGAATTAACAGAACACAGAGCAGTTTCTCAGAAAGCTTCTTTCCAGTTTTGAACGGAAGATATTTCCTTTTTCACCAGAGCCCTCTATGGGCTTCCAAATATCCCTTTGCCAATTCCACAAGAACAGCCTTAGCGAAAGGCCTCTTGAAGGGAAAGATGTAACTCTGTGAGATGAATTAACAGAACACAGAGCAGTTTCTCAGAAGGCTTCTTTCCAGTTTTGAATGGAAGATATTTCCTTTTTCACAATAGCCCTCTAAGGGCTTCCAAATATCCCTTTGCCAATTCCACAAGAACAGCCTTAGCGAAAAGCTTCTTGAAGGGAAAGATGTAACTCTGTGAGATGAATTAACAGAACACAGAGCAGTTTCTCAGAAAGCTTCTTTCCAGTTTTGAACGGAAGATATTTCTTTTTTCACCATAGCCCTCTATGGGCTTCCAAATATCCCTTTGCCAATTCCACAAGAACAGCCTTAGCGAAAGGCTTCTTGAAGGGAAAGATGTAACTCTGTGAGATGAATTAACAGAACACTGAGCAGTTTCTCAGAAAGCTTCTTTCCAGTTTGAACGGAAGATATTTCCTTTTTCACCATAGCCCTCTATGGGCTTCCAAATATCCCTTTGCCAATTCCACAAGAACAGCCTTAGCGAAAGGCTTCTTGAAGGGAAAGATGTAACTCTGTGAGATGAATTAACAGAACACAGAGCAGTTTCTCAGAAAGCTTCTTTCCAGTTTTGAACGGAAGATATTTCCTTTTTCACCAGAGCCCTCTATGGGCTTTCAAATATCCCTTTGCCAATTCCACAAGAACAGCCTTAGCGAAAGGCCTCTTGAAGGGAAAGATGTAACTCTGTGAGATGAATTAACAGAACACAGAGCAGTTTCTCAGAAGGCTTCTTTCCAGTTTTGAACGGAAGATATTTCCTTTTTCACAATAGCCCTCTAAGGGCTTCCAAATATCCCTTTGCCAATTCCACAAGAACAGCCTTAGCGAAAAGCTTCTTGAAGGGAAAGATGTAACTCTGTGAGATGAATTAACAGAACACAGAGCAGTTTCTCAGAAAGCTTCTTTCCAGTTTTGAACGGAAGATATTTCTTTTTTCACCATAGCCCTCTATGGGCTTCCAAATATCCCTTTGCCAATTCCACAAGAACAGCCTTAGCGTAAGGCTTCTTGAAGGGAAAGATGTAACTCTGTGAGATGAATTAACAGAACACTGAGCAGTTTCTCAGAAAGCTTCTTTCCAGTTTGAACGGAAGATATTTCCTTTTTCACCATAGCCCTCTATGGGCTTCCAAATATCCCTCTGCCAATTCCACAAGAACAGCCTTAGCGAAAGGCTTCTTGAAGGTAAAGATGTAACTCTGTGAGATGAATTAACAGAACACAGAGCAGTTTCTCAGAAAGCTTCTTTCCAGTTTTGAACGGAAGATATTTCCTTTTTCACCGTAGCCCTCTATCGGCTTCCAAATATCCCTTTGCCAATTCCACAAGAACAGCCTAAGCGAAAGGCTTCTTGAAGGGAAAGATGTAACTCTGTGAGATGAATTAACAGAACACAGAGCAGTTTCTCAGAAAGCTTCTTTCCAGTTTTGAACGGAAGATATTTCCTTTTTCACCATAGCCCTCTATGGGCTTCCAAATATCCCTTTGCCAATTCCACAAGAACAGCCTTAGCGAAAGGCTTCTTGAAGGGAAAGATGTAACTCTGTGAGACGAATTAACAGAACACAGAGCAGTTTCTCAGAAAGCTTCTTTCCAGTTTTGAACGGAAGGTATTTCCTTTTTCACCATAGCCCTCTATGGGCTTCCAAATATCCCTTTGCCAATTCCACAAGAACAGCCTTAGCGAAAGGCTTCTTGAAGGGAAAGATGTAACTCTGTGAGATGAATTAACAGAACACAGAGCAGTTTCTCAGAAAGCTTCTTTCCAGTTTTGAACGGAAGATATTTCCTTTTTCACCATAGCCCTCTATGGGCTTCCAAATATCCCTTTGCCAATTCCACCAAAACAGCCTTAGCGAAAGGCTTCTTGAAGGGAAAGATGTAACTCTGTGAGATGAGTTAACAGAACACAGAGCAGTTTCTCAGAAAGCTTCTTTCCAGTTTTGAACGGAAGATATTTCCTTTTTCACCATAGCCCTCTATGGGCTTCCAAATATCCCTTTGCCAATTCCAAAAGAACAGCCTTAGCGGAAGGCTTCTTGAAGGGAAAGATGTAACTCTGTGAGATGAATTAACAGAACATAGAACAGTTTCTCAGAAAGCTTCTTTGCAGTTTTGAACGGAAGATATTTCCTTTTTCACCATAGCCCTCTATGGGCTTCCAAATATCCCTTTGCCAATTCCACCAGAACAGCCTTAGCGAAAGGCTTCTTGAAGGGAAAGATGTAACTCTGTGAGATGAATTAACAGAACACAGAGCAGTTTCTCAGAAAGCTTCTTTCCAGTTTTGAACGGAAGATATTTCCTTTTTCACCATAGCCCTCTATGGGCTTTCAAATACCCCTTTGCCAATTCCACAAGAACAGCCTTAGCGAAAGACTCCTTGAAGGGAAAGATGGAACTCTGTGAGACGAATTAATAGAACACAGAGCAGTTTCTCAGAAAGCTTCTTTCCAGTTTTGAACGGAAGATATTTCCTTTTTCACCATAGCCCTCTATGGGCTTCCAAATATCTCTTTGCCAAATCCACAAGAACAGCATTTGCGAAAGGCTTCTTGAAGGGAAAGATGTAACTCTGTGAGATGAATTAACAAAACACCGAGCAGTTTCTCAGAAAGCTTCTTTCCAGTTTTGAACGGAAGATATTTCCTTTTTCACCACAACCCTCTATGGGCTTCCAAATATCCCTTTGCCAATTCCACAAGAACAGCCTTAGCGAAAGGCCTCTTGAAGGGAAAGATATAACTCTGTGAGATGAATTAACAGAACACAGAGCAGTTTCTCAGAAGGCTTCTTTCCAGTTTTGAACGGAAGATATTTCCTTTTTCACAATAGCCCTCTAAGGGCTTCCAAATATCCCTTTGCCAATTCCACAAGAACAGCCTTAGCGAAAAGCTTCTTGAAGGGAAAGATGTAACTCTGTGAGATGAATTAACAGAACACAGAGCAGTTTCTCAGAAAGCTTCTTTCCAGTTTTGAACGGAAGATATTTCTTTTTTCACCGTAGCCCTCTATGGGCTTCCAAATATCCCTTTGCCAATTCCACAAGAACAGCCTTAGCGAAAGGCTTCTTGAAGGGAAAGATGTAACTCTGTGAGATGAATTAACAGAACACTGAGCAGTTTCTCAGAAAGCTTCTTTCCAGTTTGAACGGAAGATATTTCCTTTTTCACCATAGCCCTCTATGGGCTTCCAAATATCCCTTTGCCAATTAAACAAGAACAGCCTTAGCGAAAGGCTTCTTGAAGGGAAAGATGTAACTCTGTGAGATGAATTAACAGAACACAGAGCAGTTTCTCAGAAAGCTTCTTTCCAGTTTTGAACGGAAGATATTTCCTTTTTCACCATAGCCCTCTATGGGCTTCCAAATATCCCTTTGCCAATTCCACAAGAACAGCCTTAGCGAAAGGCTTCTTGAAGGGAAAGATGTAACTCTGTGAGATGAATTAGCAAAACACCGAGCAGTTTCTCAGAAAGCTTCTTTCCAGTTTTGAACGGAAGATATTTCCTTTTTCACCATAGCCCTCTATGGGCTTCCAAATATCCCTTTGCCAATTCCACAAGAACAGCCTTAGCGAAAGGCTTCTTGAAGGGAAAGATGTAACTCTGTGAGATGAATTAACAGAACACAGAGCAGTTTCTCAGAAAGCTTCTTTCCAGTTTTGAACGGAAGATAATTCCTTTTTCACAATAGCCCTCTATGGGCTTCCAAATATCCCTTTGCCAATTCCACAAGAACAGCCTTAGCGAAAGGCTTCTTGAAGGGAAAGATGTAACTCTGTGAGATGAATTAACAGAACACAGAACAGTTTCTCAGAAAGCTTCTTTCCAGTTTTGAACGGAAGATATTCCCTTTTTCACCATAGCCCTCTATGGGCTTCCAAATATCCCTTTGCCAATTCCACAAGAACAGCCTTAGCGAAAGGCTTCTTGAAGGGAAAGATGTAGCTCTGTGAGATGAATTAACAGAACACAGAGCAGTTTCTCAGAAAGCTTCTTTCCAGTTTTGAACGGAAGATATTTCCTTTTTCACCATAGCCCTCTATGGGCTTCCAAATATCCCTTTGCCAATTCCACAAGAACAGCCTTAGCGAAAGGCTTCTTGAAGGGAAAGATGTAACTCTGTGAGATGAATTAACAGAACCCAGAGCAGTTTCTCAGAAAGCTTCTTTCCAGTTTTGAACGGAAGATATTTCCTTTTTCACCATAGAACTCTATGGGCTTAAAAATATCCCTTTGCCAATTCCACAAGAACAGCCTTAGCGAAAGGCTTCTTGAAGGGAAAGATGTAACTCTGTGACATGAATCAACAGAACACCGAGCAGTTTCTCAGAAAGCTTCTTTCCAGTTTTGAACGGAAGATATTTCCTTTTTCACCACAGCCCTCTATGGGCTTCCAAATATCCCTTTGCCAATTCCACAAGAACAGCCTTAGCGAAAGGCCTCTTGAAGGGAAAGATATAACTCTGTGAGATGAATTAACAGAACACAGAGCAGTTTCTCAGAAGGCTTCTTTCCAGTTTTGAACGGAAGATATTTCCTTTTTCACAATAGCCCTCTAAGGGCTTCCAAATATCCCTTTGCCAATTCCACAAGAACAGCCTTAGCGAAAAGCTTCTTGAAGGGAAAGATGTAACTCTGTGAGATGAATTAACAGAACACAGAGCAGTTTCTCAGAAAGCTTCTTTCCAGTTTTGAACGGAAGATATTTCTTTTTTCACCGTAGCCCTCTATGGGCTTCCAAATATCCCTTTGCCAATTCCACAAGAACAGCCTTAGCGAAAGGCTTCTTGAAGGGAAAGATGTAACTCTGTGAGATGAATTAACAGAACACTGAGCAGTTTCTCAGAAAGCTTCTTTCCAGTTTGAACGGAAGATATTTCCTTTTTCACAATAGCCCTCTATGGGCTTCCAAATATCCCTTTGCCAATTAAACAAGAACAGCCTTAGCGAAAGGCTTCTTGAAGGGAAAGATGTAACTCTGTGAGATGAATTAACAGAACACAGAGCAGTTTCTCAGAAAGCTTCTTTCCAGTTTTGAACGGAAGATATTTCCTTTTTCACCATAGACCTCTATGGGCTTCCAAATATCCCTTTGCCAATTCCACAAGAACAGCCTTAGCGAAAGGCTTCTTGAAGGGAAAGATGTAACTCTGTGAGATGAATTAACAGAACACAGAACAGTTTCTCAGAAAGCTTCTTTCCAGTTTTGAACGGAAGATATTCCCTTTTTCACCATAGCCCTCTATGGGCTTCCAAATATCCCTTTGCCAATTCCACAAGAACAGCCTTAGCGAAAGGCTTCTTGAAGGGAAAGATGTAGCTCTGTGAGATGAATTAACAGAACACAGAGCAGTTTCTCAGAAAGCTTCTTTCCAGTTTTGAACGGAAGATATTTCCTTTTTCACCATAGCCCTCTATGGGCTTCCAAATATCCCTTTGCCAATTCCACAAGAACAGCCTTAGCGAAAGGCTTCTTGAAGGGAAAGATGTAACTCTGTGAGATGAATTAACAGAACGCAGAGCAGTTTCTCAGAAAGCTTCTTTCCAGTTTTGAACGGAAGATATTTCCTTTTTCACCATAGAACTCTATGGGCTTAAAAATATCCCTTTGCCAATTCCACAAGAACAGCCTTAGCGAAAGGCTTCTTGAAGGGAAAGATGTAACTCTGTGACATGAATCAACAGAACACAGAGCAGTTTCTCAGAAAGCTTCTTTCCAGTTTTGAACGGAAGATATTTCCTTTTTCACCATAGCCCTCTATGGGCTTCCATATATCCCTTTGCCAATTCCACAAGAGCAGCCTTAGCGAAAGGCTTCTTGAAGGGAAAGATGTAACTCTGTGAGATGAATCAACAGAACACGGAGCAGTTTCTCAGAAAGCTTCTTTCCAGTTTTGAACGGAAGATATTTCCTTTTTCACCATAGCCCTCTATGGGCTTCCATATATCCCTTTGCCAATTCCAGAAGAGCAGCCTTAGCGAAAGGCTTCTTGTAGGGAAAGATTTAACTCTGTGAGATGAAATAACAGAACACAGAGCAGTTTCTCAGAAAGCTTCTTTCCAGTTTTGAACGGAAGACATTTCCTTTTTCACCATAGCCCTGTATGGACTTCCAAATATCCCTTTGCCAATTCCACAAGAACAGCCTTAGCGAAAGGCTTCTTGAAGGGAAAGATGTAACTCTGTGAGATGAATTAACAGAACACAGAGCAGTTCCCAGAAAGCTTCTTTCCAGTTTTGAACGGAAGATATTTCCTTTTTCACCGTAGCCCTCTATCGGCTTCCAAATATCCCTTTGCCAATTCCACAAGAACAGCCTTAGCGAAAGGCCTCTTGAAGGGAAAGATGTAACTCTGTGAGATGAATTAACAGAACACAGAGCAGTTTCTCAGAAGGCTTCTTTCCAGTTTTGAACGGAAGATATTTCCTTTTTCACAATAGCCCTCTAAGGGCTTCCAAATATCCCTTTGCCAATTCCACAAGAACAGCCTTAGCGAAAAGCTTCTTGAAGGGAAAGATGTAACTCTGTGAGATGAATTAACAGAACACAGAGCAGTTTCTCAGAAAGCTTCTTTCCAGTTTTGAACGGAAGATATTTCTTTTTTCACCGTAGCCCTCTATGGGCTTCCAAATATCCCTTTGCCAATTCCACAAGAACAGCCTTAGCGAAAGGCTTCTTGAAGGGAAAGATGTAACTCTGTGAGATGAATTAACAGAACACTGAGCAGTTTCTCAGAAAGCTTCTTTCCAGTTTGAACGGAAGATATTTCCTTTTTCACCATAGCCCTCTATGGGCTTCCAAATATCCCTTTGCCAATTAAACAAGAACAGCCTTAGCGAAAGGCTTCTTGAAGGGAAAGATGTAACTCTGTGAGATGAATTAACAGAACACAGAGCAGTTTCTCAGAAAGCTTCTTTCCAGTTTTGAACGGAAGATATTTCCTTTTTCACCATAGCCCTCTATGGGCTTCCAAATATCCCTTTGCCAATTCCACAAGAACAGCCTAAGCGAAAGGCTTCTTGAAGGGAAAGATGTAACTCTGTGAGATGAATTAACAGAACACAGAGCAGTTTCTCAGAAAGCTTCTTTCCAGTTTTGAACGGAAGATATTTCCTTTTTCACCATAGCCCTCTATGGGCTTCCAAATATCCCTTTGCCAATTCCACAAGAACAGCCTTAGCGAAAGGCTTCTTGAAGGGAAAGATGTAACTCTGTGAGATGAATTAACAGAACATAGAACAGTTTCTCAGAAAGCTTCTTTCTAGTTTTGAACGGAAGATATTTCCTTTTTCACCATAGACCTCTATGGGCTTCCAAATATCCCTTTGCCAATTCCACAAGAACAGCCTTAGCGAAAGGATTCTTGAAGGGAAAGATGTAACTCTGTGAGATGAATTAACAGAACACAGAGCAGTTTCTCAGAAAGCTTCTTTCCAGTTTTGAACGGAAGATATTTCCTTTTTCACCATAGCCCTCTATGGGCTTCCAAATATCCCTTTGCCAATTCCACATGAACAGCCTTAGCGAAAGGCTTCTTGAAGGGAAAGATGTAACTCTGTGAGATGAATTAACAGAACACAGAGCAGTTTCTCAGAAAGCTTCTTCCCAGTTTTGAACGGAAGATATTTCCTTTTTCACCATAGCCCTCTATGGGCTTCAAAATATCAATTGCCAATTCCACAAGAACAGTCTTGGCGAAAGGCTTCTTGAAGGGAAAGATGTAACTCTGTGAGATGAATTAACAGAACATAGAACAGTTTCTCAGAAAGCTTCTTTCCAGTTTTGAACGGAAGATATTTCCTTTTTCACCATAGCCCTCTATGGGCTTCCAAATATCCCTTTGCCAATTCCACAAGAACAGCCTTAGCGAAAGGCTTCTTGAAGGGAAAGATGTAACTCTGTGAGATGAATTAACAGAACACAGAGCAGTTTCTCAGAAAGCTTCTTTTCAGTTTTGAACGGAAGATATTTCCTTTTTCACCATAGCCCTCTATGGGCTTTCAAATACCCCTTTGCCAATTCCACAAGAACAGCCTTAGCGAAAGACTCCTTGAAGGGAAAGATGTAACTCTGTGAGACGAATTAATAGAACACAGAGCAGTTTCTCAGAAAGCTTCTTTCCAGTTTTGAACGGAAGATATTTCCTTTTTCACCCTAGCCCTCTATGGGCTTCCAAATATCCCTTTGCCAATTCCCCAAGAACAGCCTTAGCGAAAGGCTTCTTGAAGGGAAAGATGTAACTCTGTGAGATGAATTAACAGAACACAGAGCAGTTTCTCAGAAAGCTTCTTTCCAGTTTTGAACGGAAGATATTTCCTTTTTCACAATAGCCCTCTATGGGCTTCCAAATATCCCTTTGCCAATTCCACAAGAACAGCCTTAGCGAAAGGCTTCTTGAAGGGAAAGATGTAACTCTGTGAGATGAATTAACAGAACACAGAGCAGTTTCTCAGAAAGCTTCTTTCCAGTTTTGAACGGAAGATATTTCCTTTTTCACCAGAGCCCTCTATGGGCTTCCAAATATCCCTTTGCCAATTCCACAAGAACAGCCTTAGCGAAAGGCCTCTTGAAGGGAAAGATGTAACTCTGTGAGATGAATTAACAGAACACAGAGCAGTTTCTCAGAAGGCTTCTTTCCAGTTTTGAATGGAAGATATTTCCTTTTTCACAATAGCCCTCTAAGGGCTTCCAAATATCCCTTTGCCAATTCCACAAGAACAGCCTTAGCGAAAAGCTTCTTGAAGGGAAAGATGTAACTCTGTGAGATGAATTAACAGAACACAGAGCAGTTTCTCAGAAAGCTTCTTTCCAGTTTTGAACGGAAGATATTTCTTTTTTCACCATAGCCCTCTATGGGCTTCCAAATATCCCTTTGCCAATTCCACAAGAACAGCCTTAGCGAAAGGCTTCTTGAAGGGAAAGATGTAACTCTGTGAGATGAATTAACAGAACACTGAGCAGTTTCTCAGAAAGCTTCTTTCCAGTTTGAACGGAAGATATTTCCTTTTTCACCATAGCCCTCTATGGGCTTCCAAATATCCCTTTGCCAATTCCACAAGAACAGCCTTAGCGAAAGGCTTCTTGAAGGGAAAGATGTAACTCTGTGAGATGAATTAACAGAACACAGAGCAGTTTCTCAGAAAGCTTCTTTCCAGTTTTGAACGGAAGATATTTCCTTTTTCACCAGAGCCCTCTATGGGCTTCCAAATATCCCTTTGCCAATTCCACAAGAACAGCCTTAGCGAAAGGCCTCTTGAAGGGAAAGATGTAACTCTGTGAGATGAATTAACAGAACACAGAGCAGTTTCTCAGAAGGCTTCTTTCCAGTTTTGAACGGAAGATATTTCCTTTTTCACAATAGCCCTCTAAGGGCTTCCAAATATCCCTTTGCCAATTCCACAAGAACAGCCTTAGCGAAAAGCTTCTTGAAGGGAAAGATGTAACTCTGTGAGATGAATTAACAGAACACAGAGCAGTTTCTCAGAAAGCTTCTTTCCAGTTTTGAACGGAAGATATTTCTTTTTTCACCATAGCCCTCTATGGGCTTCCAAATATCCCTTTGCCAATTCCACAAGAACAGCCTTAGCGTAAGGCTTCTTGAAGGGAAAGATGTAACTCTGTGAGATGAATTAACAGAACACTGAGCAGTTTCTCAGAAAGCTTCTTTCCAGTTTGAACGGAAGATATTTCCTTTTTCACCATAGCCCTCTATGGGCTTCCAAATATCCCTCTGCCAATTCCACAAGAACAGCCTTAGCGAAAGGCTTCTTGAAGGTAAAGATGTAACTCTGTGAGATGAATTAACAGAACACAGAGCAGTTTCTCAGAAAGCTTCTTTCCAGTTTTGAACGGAAGATATTTCCTTTTTCACCGTAGCCCTCTATCGGCTTCCAAATATCCCTTTGCCAATTCCACAAGAACAGCCTAAGCGAAAGGGTTCTTGAAGGGAAAGATGTAACTCTGTGAGATGAATTAACAGAACACAGAGCAGTTTCTCAGAAAGCTTCTTTCCAGTTTTGAACGGAAGATATTTCCTTTTTCACCATAGCCCTCTATGGGCTTCCAAATATCCCTTTGCCAATTCCACAAGAACAGCCTTAGCGAAAGGCTTCTTGAAGGGAAAGATGTAACTCTGTGAGACGAATTAACAGAACACAGAGCAGTTTCTCAGAAAGCTTCTTTCCAGTTTTGAACGGAAGATATTTCCTTTTTCACCATAGCCCTCTATGGGCTTCCAAATATCCCTTTGCCAATTCCACAAGAACAGCCTTAGCGAAAGGCTTCTTGAAGGGAAAGATGTAACTCTGTGAGATGAATTAACAGAACACAGAGCAGTTTCTCAGAAAGCTTCTTTCCAGTTTTGAACGGAAGATATTTCCTTTTTCACCATAGCCCTCTATGGGCTTCCAAATATCCCTTTGCCAATTCCACCAAAACAGCCTTAGCGAAAGGCTTCTTGAAGGGAAAGATGTAACTCTGTGAGATGAGTTAACAGAACACAGAGCAGTTTCTCAGAAAGCTTCTTTCCAGTTTTGAACGGAAGATATTTCCTTTTTCACCATAGCCCTCTATGGGCTTCCAAATATCCCTTTGCCAATTCCAAAAGAACAGCCTTAGCGGAAGGCTTCTTGAAGGGAAAGATGTAACTCTGTGAGATGAATTAACAGAACATAGAACAGTTTCTCAGAAAGCTTCTTTGCAGTTTTGAACGGAAGATATTTCCTTTTTCACCATAGCCCTCTATGGGCTTCCAAATATCCCTTTGCCAATTCCACCAGAACAGCCTTAGCGAAAGGCTTCTTGAAGGGAAAGATGTAACTCTGTGAGATGAATTAACAGAACACAGAGCAGTTTCTCAGAAAGCTTCTTTCCAGTTTTGAACGGAAGATATTTCCTTTTTCACCATAGCCCTCTATGGGCTTTCAAATACCCCTTTGCCAATTCCACAAGAACAGCCTTAGCGAAAGACTCCTTGAAGGGAAAGATGGAACTCTGTGAGACGAATTAATAGAACACAGAGCAGTTTCTCAGAAAGTTTCTTTCCAGTTTTGAACGGAAGATATTTCCTTTTTCACCATAGCCCTCTATGGGCTTCCAAATATCTCTTTGCCAAATCCACAAGAACAGCATTTGCGAAAGGCTTCTTGAAGGGAAAGATGTAACTCTGTGAGATGAATTAACAAAACACCGAGCAGTTTCTCAGAAAGCTTCTTTCCAGTTTTGAACGGAAGATATTTCCTTTTTCACCACAGCCCTCTATGGGCTTCCAAATATCCCTTTGCCAATTCCACAAGAACAGCCTTAGCGAAAGGCCTCTTGAAGGGAAAGATATAACTCTGTGAGATGAATTAACAGAACACAGAGCAGTTTCTCAGAAGGCTTCTTTCCAGTTTTGAACGGAAGATATTTCCTTTTTCACAATAGCCCTCTAAGGGCTTCCAAATATCCCTTTGCCAATTCCACAAGAACAGCCTTAGCGAAAAGCTTCTTGAAGGGAAAGATGTAACTCTGTGAGATGAATTAACAGAACACAGAGCAGTTTCTCAGAAAGCTTCTTTCCAGTTTTGAACGGAAGATATTTCTTTTTTCACCGTAGCCCTCTATGGGCTTCCAAATATCCCTTTGCCAATTCCACAAGAACAGCCTTAGCGAAAGGCTTCTTGAAGGGAAAGATGTAACTCTGTGAGATGAATTAACAGAACACTGAGCAGTTTCTCAGAAAGCTTCTTTCCAGTTTGAACGGAAGATATTTCCTTTTTCACCATAGCCCTCTATGGGCTTCCAAATATCCCTTTGCCAATTAAACAAGAACAGCCTTAGCGAAAGGCTTCTTGAAGGGAAAGATGTAACTCTGTGAGATGAATTAACAGAACACAGAGCAGTTTCTCAGAAAGCTTCTTTCCAGTTTTGAACGGAAGATATTTCCTTTTTCACCATAGACCTCTATGGGCTTCCAAATATCCCTTTGCCAATTCCACAAGAACAGCCTTAGCGAAAGGCTTCTTGAAGGGAAAGATGTAACTCTGTGAGATGAATTAACAGAACACAGAGCAGTTTCTCAGAAAGCTTCTTTCCAGTTTTGAACGGAAGATATTTCCTTTTTCACCATAGCCCTCTATGGGCTTCCAAATATCCCTTTGCCAATTCCACAAGAACAGCCTTAGCGAAAGGCTTCTTGAAGGGTAAGATGTAACTCTGTGAGATGAATTAACAGAACACAGAGCAGTTTCTCAGAAAGCTTCTTTCCAGTTTTGAACGGAAGATATTTCCTTTTTCACCATAGCCCTCTATGGGCTTCCAAATATCCCTTTGCCAATTCCACAAGAACAGCCTTAGCGAAAGGCTTCTTGAAGGGAAAGATGTAACTCTGTGAGATGAATTAGCAAAACACCGAGCAGTTTCTCAGAAAGCTTCTTTCCAGTTTTGAACGGAAGATATTTCCTTTTTCACCATAGCCCTCTATGGGCTTCCAAATATCCCTTTGCCAATTCCACAAGAACAGCCTTAGCGAAAGGCTTCTTGAAGGGAAAGATGTAACTCTGTGAGATGAATTAACAGAACACAGAGCAGTTTCTCAGAAAGCTTCTTTCCAGTTTTGAACGGAAGATAATTCCTTTTTCACAATAGCCCTCTATGGGCTTCCAAATATCCCTTTGCCAATTCCACAAGAACAGCCTTAGCGAAAGGCTTCTTGAAGGGAAAGATGTAACTCTGTGAGATGAATTAACAGAACACAGAACAGTTTCTCAGAAAGCTTCTTTCCAGTTTTGAACGGAAGATATTCCCTTTTTCACCATAGCCCTCTATGGGCTTCCAAATATCCCTTTGCCAATTCCACAAGAACAGCCTTAGCGAAAGGCTTCTTGAAGGGAAAGATGTAGCTCTGTGAGATGAATTAACAGAACACAGAGCAGTTTCTCAGAAAGCTTCTTTCCAGTTTTGAACGGAAGATATTTCTTTTTTAACCATAGCCCTCTATGGGCTTCCAAATATCCCTTTGCCAATTCCACAAGAACAGCCTTAGCGAAAGGCTTCTTGAAGGGAAAGATGTAACTCTGTGAGATGAATTAACAGAACCCAGAGCAGTTTCTCAGAAAGCTTCTTTCCAGTTTTGAACGGAAGATATTTCCTTTTTCACCATAGAACTCTATGGGCTTAAAAATATCCCTTTGCCAATTCCACAAGAACAGCCTTAGCGAAAGGCTTCTTGAAGGGAAAGATGTAACTCTGTGACATGAATCAACAGAACACAGAGCAGTTTCTCAGAAAGCTTCTTTCCAGTTTTGAACGGAAGATATTTCCTTTTTCACCATAGCCCTCTATGGGCTTCCATATATCCCTTTGCCAATTCCACAAGAGCAGCCTTAGCGAAAGGCTTCTTGAAGGGAAAGATGTAACTCTGTGAGATGAATTAACAGAACATAGAACAGTTTCTCAGAAAGCTTCTTTGCAGTTTTGAACGGAAGATATTTCCTTTTTCACCATAGCCCTCTATGGGCTTCCAAATATCCCTTTGCCAATTCCACCAGAACAGCCTTAGCGAAAGGCTTCTTGAAGGGAAAGATGTAACTCTGTGAGATGAATTAACAGAACACAGAGCAGTTTCTCAGAAAGCTTCTTTCCAGTTTTGAACGGAAGATATTTCCTTTTTCACCATAGCCCTCTATGGGCTTTCAAATACCCCTTTGCCAATTCCACAAGAACAGCCTTAGCGAAAGACTCCTTGAAGGGAAAGATGGAACTCTGTGAGACGAATTAATAGAACACAGAGCAGTTTCTCAGAAAGCTTCTTTCCAGTTTTGAACGGAAGATATTTCCTTTTTCACCATAGCCCTCTATGGGCTTCCAAATATCTCTTTGCCAATTCCACAAGAACAGCATTTGCGAAAGGCTTCTTGAAGGGAAAGATGTAACTCTGTGAGATGAATTAATAAAACACCGAGCAGTTTCTCAGAAAGCTTCTTTCCAGTTTTGAACGGAAGATATTTCCTTTTTCACCACAGCCCTCTATGGGCTTCCAAATATCCCTTTGCCAATTCCACAAGAACAGCCTTAGCGAAAGGCCTCTTGAAGGGAAAGATATAACTCTGTGAGATGAATTAACAGAACACAGAGCAGTTTCTCAGAAGGCTTCTTTCCAGTTTTGAACGGAAGATATTTCCTTTTTCACAATAGCCCTCTAAGGGCTTCCAAATATCCCTTTGCCAATTCCACAAGAACAGCCTTAGCGAAAAGCTTCTTGAAGGGAAAGATGTAACTCTGTGAGATGAATTAACAGAACACAGAGCAGTTTCTCAGAAAGCTTCTTTCCAGTTTTGAACGGAAGATATTTCTTTTTTCACCGTAGCCCTCTATGGGCTTCCAAATATCCCTTTGCCAATTCCACAAGAACAGCCTTAGCGAAAGGCTTCTTGAAGGGAAAGATGTAACTCTGTGAGATGAATTAACAGAACACTGAGCAGTTTCTCAGAAAGCTTCTTTCCAGTTTTGAACGGAAGATATTCCCTTTTTCACCATAGCCCTCTATGGGCTTCCAAATATCCCTTTGCCAATTCCACAAGAACAGCCTTAGCGAAAGGCTTCTTGAAGGGAAAGATGTAGCTCTGTGAGATGAATTAACAGAACACAGAGCAGTTTCTCAGAAAGCTTCTTTCCAGTTTTGAACGGAAGATATTTCCTTTTTCACCATAGCCCTCTATGGGCTTCCAAATATCCCTTTGCCAATTCCACAAGAACAGCCTTAGCGAAAGGCTTCTTGAAGGGAAAGATGTAACTCTGTGAGATGAATTAACAGAACCCAGAGCAGTTTCTCAGAAAGCTTCTTTCCAGTTTTGAACGGAAGATATTTCCTTTTTCACCATAGAACTCTATGGGCTTAAAAATATCCCTTTGCCAATTCCACAAGAACAGCCTTAGCGAAAGGCTTCTTGAAGGGAAAGATGTAACTCTGTGACATGAATCAACAGAACACAGAGCAGTTTCTCAGAAAGCTTCTTTCCAGTTTTGAACGGAAGATATTTCCTTTTTCACCATAGCCCTCTATGGGCTTCCATATATCCCTTTGCCAATTCCACAAGAGCAGCCTTAGCGAAAGGCTTCTTGAAGGGAAAGATGTAACTCTGTGAGATGAATCAACAGAACACGGAGCAGTTTCTCAGAAAGCTTCTTTCCAGTTTTGAACGGAAGATATTTCCTTTTTCACCATAGCCCTCTATGGGCTTCCATATATCCCTTTGCCAATTCCAGAAGAGCAGCCTTAGCGAAAGGCTTCTTGTAGGGAAAGATTTAACTCTGTGAGATGAAATAACAGAACACAGAGCAGTTTCTCAGAAAGCTTCTTTCCAGTTTTGAACGGAAGACATTTCCTTTTTCACCATAGCCCTGTATGGACTTCCAAATATCCCTTTGCCAATTCCACAAGAACAGCCTTAGCGAAAGGCTTCTTGAAGGGAAAGATGTAACTCTGTGAGATGAATTAACAGAACACAGAGCAGTTCCCAGAAAGCTTCTTTCCAGTTTTGAACGGAAGATATTTCCTTTTTCACCGTAGCCCTCTATCGGCTTCCAAATATCCCTTTGCCAATTCCACAAGAACAGCCTTAGCGAAAGGCCTCTTGAAGGGAAAGATGTAACTCTGTGAGATGAATTAACAGAACACAGAGCAGTTTCTCAGAAGGCTTCTTTCCAGTTTTGAACGGAAGATATTTCCTTTTTCACAATAGCCCTCTAAGGGCTTCCAAATATCCCTTTGCCAATTCCACAAGAACAGCCTTAGCGAAAAGCTTCTTGAAGGGAAAGATGTAACTCTGTGAGATGAATTAACAGAACACAGAGCAGTTTCTCAGAAAGCTTCTTTCCAGTTTTGAACGGAAGATATTTCTTTTTTCACCGTAGCCCTCTATGGGCTTCCAAATATCCCTTTGCCAATTCCACAAGAACAGCCTTAGCGAAAGGCTTCTTGAAGGGAAAGATGTAACTCTGTGAGATGAATTAACAGAACACTGAGCAGTTTCTCAGAAAGCTTCTTTCCAGTTTGAACGGAAGATATTTCCTTTTTCACCATAGCCCTCTATGGGCTTCCAAATATCCCTTTGCCAATTAAACAAGAACAGCCTTAGCGAAAGGCTTCTTGAAGGGAAAGATGTAACTCTGTGAGATGAATTAACAGAACACAGAGCAGTTTCTCAGAAAGCTTCTTTCCAGTTTTGAACGGAAGATATTTCCTTTTTCACCATAGCCCTCTATGGGCTTCCAAATATCCCTTTGCCAATTCCACAAGAACAGCCTAAGCGAAAGGCTTCTTGAAGGGAAAGATGTAACTCTGTGAGATGAATTAACAGAACACAGAGCAGTTTCTCAGAAAGCTTCTTTCCAGTTTTGAACGGAAGATATTTCCTTTTTCACCATAGCCCTCTATGGGCTTCCAAATATCCCTTTGCCAATTCCACAAGAACAGCCTTAGCGAAAGGCTTCTTGAAGGGAAAGATGTAACTCTGTGAGATGAATTAACAGAACATAGAACAGTTTCTCAGAAAGCTTCTTTCTAGTTTTGAACGGAAGATATTTCCTTTTTCACCATAGACCTCTATGGGCTTCCAAATATCCCTTTGCCAATTCCACAAGAACAGCCTTAGCGAAAGGATTCTTGAAGGGAAAGATGTAACTCTGTGAGATGAATTAACAGAACACAGAGCAGTTTCTCAGAAAGCTTCTTTCCAGTTTTGAACGGAAGATATTTCCTTTTTCACCATAGCCCTCTATGGGCTTCCAAATATCCCTTTGCCAATTCCACAAGAACAGCCTTAGCGAAAGGCTTCTTGAAGGGTAAGATGTAACTCTGTGAGATGAATTAACAGAATACAGAGCAGTTTCTCAGAAAGCTTCTTTCCAGTTTTGAACGGAAGATATTTCCTTTTTCACCATAGCCCTCTATGGGCTTCCAAATATCCCTTTGCCAATTCCACAAGAACAGCCTTAGCGAAAGGCTTCTTGAAGGGAAAGATGTAACTCTGTGAGATGAATTAGCAAAACACCGAGCAGTTTCTCAGAAAGCTTCTTTCCAGTTTTGAACGGAAGATATTTCCTTTTTCACCATAGCCCTCTATGGGCTTTCAAATATCCCTTTGCCAATTCCACAAGAACAGCCTTAGCGAAAAGCTTCTTGAAGGGAAAGATGTAACTCTGTGAGATGAATTAACAGAACACAGAGCAGTTTCTCAGAAAGCTTCTTTCCAGTTTTGAACGGAAGATATTTCTTTTTTCACCATAGCCCTCTATGGGCTTCCAAATATCCCTTTGCCAATTCCACAAGAAGAGCCTTAGCGAAAGGCTTCTTGAAGGGAAAGATGTAACTCTGTGAGATGAATTAACAGAACACTGAGCAGTTTCTCAGAAAGCTTCTTTCCAGTTTGAACGGAAGATATTTCCTTTTTCACCATAGCCCTCTATGGGCTTCCAAATATCCCTTTGCCAATTCCACAAGAACAGCCTTAGCGAAAGGCTTCTTGAAGGGAAAGATGTAACTCTGTGAGATGAATTAACAGAACACAGAGCAGTTTCTCAGAAAGCTTCTTTCCAGTTTTGAACGGAAGATATTTCCTTTTTCACCGTAGCCCTCTATGGGCTTCCAAATATCCCTTTGCCAATTCCACAAGAACAG
This sequence comes from Chlorocebus sabaeus, assembly GCF_047675955.1. Taxonomy (NCBI): domain Eukaryota; kingdom Metazoa; phylum Chordata; class Mammalia; order Primates; family Cercopithecidae; genus Chlorocebus; species Chlorocebus sabaeus. The sequence goes on from NW_027327504.1 coordinate 2,089,259, forward strand.
CCTAAGCGAAAGGCTTCTTGAAGGGAAAGATGTAACTCTGTGAGATGAATTAACAGAACACAGAGCAGTTTCTCAGAAAGCTTCTTTCCAGTTTTGAACGGAAGATATTTCCTTTTTCACCATAGCCCTCTATGGGCTTCCAAATATCCCTTTGCCAATTCCACAAGAACAGCCTTAGCGAAAGGCTTCTTGAAGGGAAAGATGTAACTCTGTGAGATGAATTAACAGAACATAGAACAGTTTCTCAGAAAGCCTCTTTCCAGTTTTGAACGGAAGATATTTCCTTTTTCACCATAGCCCTCTATAGGCTTCCAAATATCCCTTTGCCAATTCCACAAGAACAGCCTTAGCGAAAGGCTTCTTGAAGGGAAAGATGTAACTCTGTGAGATGAATTAACAGAACACAGAGCAGTTTCTCAGAAAGCTTCTTTCCAGTTTTGAACGGAAGATATTTCCTTTTTCACCATAGCTCTCTATGGGCTTCCAAATATCCCTTTGCCAATTCCACAAGAACAGCCTTAGCGAAAGGCTTCTTGAAGGGAAAGATGTAACTCTGTGAGATGAATTAACAGAACACAGAGCAGTTTCTCAGAAGGCTTCTTTCCAGTTTTGAACGGAAGATATTTCCTTTTTCACAATAGCCATCTAAGGGCTTCCAAATATCATTTTGCCAATTCCACAAGAACAGCCTTAGCGAAAAGCTTCTTGAAGGGAAAGATGTAACTCTGTGAGATGAATTAACAGAACACAGAGCAGTTTCTCAGAAAGATTCTTTCCAGTTTGAACGGAAGATATTTCCTTTTTCACCATAGCCCTCTATGGGCTTCCAAATATCCCTTTGCCAATTCCACAAGAACAGCCTTAGCGAAAGGCTTCTTGAAAGGAAAGATGTAACTCTGTGAGATGAATTAACAGAACACAGAGCAGTTTCTCAGAAAGCTTCTTTCCAGTTTTGAACGGAAGATATTTCCTTTTTCACCGTAGCCCTCTATGGGCTTCCAAATATCCCTTTGCCAATTCCACAAGAACAGCCTAAGCGAAAGGCTTCTTGAAGGGAAAGATGTAACTCTGTGAGATGAATTAACAGAACACAGAGCAGTTTCTCAGAAAGCTTCTTTCCAGTTTTGAACGGAAGATATTTCCTTTTTCACCATAGCCCTCTATGGGCTTCCAAATATCCCTTTGCCAATTCCACAAGAACAGCCTTAGCGAAAGGCTTCTTGAAGGGAAAGATGTAACTCTGTGAGATGAATTAACAAAACACCGAGCAGTTTCTTAGAATGCTTCTTTCCAGTTTTGAACGGAAGATATTTCCTTTTTCACCATAGCCCTCTATGGGCTTCCAAATATCCCTTTGCCAATTCCACAAGAACAGCCTTAGCGAAAGGCTTCTTGAAGGGAAAGATGTAACTCTGTGAGATGAATTAACAGAACACAGAGCAGTTTCTCAGAAAGCTTCTTTCCAGTTTTGAACGGAAGATATTTCCTTTTTCACCATAGCCCTCTATGGGCTTCCAAATATCCCTTTGCCAATTCCACAAGAACAGCCTTAGCGAAAGGCTTCTTGAAGGGAAAGATGTAACTCTGTGAGATGAATTAACAGAACACAGAGCAGTTTCTCAGAAGGCTTCTTTCCAGTTTTGAACGGAAGATATTTCCTTTTTCACAATAGCCATCTAAGGGCTTCCAAATATCATTTTGCCAATTCCACAAGAACAGCCTTAGCGAAAAGCTTCTTGAAGGGAAAGATGTAACTCTGTGAGATGAATTAACAGAACACAGAGCAGTTTCTCAGAAAGATTCTTTCCAGTTTGAACGGAAGATATTTCCTTTTTCACCATAGCCCTCTATGGGCTTCCAAATATCCCTTTGCCAATTCCACAAGAACAGCCTTAGCGAAAGGCTTCTTGAAAGGAAAGATGTAACTCTGTGAGATGAATTAACAGAACACAGAGCAGTTTCTCAGAAAGCTTCTTTCCAGTTTTGAACGGAAGATATTTCCTTTTTCACCGTAGCCCTCTATGGGCTTCCAAATATCCCTTTGCCAATTCCACAAGAACAGCCTAAGCGAAAGGCTTCTTGAAGGGAAAGATGTAACTCTGTGAGATGAATTAACAGAACACAGAGCAGTTTCTCAGAAAGCTTCTTTCCAGTTTTGAACGGAAGATATTTCCTTTTTCACCATAGACCTCTATGGGCTTCCAAATATCCCTTTGCCAATTCCACAAGAACAGCCTTAGCGAAAGGCTTCTTGAAGGGAAAGATGTAACTCTGTGAGATGAATTAACAAAACACCGAGCAGTTTCTTAGAATGCTTCTTTCCAGTTTTGAACGGAAGATATTTCCTTTTTCACCATAGCCCTCTATGGGCTTCCAAATATCCCTTTGCCAATTCCACAAGAACAGCCTTAGCGAAAGGCTTCTTGAAGGGAAAGATGTAACTCTGTGAGATGAATTAACAGAACACAGAGCAGTTTCTCAGAAAGCTTCTTTCCAGTTTTGAACGGAAGATATTTCCTTTTTCACCATAGCCCTCTATGGGCTTCCAAATATCCCTTTGCCAATTCCCCAAGAACAGCCTTAGCGAAAGGCTTCTTGAAGGGAAAGTTGTAACTCGGTGAGATGAATTAACAGAACACAGAGCAGTTTCTCAGAAAGCTTCTTTCCAGTTTTGAACGGAAGATATTTCCTTTTTCACCATAGCCCTCTATGGGCTTCCAAATATCCCTTTGCCAATTCCACAAGAACAGCCTTAGCGAAAGGCTTCTTGAAGGGAAAGATGTAACTCTGTGAGATGAATTAACAGAACACAGAGCAGTTTCTCAGAAGGTTTCTTTCCAGTTTTGAACGGAAGATATTTCCTTTTTCACAATAGCCATCTAAGGGCTTCCAAATATCATTTTGCCAATTCCACAAGAACAGCCTTAGCGAAAAGCTTCTTGAAGGGAAAGATGTAACTCTCTGAGATGAATTAACAGAACACAGAGCAGTTTCTCAGAAAGCTTCTTTCCAGTTTTGAATGGAAGATATTTCCTTTTTCACCATAGCCCTCTATGGGCTTCCAAATATCCCTTTGCCAATTCCAAAAGAACAGCCTTAACGAAAGGCTTCTTGAAGGGAAAGATGTAACTCTGTGAGATGAATTAACAGAACACAGAGCAGTTTCTCAGAAAGCTTCTTTCCAGTTTTGAACGGAAGATATTTCCTTTTTCACCATAGCCCTCTATGGGCTTCCAAATATCCCTTTGCCAATTCCACAAGAACAGCCTTAGCGAAAGGCTTCTTGAAGGGAAAGATGTAACTCTGTGAGATGAATTAACAGAACACAGAGCAGTTTCTGAGAAAGCTTCTTTCCAGTTTTGAAGGGAAGATATTTCCTTTTTCACCATAGCCCTCTATGGGCTTCCAAATATCCCTTTGCCAATTCCACAAGAAGAGCCTTAGCGAAAGGCTTCTTGAAGGGAAAGATGTAACTCTGTGAGACGAATTAACAGAACACAGAGCAGTTTCTCAGAGAGCTTCTTTCCAGTTTTGAACGGAAGATATTTCCTTTTTCACCATAGCCCTCTATGGGCTTCCAAATATCCCTTTGCCAATTCCACAAGAACAGACTTAGCGAAAGGCTTCTTGAAGGGAAAGATGTAACTCTGTGAGATGAATTAACAGAACACAGAGCAGTTTCTCAGAAAGCTTCTTTCCAGTTTTGAACGGAAGATATTTCCTTTTTCACCATAGCCCTCTATGGGCTTCCAAATATCCCTTTGCCAATTCCACCAGAACAGCCTTAGCGAAAGGCTTCTTGAAGGAAAAGATGTAACTCTGTGAGATGAATTAACAGAACACAGAGCAGTTTCTCAGAAAGATTCTTTCCAGTTTTGAACGGAAGATATTTAATTTTTCACCATAGCCCTCTATGGGCTTCCAAATATCCCTTTGCCAATTCCAGAAGAACAGCCTTAGCGAAAGGCTTCTTGAAGGGAAAGATGTAACTCTGTGAGATGAATTAACAGAACACAGAGCAGTTTCTCAAAAGCTTCTTTCCAGTTTTGAACGGAAGATATTTCCTTTTTCACAATAGCCCTCTATGGGCTTCCAAATATCCCTTTGCCAATTCCACAAGAACAGACTTAGCGAAAGGCTTCTTGAAGGGAAAGATGTAACTCTGTGAGATGAATTAACAGAACACAGAACAGTTTCTCAGAAAGCTTCTTTCCAGTTTTGAACGGAAGATATTCCCTTTTTCACCATAGCCCTCTATGGGCTTCCAAATATCCCTTTGCCAATTCCACAAGAACAGCCATAGCGAAAGGCTTCTTGAAGGGAAAGATGTAACTCTGTGAGATGAATTAACAGAACACAGAGCAGTTTCTCAGAAAGCTTCTTTCCAGTTTTGAACGGAAGATATTTCCTTTTTCACCATAGCCCTCTATGGGCTTCCAAATATCCCTTTGCCAATTCCACAAGAACAGCCTTAGCGAAAGGCTTCTTGAAGGGAAAGATGTAACTCTGTGAGATGAATTAACAGAACACAGAGCAGTTTCTCAGAAGGCTTCTTTCCAGTTTTGAACGGAAGATATTTCCTTTTTCACAATAGCCCTCTAAGGGCTTCCAAATATCCCTTTGCCAATTCCACAAGAACAGCCTTAGCGAAAAGCATCTTGAAAGGAAAGATGTAACTCTGTGAGATGAATTAACAGAACACAGAGCTGTTTCTCAGAAAGCTTCTTTCCAGTTTAGAACGGAAGATATTTCCTTTTTCACCCTAGCCCTCTAAGGACTTCCAAATATCCCTTTGCCAATTCCACAAGAACAGCCTTAGCGAAAGGCTTCTTGAAGGGAAAGATGTAACTCTGTGAGATGAATTAACAGAAAACAGAGCAGTTTCTCAGAAAGCTTCTTTCCAGTTTTGAACGGAAGATATTTCCTTTTTCACCATAGCCCTCTATGGGCTTCCAAATATCCCTTTGCTAATTCCACAAGAACAGCCTTAGCGAAAGGCTTCTTGAAGGGAAAGATGTAACTCTGTGAGATGAATTAACAGAACACAGAGCAGTTTCTCAGAAAGCTTCTTTCCAGTTTTGAACGGAAGATATTTCCTTTTTCACCATAGCCCTCTATGGGCTTCCAAATATCCCTTTGCTAATTCCACAAGAACAGCCTTAGCGAAAGGCTTCTTGAAGGGAAAGATGTAACTCTGTGAGATGAATTAACAGAACACAGAGCAGTTTCTCAGAAAGCTTCTTTCCAGTTTTGAACGGAAGATATTTCCTTTTTCACCATAGCCCTCTATGGGCTTCCAAATATCCCTTTGCCAATTCCACAAGAACAGCCTTAGCGAAAGGCTTCTTGAAGGGAAAGATGTAACTCTGTGAGATGAATTAACAGAACACAGAGCAGTTTCTCAGAAAGCTTCTTTCCAGTTTTGAACGGAAGATATTTCCTTTTTCACCATAGCCCTCTATGGGCTTCCAAATATCCCTTTGCCAATTCCACAAGAACAGCCTTAGCGAAAGGCTTCTTGAAGGGAAAGATGTAACTCTGTGAGATGAATTAACAGAACACAGAGCAGTTTCTCAGAAGGCTTCTTTCCAGTTTTGAACGGAAGATATTTCCTTTTTCACAATAGCCATCTAAGGGCTTCGAAATATCATTTTGCCAATTCCACAAGAACAGCCTTAGCGAAAAGCTTATTGAAGGGAAAGATGTAACTCTGTGAGATGAATTAACAGAACACAGAGCAGTTTCTCAGAAAGCTTCTTTCCAATTTTGAACGGAAGATATTTCCTTTTTCACCGTAGCCCTCTATGGGCTTCCAAATATCCCTTTGCCAATTCCCCAAGAACAGCCTTAGCGAAAGGCTTCTTGAAGGGAAAGATGTAACTCTGTGAGATGAATTAACAGAACACAGAGCAGTTTCTCAGAAAGCTTCTTTCCAGTTTTGAACGGAAGATATTTCTTTTTTCACCATAGCCCTCTATGGGCTTCCAAATATCCCTTTGCCAATTCCACAAGAACAGCCTTAGCGAAAGGCTTCTTGAAGGGAAAGATGTAACTCTGTGAGATGAATTAACAGAACACAGAGCAGTTTCTCAGAAAGCTTCTTTCCAGTTTTGAACGGAAGATATTTCCTTTTTCACCGTAGCCCTCTAAGGGCTTCCAAATATCCCTTTGCCAATTCCACAAGAACAGCCTTAGCGAAAGGCTTCTTGAAGGGAAAGACGTAACTCTGTGAGATGAATTAACAGAACACAGAGCAGTTTCTCAGAAAGCTTCTTTCCAGTTTTGAACGGAAGATATTTCCTTTTTCACCATAGACCTCTATGGGCTTCCAAATATCCCTTTGCCAATTCCACAAGAACAGCCTTAGCGAAAGGCTTCTTGAAGGGAAAGATGTAACTCTGTGAGATGAATTAACAAAACACCGAGCAGTTTCTTAGAATGCTTCTTTCCAGTTTTGAACGGAAGATATTTCCTTTTTCACCATAGCCCTCTATGGGCTTCCAAATATCCCTTTGCCAATTCCACAAGAACAGCCTTAGCGAAAGGCTTCTTGAAGGGAAAGATGTAACTCTGTGAGATGAATTAACAGAACACAGAGCAGTTTCTCAGAAAGCTTCTTTCCAGTTTTGAACGGAAGATATTTCCTTTTTCACCATAGCCCTCTATGGGCTTCCAAATATCCCTTTGCCAATTCCCCAAGAACAGCCTTAGCGAAAGGCTTCTTGAAGGGAAAGATGTAACTCTGTGAGATGAATTAACAGAACACAGAGCAGTTTCTCAGAAAGCTTCTTTCCAGTTTTGAACGGAAGATATTTCCTTTTTCACCATAGCCCTCTATGGGCTTCCAAATATCCCTTTGCCAATTCCACAACAACAGCCTTAGCGAAAGGCTTCTTGAAGGGAAAGATGTAACTCTGTGAGATGAATTAACAGAACACAGAGCAGTGTCTCAGTAGGCTTCTTTCCAGTTTTGAATGGAAGATATTTCCTTTTTCACTATAGCCATCTAAGGGCTTCCAAATATCATTTTGCCAATTCCACAAGAACAGCCTTAGCGAAAAGCTTCTTTAAGGGAAAGATGTAACTCTGTGAGATGAATTAACAGAACACAGAGCAGTTTCTCAGAAAGCTTCTTTCCAGTTTTGAATGGAAGATATTTCCTTTTTCACCATAGCCCTCTATGGGCTTCCAAATATCCCTTTGCCAATTCCACAAGAACAGCCTTAACGAAAGGCTTCTTGAAGGGAAAGATGTAACTCTGTGAGATGAATTAACAGAACACAGAGCAGTTTCTCAGAAAGCTTCTTTCCAGTTTTGAACGGAAGATATTTCCTTTTTCACCATAGCCCTCTATGGGCTTCCAAATATCCCTTTGCCAATTCCACAAGAACAGCCTTAGCGAAAGGATTCTTGAAGGGAAAGATGTAACTCTGTGAGATGAATTAACAGAACACAGAGCAGTTTCTCAGAAAGCTTCTTTCCAGTTTTGAACGGAAGATATTTCCTTTTTCACCATAGCCCTCTATGGGCTTCCAAATATCCCTTTGCCAATTCCACAAGAACCGCCTTGGCGAAAGGCTTCTTGAAGGGAAAGATGTAACTCTGTGAGATGAATTAACAGAACATAGAACAGTTTCTCAGAAAGCTTCTTTCCAGTTTTGAACGGAAGATATTTCCTTTTTCACCATAGCCCTCTATGGGCTTCCAAATATCCCTTTGCCAATTCCACCAGAACAGCCTTAGCGAAAGGATTCTTGAAGGGAAAGATGTAACTCTGTGAGATGAATTAACAGAACACAGAGCAGTTTCTCAGAAAGCTTCTTTCCAGTTTTGAACGGAAGATATTTCCTTTTTCACCATAGCCCTCTATGGGCTTCCAAATATCCCTTTGCCAATTCCACAAGAACCGCCTTGGCGAAAGGCTTCTTGAAGGGAAAGATGTAACTCTGTGAGATGAATTAACAGAACATAGAACAGTTTCTCAGAAAGCTTCTTTCCAGTTTTGAACGGAAGATATTTCCTTTTTCACCATAGCCCTCTATGGGCTTCCAAATATCCCTTTGCCAATTCCACCAGAACAGCCTTAGCGAAAGGCTTCTTGAAGGGAAAGATGTAACTCTGTGAGATGAATTAACAGAACACAGAGCAGTTTCTCAGAAAGCTTCTTTCCAGTTTTGAACGGAAGATATTTCCTTTTTCACCATAGCCCTCTATGGGCTTTCAAATACCCCTTTGTCAATTCCACAAGAACAGCCTTAGCGAAAGACTCCTTGAAGGGAAAGATGTAACTCTGTGAGACGAATTAATAGAACACAGAGCAGTTTCTCAGAAAGCTTCTTTCCAGTTTTGAACGGAAGATATTTCCTTTTTCACCATAGCCCTCTATGGGCTTCCAAATATCTCTTTGCCAATTCCACAAGAACAGCATTTGCGAAAGGCTTCTTGAAGGGAAAGATGTAACTCTGTGAGATGAATTAACAAAACACCGAGCAGTTTCTCAGAAAGCTTCTTTCCAGTTTTGAACGGAAGATATTTCCTTTTTCACCATAGCCCTCTATGGGCTTCCAAATATCCCTTTGCCAATTCCCCAAGAACAGCCTTAGCGAAAGGCTTCTTGAAGGGAAAGATGTAACTCTGTGAGATGAATTAACAAAACACAGAGCACTTTCTCAGAAAGCTTCTTTCCAGTTTTGAACGGAAGATATTTCCTTTTTCGCAATAGCCCTCTATGGGCTTCCAAATATCCCTTTGCCTATTCCACAAGAACAGCCTTAGCGAAAGGCTTCTTGAAGGGAAAGATGTAACTCTGTGAGATGAATTAACAGAACACAGAGCAGTTTCTCAGAAAGCTTCTTTCCACTTTTGAACGGAAGATATTTCCTTTTTCACCATAGCCCTCTATGGGCTTCCAAATATCCCTTTGCCAATTCCACAAGAACAGCCTTAGCGAAAGGCCTCTTGAAGGGAAAGATGTAACTCTGTGAGATGAATTAACAGAACACAGAGCAGTTTCTCAGAAGGCTTCTTTCCAGTTTTGAACGGAAGATATTTCCTTTTTCACAATAGCCCTCTAAGGGCTTCCAAATATCCCTTTGCCAATTCCACAAGAACAGCCTTAGCGAAAAGCTTCTTGAAGGGAAAGATGTAACTCTGTGAGATGAATTAACAGAACACAGAGCAGTTTCTCAGAAAGCTTCTTTCCAGTTTTGAACGCAAGATATTTCTTTTTTCACCATAGCCCTCTATGGGCTTCCAAATATCCCTTTGCCAATTCCACAAGAACAGCCTTAGCGAAAGGCTTCTTGAAGGGAAAGATGTAACTCTGTGAGATGAATTAACAGAACACTGAGCAGTTTCTCAGAAAGCTTCTTTCCAGTTTGAACGGAAGATATATCCTTTTTCACCATAGCCCTCTATGGGCTTCCAAATATCCCTTTGCCAATTCCACAAGAACAGCCTTGGCGAAAGGCTTCTTGAAGGGAAAGATGTAACTCTGTGAGATGAATTAACAGAACACAGAGCAGTTTCTCAGAAAGCTTCTTTCCAGTTTTGAATTGAAGATATTTCCTTTTTCACCGTAGCCCTCTATGGGCTTCCAAATATCCCTTTGCCAATTCCACAAGAACAGCCTTAGCGAAAGGCTTCTTGAAAGGAAAGATGTAACTCTGTGAGATGAATTCGCAGAACACAGAGCAGTTTCTCAGAAAGCTTCTTTCCAGTTTTGAACGGAAGATATTTCCTTTTTCACCATAGCCCTCTATGGGCTTCCAAATATCCCTTTGCCAATTACACAAGAACAGCCTTAGCGAAAGGCTTCTTGAAGGGAATGATGTAACTCTGTGAGATGAATTAACAGAACACAGAGCAGTTTCTCAGAAAGCTTCTTTCCAGTTTTGAACGGAAGATATATCCTTTTTCACCATAGCAATTATGGGCTTCCAAATATCCCTTTGCCAATTCCACAAGAACAGCCTTAGCGAAAGGCTTCTTGAAGGGAAAGATGTAACTCTGTGAGATGAATTAACAGAACACAGAGCAGTTTCTCAGAAAGCTTCTTTCCAGTTTTGAACGGAAGATATTTCCTTTTTCACCATAGCCCTCTATGAGCTTCCAAATATCCCTTTGCCAATTCCACAAGAACAGCCTTGGCGAAAGGCTTCTTGAAGGGAAAGATGTAACTCTGTGAGATGAATTAACAGAACATAGAACAGTTTCTCAGAAAGCTTCTTTCCAGTTTTGAACGGAAGATATTTCCTTTTTCACCATAGCCCTCTATGGGCTTCCAAATATCCCTTTGCCAATTCCACCAGAACAGCCTTAGCGAAAGGCTTCTTGAAGGGAAAGATGTAACTCTGTGAGATGAATTAACAGAACACAGAGCAGTTTCTCAGAAAGCTTCTTTCCAGTTTTGAACGGAAGATATTTCCTTTTTCACCATAGCCCTCTATGGGCTTCCAAATATCCCTTTGCCAATTCCACAAGAACAGCCTTAGCGAAAGGCCTCTTGAAGGGAAAGATGTAACTCTGTGAGATGAATTAACAGAACACAGAGCAGTTTCTCAGAAAGCTTCTTTCCAGTTTTGAACGGAAGATATTTCTTTTTTCACCATAGCCCTCTATGGGCTTCCAAATATCCCTTTGCCAATTCCACAAGAACAGCCTTAGCGAAAGGCTTCTTGAAGGGAAAGATGTAACTCTGTGAGATGAATTAACAGAACACTGAGCAGTTTCTCAGAAAGCTTCTTTCCAGTTTGAACGGAAGATATTTCCTTTTTCACCATAGCCCTCTTTGGGCTTCCAAATATCCCTTTGCCAATTCCACAAGAACAGCCTTAGCGAAAGGCTTCTTGAAGGGAAAGATGTAACTCTGTGAGATGAATTAACAGAACACAGAGCAGTTTCTCAGAAAGCTTCTTTCCAGTTTTGAACGGAAGATATTTCCTTTTTCACCGTAGCCCTCTATGGGCTTCCAAATATCCCTTTGCCAATTCCACAAGAACACCCTAAGCGAAAGGCTTCTTGAAGGGAAAGATGTAACTCTGTGAGATGAATTAACGGAACACAGAGCAGTTTCTCAGAAGGCTTCTTTCCAGTTTTGAACGGAAGATATTTCCTTTTTCACAATAGCCCTCTAAGGGCTTCCAAATATCCCTTTGCCAATTCCACAAGAACAGCCTTAGCGAAAAGCATCTTGAAAGGAAAGATGTAACTCTGTGCGATGAATTAACAGAACACAGAGCAGTTTCTCAGAAAGCTTCTTTCCAGTTTAGAACGGAAGATATTTCCTTTTTCACCATAGCCCTCTAAGGGCTTCCAAATATCCCTTTGCCAATTCCACAAGAACAGCCTTAGCGAAAGGCTTCTTGAAGGGAAAGATGTAACTCTGTGAGATGAATTAACAGAAAACAGAGCAGTTTCTCAGAAAGCTTCTTTCCAGTTTTGAACGGAAGATATTTCCTTTTTCACCATAGCACTCTATGGGCTTCCAAATATCCCTTTGCCAATTCCACAAGAACAGCCTTAGCGAAAAGCATCTTGAAAGGAAAGATGTAACTCTGTGCGATGAATTAACAGAACACAGAGCAGTTTCTCAGAATGCTTCTTTCCAGTTTAGAACGGAAGATATTTCCTTTTTCACCATAGCCCTCTATGGGCTTCCAAATATCCCTTTGCTAATACCACAAGAACAGCCTTAGCGAAAGGCTTCTTGAAGGGAAAGATGTAACTCTGTGAGATGAATTAACAGAACACAGAGCAGTTTCTCAGAAAGCTTCTTTCCAGTTTTGAACGGAAGATATTTCCTTTTTCACCATAGCCCTCTATGGGCTTCCAAATATCCCTTTGCCAATTCCACAAGAACAGCCTTGGCGAAAGGCTTCTTGAACGGAAAGATGTAACTCTGTGAGATGAATTAACAGAACATAGAACAGTTTCTCAGAAAGCTTCTTTCCAGTTTTGAACGGAAGATATTTCCTTTTTCACCATAGCCCTCTATGGGCTTCCAAATATCCCTTTGCCAATTCCACCAGAACAGCCTTAGCGAAAGGCTTCTTGAAGGAAAAGATGTAACTCTGTGAGATGAATTAACAGAACACAGAGCAGTTTCTCAGAAAGCTTCTTTCCAGTTTTGAACGGAAGATATTTCCTTTTTCACCATAGCCCTCTATGGGCTTCCAAATATCCCTTTGCCAATTCCACAAGAACAGCCTTAGCGAAAGGCCTCTTGAAGGGAAAGATGTAACTCTGTGAGATGAATTAACAGAACACAGAGCAGTTTCTCAGAAGGCTTCTTTCCAGTTTTGAACGGAAGATATTTCCTTTTTCACAATAGCCCTCTAAGGGCTTCCAAATATCCCTTTGCCAATTCCACAAGAACAGCCTTAGCGAAAAGCTTCTTGAAGGGAAAGATGTAACTCTGTGAGATGAATTAACAGAACACAGAGCAGTTTCTCAGAAAGCTTCTTTCCAGTTTTGAACGGAAGATATTTCTTTTTTCACCATAGCCCTCTATGGGCTTCCAAATATCCCTTTGCCAATTCCACAAGAACAGCCTTAGCGAAAGGCTTCTTGAAGGGAAAGATGTAACTCTGTGAGATGAATGAACAGAACACTGAGCAGTTTCTCAGAAAGCTTCTTTCCAGTTTGAACGGAAGATATTTCCTTTTTCACCATAGCCCTCTTTGGGCTTCCAAATATCCCTTTGCCAATTCCACAAGAACAGCCTTAGCGAAAGGCTTCTTGAAGGGAAAGATGTAACTCTGTGAGATGAATTAACAGAACACAGAGCAGTTTCTCAGAAAGCTTCTTTCCAGTTTTGCACGGAAGATATTTCCTTTTTCACCGTAGCCCTCTATGGGCTTCCAAATATCCCTTTGCCAATTCCACAAGAACACCCTAAGCGAAAGGCTTCTTGAAGGGAAAGATGTAACTCTGTGAGATGAATTAACAGAACACAGAGCAGTTTCTCAGAAGGCTTCTTTCCAGTTTTGAACGGAAGATATTTCCTTTTTCACAATAGCCCTCTAAGGGCTTCCAAATATCCCTTTGCCAATTCCACAAGAACAGCCTTAGCGAAAAGCATCTTGAAAGGAAAGATGTAACTCTGTGCGATGAATTAACAGAACACAGAGCAGTTTCTCAGAAGGCTTCTTTCCAGTTTAGAACGGAAGATATTTCCTTTTTCACCATAGCCCTCTAAGGGCTTCCAAATATCCCTTTGCCAATTCCACAAGAACAGCCTTAGCGAAAGGCTTCTTGAAGGGAAAGATGTAACTCTGTGAGATGAATTAACAGAACACAGAGCAGTTTCTCAGAAAGCTTCTTTCCAGTTTTGAACGGAAGATATTTCCTTTTTCACCATAGCCCTCTATGGGCTTCCAAATATCCCTTTGCTAATTCCACAAGAACAGCCTTAGCGAAAGGCTTCTTGAAGGGAAAGATGTAACTCTGTGAGATGAATTAACAGAACACAGAGCAGTTTCTCAGAAAGCTTCTTTCCAGTTTTGAACGGAAGATATTTCCTTTTTCACCATAGCCCTCTATGGGCTTCCAAATATCCCTTTGCCAATTCCACAAGAACAGCCTTAGCGAAAGGCTTCTTGAAGGGAAAGATGTAACTCTGTGAGATGAATTAACAGAACACAGAGCAGTTTCTCAGAAAGCTTCTTTCCAGTTTTGCACGGAAGATATTTCCTTTTTCACCGTAGCCCTCTATGGGCTTCCAAATATCCCTTTGCCAATTCCACAAGAACACCCTAAGCGAAAGGCTTCTTGAAGGGAAAGATGTAACTCTGTGAGATGAATTAACAGAACACAGAGCAGTTTCTCAGAAGGCTTCTTTCCAGTTTTGAACGGAAGATATTTCCTTTTTCACAATAGCCCTCTAAGGGCTTCCAAATATCCCTTTGCCAATTCCACAAGAACAGCCTTAGCGAAAAGCATCTTGAAAGGAAAGATGTAACTCTGTGCGATGAATTAACAGAACACAGAGCAGTTTCTCAGAAGGCTTCTTTCCAGTTTAGAACGGAAGATATTTCCTTTTTCACCATAGCCCTCTAAGGGCTTCCAAATATCCCTTTGCCAATTCCACAAGAACAGCCTTAGCGAAAGGCTTCTTGAAGGGAAAGATGTAACTCTGTGAGATGAATTAACAGAAAACAGAGCAGTTTCTCAGAAAGCTTCTTTCCAGTTTTGAACGGAAGATATTTCCTTTTTCACCATAGCCCTCTATGGGCTTCCAAATATCCCTTTGCTAATTCCACAAGAACAGCCTTAGCGAAAGGCTTCTTGAAGGGAAAGATGTAACTCTGTGAGATGAATTAACAGAACACAGAGCAGTTTCTCAGAAAGCTTCTTTCCAGTTTTGAACGGAAGATATTTCCTTTTTCACCATAGCCCTCTATGGGCTTCCAAATATCCCTTTGCCAATTCCACAAGAACAGCCTTAGCGAAAGGCTTCTTGAAGGGAAAGATGTAACTCTGTGAGATGAATTAACAGAACACAGAGCAGTTTCTCAGAAAGCTTCTTTCCAGTTTTGAACGGAAGATATTCCCTTTTTCACCATAGCCCTCTATGGGCTTCCAAATATCCCTTTGCCAATTCCACAAGAACAGCCTTAGCGAAAGGCTTCTTGAAGGGAAAGATGTAACTCTGTGAGATGAATTCGCAGAACACAGAGCAGTTTCTCAGAAAGCTTCTTTCCAGTTTTGATCGGAAGATATTTCCTTTTTCACCATAGCCCTCTATGGGCTTCCAAATATCCCTTTGCCAATTACACAAGAACAGCCTTAGCGAAAGGCTTCTTGAAGGGAAAGATGTAACTCTGTGAGATGAATTAACAGAACACAGAGCAGTTTCTCAGAAAGCTTCTTTCCAGTTTTGAACGGAAGATATATCCTTTTTCACCATAGCCCTTTATGGGCTTCCAAATATCCCTTTGCCAATTCCACAAGAACAGCCTTAGCGAAAGGCTTCTTGAAGGGAAAGATGTAACTCTGTGAGATGAATTAACAGAACACAGAGCAGTTTCTCAGAAAGCTTCTTTCCAGTTTTGAACGGAAGATATTTCCTTTTTCACCATAGCCCTGTATGGGCTTCCAAATATCCCTTTGCCAATTCCACAAGAACAGCCTTGGCGAAAGGCTTCTTGAAGGGAAAGATGTAACTCTGTGAGATGAATTAACAGAACATAGAACAGTTTCTCAGAAAGCTTCTTTCCAGTTTTGAACGGAAGATATTTCCTTTTTCACCATAGCCCTCTATGGGCTTCCAAATATCCCTTTGCCAATTCCACCAGAACAGCCTTAGCGAAAGGCTTCTTGAAGGGAAAGATGTAACTCTGTGAGATGAATTAACAGAACACAGAGCAGTTTCTCAGAAAGCTTCTTTCCAGTTTTGAACGGAAGATATTTCCTTTTTCACCATAGCCCTCTATGGGCTTCCAAATATCCCTTTGCCAATTCCACAAGAACAGCCTTAGCGAAAGGCCTCTTGAAGGGAAAGATGTAACTCTGTGAGATGAATTAACAGAACACAGAGCAGTTTCTCAGAAGGCTTCTTTCCAGTTTTGAACGGAAGATATTTCCTTTTTCACAATAGCCCTCTAAGGGCTTCCAAATATCCCTTTGCCAATTCCACAAGAACAGCCTTAGCGAAAAGCTTCTTGAAGGGAAAGATGTAACTCTGTGAGATGAATTAACAGAACACAGAGCAGTTTCTCAGAAATCTTCTTTCCAGTTTTGAACGGAAGATATTTCTTTTTTCACCATAGCCCTCTATGGGCTTCCAAATATCCCTTTGCCAATTCCACAAGAACAGCCTTAGCGAAAGGCTTCTTGAAGGGAAAGATGTAACTCTGTGAGATGAATTAACAGAACACTGAGCAGTTTCTCAGAAAGCTTCTTTCCAGTTTGAACGGAAGATATTTCCTTTTTCACCATAGCCCTCTTTGGGCTTCCAAATATCCCTTTGCCAATTCCACAAGAACAGCCTTAGCGAAAGGCTTCTTGAAGGGAAAGATGTAACTCTGTGAGATGAATTAACAGAACACAGAGCAGTTTCTCAGAAAGCTTCTTTCCAGTTTTGAACGGAAGATATTTCCTTTTTCACCGTAGCCCTCTATGGGCTTCCAAATATCCCTTTGCCAATTCCACAAGAACAGCCTAAGCGAAAGGCTTCTTGAAGGGAAAGATGTAACTCTGTGAGATGAATTAACAGAACACAGAGCAGTTTCTCAGAAAGCTTCTTTCCAGTTTTGAACGGAAGATATTTCCTTTTTCACCATAGCCCTCTATGGGCTTCCAAATATCCCTTTGCCAATTTCACAAGAACAGCCTTAGCGAAAGGCTTCTTGAAGGGAAAGATGTAACTCTATGAGATGAATTAACAGAACATAGAACAGTTTCTCAGAAAGCTTCTTTCCAGTTTTGAACGGAAGATAATTCCTTTTTCACCATAGCCCTCTATGGGCTTCCAAATATCCCTTTGCCAATTCCACAAGAACAGCCTTAGCGAAAGGCTTCTTGAAGGGAAAGATGTAACTCTGTGAGATGAATTAACAGAACACAGAGCAGTTTCTCAGAAAGCTTCTTTCCAGTTTTGAACGGAAGATATTTCCTTTTTCACCATAGCCCTCTATGGGCTTCCAAATATCCCTTTGCCAATTCCACAAGAACAGCCTTAGCGAAAGGCTTCTTGAAGGGAAAGATGTAACTCTGTGAGATGAATTAACAGAACACAGAGCAGTTTCTCAGAAAGCTTCTTTCCACTTTTGAACGGAAGATATTTCCTTTTTCACCATAGCCCTCTATGGGCTTCCAAATATCCGTTTGCCAATTCCACAAGAACAGCCTTAGCGAAAGGCTTCTTGAAGGGAAAGATGTAACTCTGTGAGATGAATTAACAGAACACAGAGCAGTTTCTCAAAAGTTTCTTTCCAGTTTTGAAAGGAAGATATTTCCTTTTTCACAATAGCCCTCTATGGGCTTCCAAATATCCCTTTGCTAATTCCACAAGAACAGACTTAGCGAAAGGCTTCTTGAAGGGAAAGATGTAACTCTGTGAGATGAATTAACAGAACACAGAGCAGTTTCTCAGAAAGCTTCTTTCCAGTTTTGAACGGAAGATATTTCCTTTTTCACCATAGCCCTCTATGGGCTTCCAAATATCCCTTTGCCAATTCCACAAGAACAGCCTTAGCGAAAGGCTTCTTGAAGGGAAAGATGTAACTCTGTGAGATGAATTAACAGAACACAGAGCAGTTTCTCAGAAAGCTTCTTTCCAGTTTTGAACGGAAGATATTTCCTTTTTCACCATAGCCCTCTATGGGCTTCCAAATATCCCTTTGCCAATTCCACAAGAACAGCCTTAGCGAAAGGCTTCTTGAAGGGAAAGATGTAACTCTGTGAGATGAATTAACAGAACATAGAACAGTTTCTCAGAAAGCTTCTTTCCAGTTTTGAACGGAAGATATTTCCTTTTTCACCATAGCCCTCTATGGGCTTCCAAATATCCCTTTGCCAATTCCACAAGAACAGCCTTAGCGAAAGGCTTCTTGAAGGGAAAGATGTAACTCTGTGAGATGAATTAACAGAACACAGAGCAGTTTCTCAGAAAGCTTCTTTCCACTTTTGAACGGAAGATATTTCCTTTTTCACCATAGCCCTCTATGGGCTTCCAAATATCCCTTTGCCAATTCCACAAGAACAGCCTTAGCGAAAGGCCTCTTGAAGGGAAAGATGTAACTCTGTGAGATGAATTAACAGAACACAGAGCAGTTTCTCAGAAGGCTTCTTTCCAGTTTTGAACGGAAGATATTTCCTTTTTCACAATAGCCCTCTAAGGGCTTCCAAATATCCCTTTGCCAATTCCACAAGAACAGCCTTAGCGAAAAGCTTCTTGAAGGGAAAGATGTAACTCTGTGAGATGAATTAACAGAACACAGAGCAGTTTCTCAGAAAGCTTCTTTCCAGTTTTGAACGCAAGATATTTCTTTTTTCACCATAGCCCTCTATGGGCTTCCAAATATCCCTTTGCCAATTCCACAAGAACAGTCTTAGCGAAAGGCTTCTTGAAGGGAAAGATGTAACTCTGTGAGATGAATTAACAGAACACTGAGCAGTTTCTCAGAAAGCTTCTTTCCAGTTTGAACGGAAGATATATCCTTTTTCACCATAGCCCTCTATGGGCTTCCAAATATCCCTTTGCCAGTTCCACAAGAACAGCCTTAGCGAAAGGCTTCTTGAAGGGAAAGATGTAACTCTGTGAGATGAATTAACAGAACACAGAGCAGTTTCTCAGAAAGCTTCTTTCCAGTTTTGAACGGAAGATATTTCCTTTTTCACCGTAGCCCTCTATGGGCTTCCAAATATCCCTTTGCCAATTCCACAAGAACAGCCTAAGCGAAAGGCTTCTTGAAGGGAAAGATGTAACTCTGTGAGATGAATTAACAGAACACAGAGCAGTTTCTCAGAAAGCTTCTTTCCAGTTTTGAACGGAAGATATTTCCTTTTTCACCATAGCCCTCTATGGGCTTCCAAATATCCCTTTGCCAATTCCACAAGAACAGCCTTAGCGAAAGGCTTCTTGAAGGGAAAGATGTAACTCTGTGAGATGAATTAACAGAACATAGAACAGTTCCTCAGAAAGTTTCTTTCCAGTTTTGAACGGAAGATATTTCCTTTTTCACCATAGCCCTCTATGGGCTTCCAAATATCCCTTTGCCAATTCCACAAGAACAGCCTTAGCGAAAGGCTTCTTGAAGGGAAAGATGTAACTCTGTGAGATGAATTAACAGAACACAGAGCAGTTTCTCAGAAAGCTTCTTTCCAGTTTTGAACGGAAGATATTTCCTTTTTCACCATAGCCCTCTATGGGCTTCCAAATATCCCTTTGCCAATTCCACAAGAACAGCCTTAGCGAAAGGCTTCTTGAAGGGAAAGATGTAACTCTGTGAGATGAATTAACAGAACACAGAGCAGTTTCTCAGAAAGCTTCTTTCCAGTTTTGAACGGAAGATATTTCCTTTTTCACCATAGCCCTCTATGGGCTTCCAAATATCCCTTTGCCAATTCCACAAGAACAGCCTTAGCGAAAGGCTTCTTGAAGGGAAAGATGTAACTCTGTGAGATGAATTAACAGAACATAGAACAGTTTCTCAGAAAGCTTCTTTCCAGTTTTGAACGGAAGATATTTCCTTTTTCACCATAGCCCTCTATGGGCTTCCAAATATCCCTTTGCCAATTCCACAAGAACAGCCTTAGCGAAAGGCTTCTTGAAGGGAAAGATGTAACTCTGTGAGATGAATTAACAGAACACAGAGCAGTTTCTCAGAAAGCTTCTTTCCAGTTTTGAACGGAAGATATTTCCTTTTTCACCATAGCCCTCTATGGGCTTCCAAATATCCCTTTGCCAATTCCACAAGAACAGCCTTAGCGAAAGGCTTCTTGAAGGGAAAGATGTAACTCTGTGAGATGAATTAACAGAACACAGAGCAGTTTCTCAGAAAGCTTCTTTCCAGTTTTTAACGGAAGATATTTCCTTTTCCACCATAGACCTCTATGGGCTTCCAAATATCCCTTTGAAAATTCCACAAGAACAGCCTTAGCGAAAGGCTTCTTGAAGGGAAAGATGTAACTCTGTGAGATGAATTAACAGAACACAGAGCAGTTTCTCAGAAAGCTTCTTTCCAGTTTTGAACGGAAGATATTTCCTTTTTCACCATAGCCCTCTATGGGCTTCCAAATATCCCTTTGCCAATTCCACAAGAACAGCCTTAGCGAAAGGCTTCTTGAAGGGAAATATGTAACTCTGTGAGATGAATTAACAGAACACAGAGCAGTTTCTCAGAAAGCTTCTTTCCAGTTTTGAAGGGAAGATATTTCCTTTTTCACCATAGCCCTCTATGGGCTTCCAAATATCCCTTTGCCAATTCCACAAGAACAGCCTTAGCGAAAGGCTTCTTGAGGGAAATATGTAACTCTGTGAGATGAATTAACAAAACACCGAGCAGTTTCTTAGAAAACTTCTTTCCAGTTTTGAACGGAAGATATTTCCTTTTTCACCATAGCCCTCTATGGGCTTCCAAATATCCCTTTGCCAATTCCACAAGAACAGCCTTAGCGAAAGGCTTCTTGAAGGGAAAGATGTAACTCTGTGAGATGAATTAACAGAACACAGAGCAGTTTCTCAGAAAGCTTCTTTCCAGTTTTGAACGGAAGATATTTCCTTTTTCACCATAGCCCTCTATGGGCTTCCAAATATCCCTTTGCCAATTCCACAAGAACAGCCTTAGCGAAAGGCTTCTTGAAGGGAAAGATGTAACTCTGTGAGATGAATTAACAGAACAGAGAGCAGTTTCTCAGAAGGCTTCTTTCCAGTTTTGAACGGAAGATATTTCCTTTTTTACAATAGCCATCTAATGGCTTGCAAATATCCCTTTGCCAATTCCACAAGAACAGCCTTAGCGAAAAGCTTCTTGAAGGGAAAGATGTAACTGTGTGAGATGAATTAACAGAACACAGAGCAGTTTCTCAGAAAGCTTCTTTCCAGTTTTGAACGGAAGATATTTCCTTTTTCACCATAGCCCTCTAAGGGCTTCCAAATATCCCTTTGCCAATTCCACAAGAACAGCCTTAACGAAAGGCTTCTTGAAGGGAAAGATGTAACTCTGTGAGATGAATTAACAGAACACAGAGTAGTTTCTCAGAAAGCTTCTTTCCAGTTTGAACGGAAGATAATTCCTTTTTCACCATAGCCCTCCATGGGCTTCCAAATATCCCTTTGCCAATTCCACAAGAACAGCCTTAGCCAAAGGCTTCTTGAAGTGAAAGATGTAACTCTGTGAGATGAATTAACAGAACACAGAGCAGTTTCTCAGAAAGCTTCTTTCCAGTTTTGAACGGAAGATATTTCCTTTTTCACCATAGCCCTCTATGGGCTTCCAAATATCCCTTTTCCAATTCCACAAGAACAGCCTTAGCGAAAGTCTTCTTGAAGGGAAAGATGTAACTCTGTGAGATGAATTAACAGAACACAGAGCAGTTTCTGAGAAAGCTTCTTTCCAGTTTTGAACGGAAGATATTTCCTTTTTCACCATAGCCCTCTTTGGGATTCCAAATATCCCTTTGCCAATTCCACAAGAACAGCCTTAGCGAAAGGCTTCTTGAAGGGAAAGATGTAACTCTGTGAGATGAATTAACAGAACACAGAGCAGTTTCTCAGAAAGCTTCTTTCCAGTTTTGAACGGAAGATATTTCCTTTTTCACCATAGCCCTCTATGGGCTTTCAAATACCCCTTTGCCAATTCCACAAGAACAGCCTTAGCGAAAGACTCCTTGAAGGGAAAGATGTAACTCTGTGAGACGAATTAACAGAACACAGAGCAGTTTCTCAGAAAGCTTCTTTCCAGTTTTGAACGGAAGATATTTCCTTTTTCACCATAGCCCTCTATGGGCTTCCAAATATCTCTTTGCCAATTCCACAAGAACAGCATTTGCGAAAGGCTTCTTGAAGGGAAAGATGTAACTCTGTGAGATGAATTAACAAAACACCGAGCAGTTTCTCAGAAAGCTTCTTTCCAGTTTTGAACGGAAGATATTTCCTTTTTCACCATAGCCCTCTATGGGCTTCCAAATATCCCTTTGCCAATTCCACAAGAACAGCCTTAGCGAAAGGCTTCTTGAAGGGAAATATGTAACTCTGTGAGATGAATTAACAGAACACAGAGCAGTTTCTCAGAAAGCTTCTTTCCAGTTTTGAAGGGAAGATATTTCCTTTTTCACCATAGCCCTCTATGGGCTTCCAAATATCCCTTTGCCAATTCCACAAGAACAGCCTTAGCGAAAGGCTTCTTGAAGGAAATATGTAACTCTGTGAGATGAATTAACAAAACACCGAGCAGTTTCTTAGAAAGCTTCTTTCCAGTTTTGAACGGAAGATATTTCCTTTTTCGCAATAGCCCTCTATGGGCTTCCAAATATCCCTTTGCCTATTCCACAAGAACAGCCTTAGCGAAAGGCTTCTTGAAGGGAAAGATGTAACTCTGTGAGATGAATTAACAGAACACAGAGCAGTTTCTCAGAAAGCTTCTTTCCACTTTTGAACGGAAGATATTTCCTTTTTCACCATAGCCCTCTATGGGCTTCCAAATATCCCTTTGCCAATTCCACAAGAACAGCCTTAGCGAAAGGCCTCTTGAAGGGAAAGATGTAACTCTGTGAGATGAATTAACAGAACACAGAGCAGTTTCTCAGAAAGCTTCTTTCCAGTTTTGAACGCAAGATATTTCTTTTTTCACCATAGCCCTCTATGGGCTTCCAAATTTCCCTTTGCCAATTCCACAAGAACAGCCTTAGCGAAAGGCTTCTTGAAGGGAAAGATGTAACTCTGTGAGATGAATTAACAGAACACTGAGCAGTTTCTCAGAAAGCTTCTTTCCAGTTTGAACGGAAGATATATCCTTTTTCACCATAGCCCTCTATGGGCTTCCAAATATCCCTTTGCCAATTCCACAAGAACAGCCTTAGCGAAAGGCTTCTTGAAGGGAAAGATGTAACTCTGTGAGATGAATTAACAGAACACAGAGCAGTTTCTCAGAAAGCTTCTTTCCAGTTTTGAACGGAAGATATTTCCTTTTTCAACGTAGCCCTCTATGGGCTTCCAAATATCCCTTTGCCAATTCCACAAGAACAGCCTAAGCGAAAGGCTTCTTGAAGGGAAAGATGTAACTCTGTGAGATGAATTAACAGAACACAGAGCAGTTTCTCAGAAAGCTTCTTTCCAGTTTTGAACGGAAGATATTTCCTTTTTCACCATAGCCCTCTATGGGCTTCCAAATATCCCTTTGCCAATTCCACAAGAACAGCCTTAGCGAAAGGCTTCTTGAAGGGAAAGATGTAACTCTGTGAGATGAATTAACAGAACATAGAACAGTTTCTCAGAAAGTTTCTTTCCAGTTTTGAACGGAAGATATTTCCTTTTTCACCATAGCCCTCTATGGGCTTCCAAATATCCCTTTGCCAATTCCACAAGAACAGGCTTAGCGAAAGGCTTCTTGAAGGGAAAGATGTAACTCTGTGAGATGAATTAACAGAACACAGAGCAGTTTCTCAGAAAGCTTCTTTCCAGTTTTGAACGGAAGATATTTCCTTTTTCACCATAGCCCTCTATGGGCTTCCAAATATCCCTTTGCCAATTCCACAAGAACAGCCTTAGCGAAAGGCTTCTTGAAGGGAAAGATGTAACTCTGTGAGATGAATTAACAGAACACAGAGCAGTTTCTCAGAAAGCTTCTTTCCAGTTTTGAACGGAAGATATTTCCTTTTTCACCATAGCCCTCTATGGGCTTCCAAATATCCCTTTGCCAATTCCACAAGAACAGCCTTAGCGAAAGGCTTCTTGAAGGGAAAGATGTAACTCTGTGAGATGAATTAACAGAACACAGAGCAGTTTCTCAGAAAGCTTCTTTCCAGTTTTGAAGGGAAGATATTTCCTTTTTCACCATAGCCCTCTATGGGCTTCCAAATATCCCTTTGCCAATTCCACAAGAACAGCCTTAGCGAAAGGCTTCTTGAGGGAAATATGTAACTCTGTGAGATGAATTAACAAAACACCGAGCAGTTTCTTAGAAAGCTTCTTTCCAGTTTTGAACGGAAGATATTTCCTTTTTCACCATAGCCCTCTATGGGCTTCCAAATATCCCTTTACCAATTCCACAAGAACAGCCTTAGCGAAAGGCTTCTTGAAGGGAAAGATGTAACTCTGTGAGATGAATTAACAGAACACAGAGCAGTTTCTCAGAAAGCTTCTTACCAGTATTGAACGGAAGATATTTCCTTTTTCACCATAGCCCTCTATGGGCTTCCAAATATCCCTTTGCCAATTCCACAAGAACAGCCTTAGCGAAAGGCTTCTTGAAGGGAAAGATGTAACTCTGTGAGATGAATTAACAGAACACAGAGCAGTTTCTCAGAAGGCTTCTTTCCAGTTTTGAACGGAAGATATTTCCTTTTTTACAATAGCCATCTAATGGCTTCCAAATATCCCTCTGCCAATTCCACAAGAACAGCCTTAGCGAAAAGCTTCTTGAAGGGAAAGATGTAACTCTGTGGGATGAATTAACAGAACAGAGAGCAGTTTCTCAGAAAGCTTCTTTCCAGTTATGAACGGAAGATATTTCCTTTTTCACCATAGCCCTCTATGGGCTTCCAAATATCCCTTTGCCAATTCCACAAGAACAGCCTTAACGAAAGGCTTCTTGAAGGGAAAGATGTAACTCTGTGAGATGAATTAACAGAACACAGAGCAGTTTCTCAGAAAGCTTCTTTCCAGTTTGAACGGAAGATATTTCCTTTTTCACCATAGCCCTCCATGGGCTTCCAAATATCCCTTTGCCAATTCCACAAGAACAGCCTTAGCGAAAGGCTTCTTGAAGTGAAAGATGTAACTCTGTGAGATGAATTAACAGAACACAGAGCAGTTTCTCAGAAAGCTTCTTTCCAGTTTTGAACGGAAGATATTTCCTTTTTCACCATAGCCCTCTATGGGCTTCCAAATATCCCTTTTCCAATTCCACAAGAACAGCCTTAGCGAAAGTCTTCTTGAAGGGAAAGATGTAACTCTGTGAGATGAATTAACAGAACACAGAGCAGTTTCTGAGAAAGCTTCTTTCCAGTTTTGAACGGAAGATATTTCCTTTTTCACCATAGCCCTCTTTGGGCTTCCAAATATCCCATTGCCAATTCCACAAGAACAGCCTTAGCGAAAGGCTTCTTGAAGGGAAAGATGTAACTCTGTGAGATGAATTAACAGAACACAGAGCAGTTTCTCAGAAAGCTTCTTTCCAGTTTTGAACGGAAGATAGTTCCTTTTTCACCATAGCCCTCTATGGGCTTCCAAATATCCCTTTGCCAATTCCACAAGAACAGCCTTGGCGAAAGGCTTCTTGAAGGGAAAGATGTAACTCTGTGAGGTGAATTAACAGAACATAGAACAGTTTCTCAGAAAGCTTCCTTCCAGTTTTGAACGGAAGATATTTCCTTTTTCACCATAGCCCTCTATGGGCTTCCAAATATCCCTTTGCCAATTCCACAAGAACAGCCTTAGCGAAAGGCTTCTTGAAGGGAAAGATGTAACTCTGTGAGATGAATTAACAGAACACAGAGCAGTTTCTCAGAAAGCTTCTTTCCAGTTTTGAACGGAAGATATTTCCTTTTTCACCATAGCCCTGTATGGGCTTTCAAATACCCCTTTGCCAATTCCACAAGAACAGCCTTAGCGAAAGACTCCTTGAAGGGAAAGATGTAACTCTGTGAGACGAATTAACAGAACACAGAGCAGTTTCTCAGAAAGCTTCTTTCCAGTTTTGAACGGAAGATATTTCCTTTTTCACCATAGCCCTCTATGGGCTTCCAAATATCTCTTTGCCAATTCCACAAGAACAGCATTTGCGAAAGTCTTCTTGAAGGGAAAGATGTAACTCTGTGAGATGAATTAACAAAACACCGAGCAGTTTCTCAGAAAGCTTCTTTCCAGTTTTGAACGGAAGATATTTCCTTTTTCACCGTAGCCCTCTATGGGCTTCCAAATATCCCTTTGCCAATTCCCCAAGAAGAGCCTTAGCGAAAGGCTTCTTGAAGGGAAAGATGTAACTCTGTGAGATGAATTAACAGAACACAGAGCAGTTTCTCAGAAAGCTTCTTTCCAGTTTTGAACGGAAGATATTTCCTTTTTCACAATAGCCCTCTATGGGCTTCCAAATCTCCCTTTGCCAATTACACAAGAACAGCCTTAGCGAAAGGCTTCTTGAAGGGAAAGATGTAACTCTGTGAGATGAATTAACAGAACACAGAGCAGTTTCTCAGAAAGCTTCTTTCCAGTTTTGAACGGAAGATATTTCCTTTTTCACCATAGCCCTCTATGGGCTTCCAAATATCCCTTTGCCAATTCCACAAGAACAGCTTTAGCGAAAGGCGTCTTGAAGGGAAAGATGTAACTCTGTGAGATGAATTAACAGAACACTGAGCAGTTTCTCAGAAAGCTTCTTTCCAGTTTGAACGGAAGATATTTCCTTTTTCACCATAGCCCTCTATGGGCTTCCAAATATCCCTTTGCCAATTCCACAAGAACAGCCTTAGCGAAAGGCTTCTTGAAGGGAAAGATGTAACTCTGTGAGATGAATTAACAGAACACAGAGCAGTTTCTCAGAAAGCTTCTTTCCAGTTTTGAACGGAAGATATTTCCTTTTTCACCGTAGCCCTCTATGGGCTTCCAAATATCCCTTTGCCAATTCCACAAGAACAGCCTAAGCGAAAGGCTTCTTGAAGGGAAAGATGTAACTCTGTGAGATGAATTAACAGAACACAGAGCAGTTTCTCAGAAAGCTTCTTTCCAGTTTTGAACGGAAGATATTTTCTTTTTCACCATAGCCCTCTATGGGCTTCCAAATATCCCTTTGCCAATTCCACAAGAACAGCCTTAGCGAAAGGCTTCTTGAAGGGAAAGATGTAACTCTGTGAGATGAATTAACAGAACATAGAACAGTTTCTCAGAAAGCTTCTTTCCAGTTTTGAACGGAAGATACTTCCTTTTTCACCATAGCCCTCTATGGGCTTCCAAATATCCCTTTGCCAATTCCACAAGAACAGCCTTAGCGAAAGGCTTCTTGAAGGGAAAGATGTAACACTGTGAGATGAATTAACAGAACACAGAGCAGTTTCTCAGAAAGCTTCTTTCCAGTTTTGAACGGAAGATATTTCCTTTTTCACCATAGCCCTCTGTGGGCTTCCAAATATCCCTTTGCCAATTCCACAAGAACAGCCTTAGCGAAAGGCTTCTTGAAGGGAAAGATGTAACTCTGTGAGATGAATTAACAGAACACAGAGCAGTTTCTCAGAAAGCTTCTTTCCAGTTTTGAACGGAAGATATTTCCTTTTTCAACATAGACCTCTATGGGCTTCCAAATATCCCTTTGAAAATTCCACAAGAACAGCCTTAGCGAAAGGCTTCTTGAAGGGAAAGATGTAACTCTGTGAGATGAATTAACAGAACACAGAGCAGTTTCTCAAAAGCTTCTTTCCAGTTTTGAACGGAAGATATTTCCTTTTTCACCATAGCCCTCTATGGGCTTCCAAATATCCCTTTGCCAATTCCACAAGAACAGCCTTAGCGAAAGGCTTCTTGAAGGGAAATATGTAACTCTGTGAGATGAATTAACAGAACACAGAGCAGTTTCTCAGAAAGCTTCTTTCCAGTTTTGAAGGGAAGATATTTCCTTTTTCACCATAGCCCTCTATGGGCTTCCAAATATCCCTTTGCCAATTCCACAAGAACAGCCTTAGCGAAAGGCTTCTTGAAGGGAAAGATGTAACTCTGTGAGATGAACTAACAGAACACAGAGCAGTTTCTCAGAAAGCTTCTTTCCAGTTTTTAACGGAAGATATTTCCTTTTTCACCATAGCCCTCTATGGGCTTCCAAATATCCCTTTGACAATTCCACAAGAACAGCCTTAGCGAAAGGCTTCTTGAAGGGAAAGTTGTAACTCTGTGAGACGAATTAACAGAACACAGAGCAGTTTCTCAGAAAGCTTCTTTCCAGTTTTGAACGGAAGATATTTCCTTTTTCACCATAGCCCTCTATGGGCTTCCAAATATCCCTTTGCCAATTCCACAAGAACAGCCTTAGCGAAAGGCTTCTTGAAGGAAATATGTAACTCTGTGAGATGAATTAACAAAACACCGAGCAGTTTCTTAGAAAGCTTCTTTCCAGTTTTGAACGGAAGATATTTCCTTTTTCGCAATAGCCCTCTATGGGCTTCCAAATATCCCTTTGCCTATTCCACAAGAACAGCCTTAGCGAAAGGCTTCTTGAAGGGAAAGATGTAACTCTGTGAGATGAATTAACAGAACACAGAGCAGTTTCTCAGAAAGCTTCTTTCCACTTTTGAACGGAAGATATTTCCTTTTTCACCATAGCCCTCTATGGGCTTCCAAATATCCCTTTGCCAATTCCACAAGAACAGCCTTAGCGAAAGGCCTCTTGAAGGGAAAGATGTAACTCTGTGAGATGAATTAACAGAACACAGAGCAGTTTCTCAGAAAGCTTCTTTCCAGTTTTGAACGCAAGATATTTCTTTTTTCACCATAGCCCTCTATGGGCTTCCAAATTTCCCTTTGCCAATTCCACAAGAACAGCCTTAGCGAAAGGCTTCTTGAAGGGAAAGATGTAACTCTGTGAGATGAATTAACAGAACACTGAGCAGTTTCTCAGAAAGCTTCTTTCCAGTTTGAACGGAAGATATATCCTTTTTCACCATAGCCCTCTATGGGCTTCCAAATATCCCTTTGCCAATTCCACAAGAACAGCCTTAGCGAAAGGCTTCTTGAAGGGAAAGATGTAACTCTGTGAGATGAATTAACAGAACACAGAGCAGTTTCTCAGAAAGCTTCTTTCCAGTTTTGAACGGAAGATATTTCCTTTTTCAACGTAGCCCTCTATGGGCTTCCAAATATCCCTTTGCCAATTCCACAAGAACAGCCTAAGCGAAAGGCTTCTTGAAGGGAAAGATGTAACTCTGTGAGATGAATTAACAGAACACAGAGCAGTTTCTCAGAAAGCTTCTTTCCAGTTTTGAACGGAAGATATTTCCTTTTTCACCATAGCCCTCTATGGGCTTCCAAATATCCCTTTGCCAATTCCACAAGAACAGCCTTAGCGAAAGGCTTCTTGAAGGGAAAGATGTAACTCTGTGAGATGAATTAACAGAACATAGAACAGTTTCTCAGAAAGTTTCTTTCCAGTTTTGAACGGAAGATATTTCCTTTTTCACCATAGCCCTCTATGGGCTTCCAAATATCCCTTTGCCAATTCCACAAGAACAGGCTTAGCGAAAGGCTTCTTGAAGGGAAAGATGTAACTCTGTGAGATGAATTAACAGAACACAGAGCAGTTTCTCAGAAAGCTTCTTTCCAGTTTTGAACGGAAGATATTTCCTTTTTCACCATAGCCCTCTATGGGCTTCCAAATATCCCTTTGCCAATTCCACAAGAACAGCCTTAGCGAAAGGCTTCTTGAAGGGAAAGATGTAACTCTGTGAGATGAATTAACAGAACACAGAGCAGTTTCTCAGAAAGCTTCTTTCCAGTTTTGAACGGAAGATATTTCCTTTTTCACCATAGCCCTCTATGGGCTTCCAAATATCCCTTTGCCAATTCCACAAGAACAGCCTTAGCGAAAGGCTTCTTGAAGGGAAAGATGTAACTCTGTGAGATGAATTAACAGAACACAGAGCAGTTTCTCAGAAAGCTTCTTTCCAGTTTTGAAGGGAAGATATTTCCTTTTTCACCATAGCCCTCTATGGGCTTCCAAATATCCCTTTGCCAATTCCACAAGAACAGCCTTAGCGAAAGGCTTCTTGAGGGAAATATGTAACTCTGTGAGATGAATTAACAAAACACCGAGCAGTTTCTTAGAAAGCTTCTTTCCAGTTTTGAACGGAAGATATTTCCTTTTTCACCATAGCCCTCTATGGGCTTCCAAATATCCCTTTACCAATTCCACAAGAACAGCCTTAGCGAAAGGCTTCTTGAAGGGAAAGATGTAACTCTGTGAGATGAATTAACAGAACACAGAGCAGTTTCTCAGAAAGCTTCTTACCAGTATTGAACGGAAGATATTTCCTTTTTCACCATAGCCCTCTATGGGCTTCCAAATATCCCTTTGCCAATTCCACAAGAACAGCCTTAGCGAAAGGCTTCTTGAAGGGAAAGATGTAACTCTGTGAGATGAATTAACAGAACACAGAGCAGTTTCTCAGAAGGCTTCTTTCCAGTTTTGAACGGAAGATATTTCCTTTTTTACAATAGCCATCTAATGGCTTCCAAATATCCCTCTGCCAATTCCACAAGAACAGCCTTAGCGAAAAGCTTCTTGAAGGGAAAGATGTAACTCTGTGGGATGAATTAACAGAACAGAGAGCAGTTTCTCAGAAAGCTTCTTTCCAGTTATGAACGGAAGATATTTCCTTTTTCACCATAGCCCTCTATGGGCTTCCAAATATCCCTTTGCCAATTCCACAAGAACAGCCTTAACGAAAGGCTTCTTGAAGGGAAAGATGTAACTCTGTGAGATGAATTAACAGAACACAGAGCAGTTTCTCAGAAAGCTTCTTTCCAGTTTGAACGGAAGATATTTCCTTTTTCACCATAGCCCTCCATGGGCTTCCAAATATCCCTTTGCCAATTCCACAAGAACAGCCTTAGCGAAAGGCTTCTTGAAGTGAAAGATGTAACTCTGTGAGATGAATTAACAGAACACAGAGCAGTTTCTCAGAAAGCTTCTTTCCAGTTTTGAACGGAAGATATTTCCTTTTTCACCATAGCCCTCTATGGGCTTCCAAATATCCCTTTTCCAATTCCACAAGAACAGCCTTAGCGAAAGTCTTCTTGAAGGGAAAGATGTAACTCTGTGAGATGAATTAACAGAACACAGAGCAGTTTCTGAGAAAGCTTCTTTCCAGTTTTGAACGGAAGATATTTCCTTTTTCACCATAGCCCTCTTTGGGCTTCCAAATATCCCATTGCCTATTCCACAAGAACAGCCTTAGCGAAAGGCTTCTTGAAGGGAAAGATGTAACTCTGTGAGATGAATTAACAGAACACAGAGCAGTTTCTCAGAAAGCTTCTTTCCAGTTTTGAACGGAAGATAGTTCCTTTTTCACCATAGCCCTCTATGGGCTTCCAAATATCCCTTTGCCAATTCCACAAGAACAGCCTTGGCGAAAGGCTTCTTGAAGGGAAAGATGTAACTCTGTGAGGTGAATTAACAGAACATAGAACAGTTTCTCAGAAAGCTTCCTTCCAGTTTTGAACGGAAGATATTTCCTTTTTCACCATAGCCCTCTATGGGCTTCCAAATATCCCTTTGCCAATTCCACAAGAACAGCCTTAGCGAAAGGCTTCTTGAAGGGAAAGATGTAACTCTGTGAGATGAATTAACAGAACACAGAGCAGTTTCTCAGAAAGCTTCTTTCCAGTTTTGAACGGAAGATATTTCCTTTTTCACCATAGCCCTGTATGGGCTTTCAAATACCCCTTTGCCAATTCCACAAGAACAGCCTTAGCGAAAGACTCCTTGAAGGGAAAGATGTAACTCTGTGAGACGAATTAACAGAACACAGAGCAGTTTCTCAGAAAGCTTCTTTCCAGTTTTGAACGGAAGATATTTCCTTTTTCACCATAGCCCTCTATGGGCTTCCAAATATCTCTTTGCCAATTCCACAAGAACAGCATTTGCGAAAGTCTTCTTGAAGGGAAAGATGTAACTCTGTGAGATGAATTAACAAAACACCGAGCAGTTTCTCAGAAAGCTTCTTTCCAGTTTTGAACGGAAGATATTTCCTTTTTCACCGTAGCCCTCTATGGGCTTCCAAATATCCCTTTGCCAATTCCCCAAGAAGAGCCTTAGCGAAAGGCTTCTTGAAGGGAAAGATGTAACTCTGTGAGATGAATTAACAGAACACAGAGCAGTTTCTCAGAAAGCTTCTTTCCAGTTTTGAACGGAAGATATTTCCTTTTTCACAATAGCCCTCTATGGGCTTCCAAATCTCCCTTTGCCAATTACACAAGAACAGCCTTAGCGAAAGGCTTCTTGAAGGGAAAGATGTAACTCTGTGAGATGAATTAACAGAACACAGAGCAGTTTCTCAGAAAGCTTCTTTCCAGTTTTGAACGGAAGATATTTCCTTTTTCACCATAGCCCTCTATGGGCTTCCAAATATCCCTTTGCCAATTCCACAAGAACAGCTTTAGCGAAAGGCGTCTTGAAGGGAAAGATGTAACTCTGTGAGATGAATTAACAGAACACTGAGCAGTTTCTCAGAAAGCTTCTTTCCAGTTTGAACGGAAGATATTTCCTTTTTCACCATAGCCCTCTATGGGCTTCCAAATATCCCTTTGCCAATTCCACAAGAACAGCCTTAGCGAAAGGCTTCTTGAAGGGAAAGATGTAACTCTGTGAGATGAATTAACAGAACACAGAGCAGTTTCTCAGAAAGCTTCTTTCCAGTTTTGAACGGAAGATATTTCCTTTTTCACCGTAGCCCTCTATGGGCTTCCAAATATCCCTTTGCCAATTCCACAAGAACAGCCTAAGCGAAAGGCTTCTTGAAGGGAAAGATGTAACTCTGTGAGATGAATTAACAGAACACAGAGCAGTTTCTCAGAAAGCTTCTTTCCAGTTTTGAACGGAAGATATTTTCTTTTTCACCATAGCCCTCTATGGGCTTCCAAATATCCCTTTGCCAATTCCACAAGAACAGCCTTAGCGAAAGGCTTCTTGAAGGGAAAGATGTAACTCTGTGAGATGAATTAACAGAACATAGAACAGTTTCTCAGAAAGCTTCTTTCCAGTTTTGAACGGAAGATACTTCCTTTTTCACCATAGCCCTCTATGGGCTTCCAAATATCCCTTTGCCAATTCCACAAGAACAGTCTTAGCGAAAGGCTTCTTGAAGGGAAAGATGTAACTCTGTGAGATGAATTAACAGAACACTGAGCAGTTTCTCAGAAAGCTTCTTTCCAGTTTGAACGGAAGATATATCCTTTTTCACCATAGCCCTCTATGGGCTTCCAAATATCCCTTTGCCAGTTCCACAAGAACAGCCTTAGCGAAAGGCTTCTTGAAGGGAAAGATGTAACTCTGTGAGATGAATTAACAGAACACAGAGCAGTTTCTCAGAAAGCTTCTTTCCAGTTTTGAACGGAAGATATTTCCTTTTTCACCGTAGCCCTCTATGGGCTTCCAAATATCCCTTTGCCAATTCCACAAGAACAGCCTTAGCGAAAGGCTTCTTGAAGGGAAAGATGTAACTCTGTGAGATGAATTAACAGAACATAGAACATTTCCTCAGAAAGTTTCTTTCCAGTTTTGAACGGAAGATATTTCCTTTTTCACCATAGCCCTCTATGGGCTTCCAAATATCCCTTTGCCAATTCCACAAGAACAGCCTTAGCGAAAGGCTTCTTGAAGGGAAAGATGTAACTCTGTGAGATGAATTAACAGAACACAGAGCAGTTTCTCAGAAAGCTTCTTTCCAGTTTTGAACGGAAGATATTTCCTTTTTCACCATAGCCCTCTATGGGCTTCCAAATATCCCTTTGCCAATTCCACAAGAACAGCCTTAGCGAAAGGCTTCTTGAAGGGAAAGATGTAACTCTGTGAGATGAATTAACAGAACACAGAGCAGTTTCTCAGAAAGCTTCTTTCCAGTTTTGAACGGAAGATATTTCCTTTTTCACCATAGCCCTCTATGGGCTTCCAAATATCCCTTTGCCAATTCCACAAGAACAGCCTTAGCGAAAGGCTTCTTGAAGGGAAAGATGTAACTCTGTGAGATGAATTAACAGAACATAGAACAGTTTCTCAGAAAGCTTCTTTCCAGTTTTGAACGGAAGATATTTCCTTTTTCACCATAGCCCTCTATGGGCTTCCAAATATCCCTTTGCCAATTCCACAAGAACAGCCTTAGCGAAAGGCTTCTTGAAGGGAAAGATGTAACTCTGTGAGATGAATTAACAGAACACAGAGCAGTTTCTCAGAAAGCTTCTTTCCACTTTTGAACGGAAGATATTTCCTTTTTCACCATAGCCCTCTATGGGCTTCCAAATATCCCTTTGCCAATTCCACAAGAACAGCCTTAGCGAAAGGCCTCTTGAAGGGAAAGATGTAACTCTGTGAGATGAATTAACAGAACACAGAGCAGTTTCTCAGAAGGCTTCTTTCCAGTTTTGAACGGAAGATATTTCCTTTTTCACAATAGCCCTCTAAGGGCTTCCAAATATCCCTTTGCCAATTCCACAAGAACAGCCTTAGCGAAAAGCTTCTTGAAGGGAAAGATGTAACTCTGTGAGATGAATTAACAGAACACAGAGCAGTTTCTCAGAAAGCTTCTTTCCAGTTTTGAACGCAAGATATTTCTTTTTTCACCATAGCCCTCTATGGGCTTCCAAATATCCCTTTGCCAATTCCACAAGAACAGTCTTAGCGAAAGGCTTCTTGAAGGGAAAGATGTAACTCTGTGAGATGAATTAACAGAACACTGAGCAGTTTCTCAGAAAGCTTCTTTCCAGTTTGAACGGAAGATATATCCTTTTTCACCATAGCCCTCTATGGGCTTCCAAATATCCCTTTGCCAGTTCCACAAGAACAGCCTTAGCGAAAGGCTTCTTGAAGGGAAAGATGTAACTCTGTGAGATGAATTAACAGAACACAGAGCAGTTTCTCAGAAAGCTTCTTTCCAGTTTTGAACGGAAGATATTTCCTTTTTCACCGTAGCCCTCTATGGGCTTCCAAATATCCCTTTGCCAATTCCACAAGAACAGCCTAAGCGAAAGGCTTCTTGAAGGGAAAGATGTAACTCTGTGAGATGAATTAACAGAACACAGAGCAGTTTCTCAGAAAGCTTCTTTCCAGTTTTGAACGGAAGATATTTCCTTTTTCACCATAGCCCTCTATGGGCTTCCAAATATCCCTTTGCCAATTCCACAAGAACAGCCTTAGCGAAAGGCTTCTTGAAGGGAAAGATGTAACTCTGTGAGATGAATTAACAGAACATAGAACAGTTCCTCAGAAAGTTTCTTTCCAGTTTTGAACGGAAGATATTTCCTTTTTCACCATAGCCCTCTATGGGCTTCCAAATATCCCTTTGCCAATTCCACAAGAACAGCCTTAGCGAAAGGCTTCTTGAAGGGAAAGATGTAACTCTGTGAGATGAATTAACAGAACACAGAGCAGTTTCTCAGAAAGCTTCTTTCCAGTTTTGAACGGAAGATATTTCCTTTTTCACCATAGCCCTCTATGGGCTTCCAAATATCCCTTTGCCAATTCCACAAGAACAGCCTTAGCGAAAGGCTTCTTGAAGGGAAAGATGTAACTCTGTGAGATGAATTAACAGAACACAGAGCAGTTTCTCAGAAAGCTTCTTTCCAGTTTTGAACGGAAGATATTTCCTTTTTCACCATAGCCCTCTATGGGCTTCCAAATATCCCTTTGCCAATTCCACAAGAACAGCCTTAGCGAAAGGCTTCTTGAAGGGAAAGATGTAACTCTGTGAGATGAATTAACAGAACATAGAACAGTTTCTCAGAAAGCTTCTTTCCAGTTTTGAACGGAAGATATTTCCTTTTTCACCATAGCCCTCTATGGGCTTCCAAATATCCCTTTGCCAATTCCACAAGAACAGCCTTAGCGAAAGGCTTCTTGAAGGGAAAGATGTAACTCTGTGAGATGAATTAACAGAACACAGAGCAGTTTCTCAGAAAGCTTCTTTCCAGTTTTGAACGGAAGATATTTCCTTTTTCACCATAGCCCTCTATGGGCTTCCAAATATCCCTTTGCCAATTCCACAAGAACAGCCTTAGCGAAAGGCTTCTTGAAGGGAAAGATGTAACTCTGTGAGATGAATTAACAGAACACAGAGCAGTTTCTCAGAAAGCTTCTTTCCAGTTTTTAACGGAAGATATTTCCTTTTCCACCATAGACCTCTATGGGCTTCCAAATATCCCTTTGAAAATTCCACAAGAACAGCCTTAGCGAAAGGCTTCTTGAAGGGAAAGATGTAACTCTGTGAGATGAATTAACAGAACACAGAGCAGTTTCTCAGAAAGCTTCTTTCCAGTTTTGAACGGAAGATATTTCCTTTTTCACCATAGCCCTCTATGGGCTTCCAAATATCCCTTTGCCAATTCCACAAGAACAGCCTTAGCGAAAGGCTTCTTGAAGGGAAATATGTAACTCTGTGAGATGAATTAACAGAACACAGAGCAGTTTCTCAGAAAGCTTCTTTCCAGTTTTGAAGGGAAGATATTTCCTTTTTCACCATAGCCCTCTATGGGCTTCCAAATATCCCTTTGCCAATTCCACAAGAACAGCCTTAGCGAAAGGCTTCTTGAGGGAAATATGTAACTCTGTGAGATGAATTAACAAAACACCGAGCAGTTTCTTAGAAAACTTCTTTCCAGTTTTGAACGGAAGATATTTCCTTTTTCACCATAGCCCTCTATGGGCTTCCAAATATCCCTTTGCCAATTCCAGAAGAACAGCCTTAGCGAAAGGCTTCTTGAAGGGAAAGATGTAACTCTGTGAGATGAATTAACAGAACACAGAGCAGTTTCTCAGAAAGCTTCTTTCCAGTTTTGAACCGAAGATATTTCCTTTTTCACCATAGCCCTCTATGGGCTTCCAAATATCCCTTTGCCAATTCCACAAGAACAGCCTTAGCGAAAGGCTTCTTGAAGGGAAAGATGTAACTCTGTGAGATGAATTAACAGAACAGAGAGCAGTTTCTCAGAAGGCTTCTTTCCAGTTTTGAACGGAAGATATTTCCTTTTTTACAATAGCCATCTAATGGCTTGCAAATATCCCTTTGCCAATTCCACAAGAACAGCCTTAGCGAAAAGCTTCTTGAAGGGAAAGATGTAACTGTGTGAGATGAATTAACAGAACACAGAGCAGTTTCTCAGAAAGCTTCTTTCCAGTTTTGAACGGAAGATATTTCCTTTTTCACCATAGCCCTCTATGGGCTTCCAAATATCCCTTTGCCAATTCCACAAGAACAGCCTTAACGAAAGGCTTCTTGAAGGGAAAGATGTAACTCTGTGAGATGAATTAACAGAACACAGAGCAGTTTCTCAGAAAGCTTCTTTCCAGTTTGAACGGAAGATAATTCCTTTTTCACCATAGCCCTCCATGGGCTTCCAAATATCCCTTTGCCAATTCCACAAGAACAGCCTTAGCCAAAGGCTTCTTGAAGTGAAAGATGTAACTCTGTGAGATGAATTAACAGAACACAGAGCAGTTTCTCAGAAAGCTTCTTTCCAGTTTTGAACGGAAGATATTTCCTTTTTCACCATAGCCCTCTATGGGCTTCCAAATATCCCTTTTCCAATTCCACAAGAACAGCCTTAGCGAAAGTCTTCTTGAAGGGAAAGATGTAACTCTGTGAGATGAATTAACAGAACACAGAGCAGTTTCTGAGAAAGCTTCTTTCCAGTTTTGAACGGAAGATATTTCCTTTTTCACCATAGCCCTCTTTGGGCTTCCAAATATCCCTTTGCCAATTCCACAAGAACAGCCTTAGCGAAAGGCTTCTTGAAGGGAAAGATGTAACTCTGTGAGATGAATTAACAGAACACAGAGCAGTTTCTCAGAAAGCTTCTTTCCAGTTTTGAACGGAAGATATTTCCTTTTTCACCATAGCCCTCTATGGGCTTTCAAATACCCCTTTGCCAATTCCACAAGAACAGCCTTAGCGAAAGACTCCTTGAAGGGAAAGATGTAACTCTGTGAGACGAATTAACAGAACACAGAGCAGTTTCTCAGAAAGCTTCTTTCCAGTTTTGAACGGAAGATATTTCCTTTTTCACCATAGCCCTCTATGGGCTTCCAAATATCTCTTTGCCAATTCCACAAGAACAGCATTTGCGAAAGGCTTCTTGAAGGGAAAGATGTAACTCTGTGAGATGAATTAACAAAACACCGAGCAGTTTCTCAGAAAGCTTCTTTCCAGTTTTGAACGGAAGATATTTCCTTTTTCACCATAGCCCTCTATGGGCTTCCAAATATCCCTTTGCCAATTCCACAAGAACAGCCTTAGCGAAAGGCTTCTTGAAGGGAAATATGTAACTCTGTGAGATGAATTAACAGAACACAGAGCAGTTTCTCAGAAAGCTTCTTTCCAGTTTTGAAGGGAAGATATTTCCTTTTTCACCATAGCCCTCTATGGGCTTCCAAATATCCCTTTGCCAATTCCACAAGAACAGCCTTAGCGAAAGGCTTCTTGAAGGAAATATGTAACTCTGTGAGATGAATTAACAAAACACCGAGCAGTTTCTTAGAAAGCTTCTTTCCAGTTTTGAACGGAAGATATTTCCTTTTTCGCAATAGCCCTCTATGGGCTTCCAAATATCCCTTTGCCTATTCCACAAGAACAGCCTTAGCGAAAGGCTTCTTGAAGGGAAAGATGTAACTCTGTGAGATGAATTAACAGAACACAGAGCAGTTTCTCAGAAAGCTTCTTTCCACTTTTGAACGGAAGATATTTCCTTTTTCACCATAGCCCTCTATGGGCTTCCAAATATCCCTTTGCCAATTCCACAAGAACAGCCTTAGCGAAAGGCCTCTTGAAGGGAAAGATGTAACTCTGTGAGATGAATTAACAGAACACAGAGCAGTTTCTCAGAAAGCTTCTTTCCAGTTTTGAACGCAAGATATTTCTTTTTTCACCATAGCCCTCTATGGGCTTCCAAATTTCCCTTTGCCAATTCCACAAGAACAGCCTTAGCGAAAGGCTTCTTGAAGGGAAAGATGTAACTCTGTGAGATGAATTAACAGAACACTGAGCAGTTTCTCAGAAAGCTTCTTTCCAGTTTGAACGGAAGATATATCCTTTTTCACCATAGCCCTCTATGGGCTTCCAAATATCCCTTTGCCAATTCCACAAGAACAGCCTTAGCGAAAGGCTTCTTGAAGGGAAAGATGTAACTCTGTGAGATGAATTAACAGAACACAGAGCAGTTTCTCAGAAAGCTTCTTTCCAGTTTTGAACGGAAGATATTTCCTTTTTCAACGTAGCCCTCTATGGGCTTCCAAATATCCCTTTGCCAATTCCACAAGAACAGCCTAAGCGAAAGGCTTCTTGAAGGGAAAGATGTAACTCTGTGAGATGAATTAACAGAACACAGAGCAGTTTCTCAGAAAGCTTCTTTCCAGTTTTGAACGGAAGATATTTCCTTTTTCACCATAGCCCTCTATGGGCTTCCAAATATCCCTTTGCCAATTCCACAAGAACAGCCTTAGCGAAAGGCTTCTTGAAGGGAAAGATGTAACTCTGTGAGATGAATTAACAGAACATAGAACAGTTTCTCAGAAAGTTTCTTTCCAGTTTTGAACGGAAGATATTTCCTTTTTCACCATAGCCCTCTATGGGCTTCCAAATATCCC
This sequence comes from Chlorocebus sabaeus, assembly GCF_047675955.1. Taxonomy (NCBI): domain Eukaryota; kingdom Metazoa; phylum Chordata; class Mammalia; order Primates; family Cercopithecidae; genus Chlorocebus; species Chlorocebus sabaeus. Next base: position 2,128,252 of record NW_027327504.1, read on the forward strand.
TTTGCCAATTCCACAAGAACAGGCTTAGCGAAAGGCTTCTTGAAGGGAAAGATGTAACTCTGTGAGATGAATTAACAGAACACAGAGCAGTTTCTCAGAAAGCTTCTTTCCAGTTTTGAACGGAAGATATTTCCTTTTTCACCATAGCCCTCTATGGGCTTCCAAATATCCCTTTGCCAATTCCACAAGAACAGCCTTAGCGAAAGGCTTCTTGAAGGGAAAGATGTAACTCTGTGAGATGAATTAACAGAACACAGAGCAGTTTCTCAGAAAGCTTCTTTCCAGTTTTGAACGGAAGATATTTCCTTTTTCACCATAGCCCTCTATGGGCTTCCAAATATCCCTTTGCCAATTCCACAAGAACAGCCTTAGCGAAAGGCTTCTTGAAGGGAAAGATGTAACTCTGTGAGATGAATTAACAGAACACAGAGCAGTTTCTCAGAAAGCTTCTTTCCAGTTTTGAAGGGAAGATATTTCCTTTTTCACCATAGCCCTCTATGGGCTTCCAAATATCCCTTTGCCAATTCCACAAGAACAGCCTTAGCGAAAGGCTTCTTGAGGGAAATATGTAACTCTGTGAGATGAATTAACAAAACACCGAGCAGTTTCTTAGAAAGCTTCTTTCCAGTTTTGAACGGAAGATATTTCCTTTTTCACCATAGCCCTCTATGGGCTTCCAAATATCCCTTTACCAATTCCACAAGAACAGCCTTAGCGAAAGGCTTCTTGAAGGGAAAGATGTAACTCTGTGAGATGAATTAACAGAACACAGAGCAGTTTCTCAGAAAGCTTCTTACCAGTATTGAACGGAAGATATTTCCTTTTTCACCATAGCCCTCTATGGGCTTCCAAATATCCCTTTGCCAATTCCACAAGAACAGCCTTAGCGAAAGGCTTCTTGAAGGGAAAGATGTAACTCTGTGAGATGAATTAACAGAACACAGAGCAGTTTCTCAGAAGGCTTCTTTCCAGTTTTGAACGGAAGATATTTCCTTTTTTACAATAGCCATCTAATGGCTTCCAAATATCCCTCTGCCAATTCCACAAGAACAGCCTTAGCGAAAAGCTTCTTGAAGGGAAAGATGTAACTCTGTGGGATGAATTAACAGAACAGAGAGCAGTTTCTCAGAAAGCTTCTTTCCAGTTATGAACGGAAGATATTTCCTTTTTCACCATAGCCCTCTATGGGCTTCCAAATATCCCTTTGCCAATTCCACAAGAACAGCCTTAACGAAAGGCTTCTTGAAGGGAAAGATGTAACTCTGTGAGATGAATTAACAGAACACAGAGCAGTTTCTCAGAAAGCTTCTTTCCAGTTTGAACGGAAGATATTTCCTTTTTCACCATAGCCCTCCATGGGCTTCCAAATATCCCTTTGCCAATTCCACAAGAACAGCCTTAGCGAAAGGCTTCTTGAAGTGAAAGATGTAACTCTGTGAGATGAATTAACAGAACACAGAGCAGTTTCTCAGAAAGCTTCTTTCCAGTTTTGAACGGAAGATATTTCCTTTTTCACCATAGCCCTCTATGGGCTTCCAAATATCCCTTTTCCAATTCCACAAGAACAGCCTTAGCGAAAGTCTTCTTGAAGGGAAAGATGTAACTCTGTGAGATGAATTAACAGAACACAGAGCAGTTTCTGAGAAAGCTTCTTTCCAGTTTTGAACGGAAGATATTTCCTTTTTCACCATAGCCCTCTTTGGGCTTCCAAATATCCCATTGCCTATTCCACAAGAACAGCCTTAGCGAAAGGCTTCTTGAAGGGAAAGATGTAACTCTGTGAGATGAATTAACAGAACACAGAGCAGTTTCTCAGAAAGCTTCTTTCCAGTTTTGAACGGAAGATAGTTCCTTTTTCACCATAGCCCTCTATGGGCTTCCAAATATCCCTTTGCCAATTCCACAAGAACAGCCTTGGCGAAAGGCTTCTTGAAGGGAAAGATGTAACTCTGTGAGGTGAATTAACAGAACATAGAACAGTTTCTCAGAAAGCTTCCTTCCAGTTTTGAACGGAAGATATTTCCTTTTTCACCATAGCCCTCTATGGGCTTCCAAATATCCCTTTGCCAATTCCACAAGAACAGCCTTAGCGAAAGGCTTCTTGAAGGGAAAGATGTAACTCTGTGAGATGAATTAACAGAACACAGAGCAGTTTCTCAGAAAGCTTCTTTCCAGTTTTGAACGGAAGATATTTCCTTTTTCACCATAGCCCTGTATGGGCTTTCAAATACCCCTTTGCCAATTCCACAAGAACAGCCTTAGCGAAAGACTCCTTGAAGGGAAAGATGTAACTCTGTGAGACGAATTAACAGAACACAGAGCAGTTTCTCAGAAAGCTTCTTTCCAGTTTTGAACGGAAGATATTTCCTTTTTCACCATAGCCCTCTATGGGCTTCCAAATATCTCTTTGCCAATTCCACAAGAACAGCATTTGCGAAAGTCTTCTTGAAGGGAAAGATGTAACTCTGTGAGATGAATTAACAAAACACCGAGCAGTTTCTCAGAAAGCTTCTTTCCAGTTTTGAACGGAAGATATTTCCTTTTTCACCGTAGCCCTCTATGGGCTTCCAAATATCCCTTTGCCAATTCCCCAAGAAGAGCCTTAGCGAAAGGCTTCTTGAAGGGAAAGATGTAACTCTGTGAGATGAATTAACAGAACACAGAGCAGTTTCTCAGAAAGCTTCTTTCCAGTTTTGAACGGAAGATATTTCCTTTTTCACAATAGCCCTCTATGGGCTTCCAAATCTCCCTTTGCCAATTACACAAGAACAGCCTTAGCGAAAGGCTTCTTGAAGGGAAAGATGTAACTCTGTGAGATGAATTAACAGAACACAGAGCAGTTTCTCAGAAAGCTTCTTTCCAGTTTTGAACGGAAGATATTTCCTTTTTCACCATAGCCCTCTATGGGCTTCCAAATATCCCTTTGCCAATTCCACAAGAACAGCTTTAGCGAAAGGCGTCTTGAAGGGAAAGATGTAACTCTGTGAGATGAATTAACAGAACACTGAGCAGTTTCTCAGAAAGCTTCTTTCCAGTTTGAACGGAAGATATTTCCTTTTTCACCATAGCCCTCTATGGGCTTCCAAATATCCCTTTGCCAATTCCACAAGAACAGCCTTAGCGAAAGGCTTCTTGAAGGGAAAGATGTAACTCTGTGAGATGAATTAACAGAACACAGAGCAGTTTCTCAGAAAGCTTCTTTCCAGTTTTGAACGGAAGATATTTCCTTTTTCACCGTAGCCCTCTATGGGCTTCCAAATATCCCTTTGCCAATTCCACAAGAACAGCCTAAGCGAAAGGCTTCTTGAAGGGAAAGATGTAACTCTGTGAGATGAATTAACAGAACACAGAGCAGTTTCTCAGAAAGCTTCTTTCCAGTTTTGAACGGAAGATATTTTCTTTTTCACCATAGCCCTCTATGGGCTTCCAAATATCCCTTTGCCAATTCCACAAGAACAGCCTTAGCGAAAGGCTTCTTGAAGGGAAAGATGTAACTCTGTGAGATGAATTAACAGAACATAGAACAGTTTCTCAGAAAGCTTCTTTCCAGTTTTGAACGGAAGATACTTCCTTTTTCACCATAGCCCTCTATGGGCTTCCAAATATCCCTTTGCCAATTCCACAAGAACAGTCTTAGCGAAAGGCTTCTTGAAGGGAAAGATGTAACTCTGTGAGATGAATTAACAGAACACTGAGCAGTTTCTCAGAAAGCTTCTTTCCAGTTTGAACGGAAGATATATCCTTTTTCACCATAGCCCTCTATGGGCTTCCAAATATCCCTTTGCCAGTTCCACAAGAACAGCCTTAGCGAAAGGCTTCTTGAAGGGAAAGATGTAACTCTGTGAGATGAATTAACAGAACACAGAGCAGTTTCTCAGAAAGCTTCTTTCCAGTTTTGAACGGAAGATATTTCCTTTTTCACCGTAGCCCTCTATGGGCTTCCAAATATCCCTTTGCCAATTCCACAAGAACAGCCTTAGCGAAAGGCTTCTTGAAGGGAAAGATGTAACTCTGTGAGATGAATTAACAGAACATAGAACATTTCCTCAGAAAGTTTCTTTCCAGTTTTGAACGGAAGATATTTCCTTTTTCACCATAGCCCTCTATGGGCTTCCAAATATCCCTTTGCCAATTCCACAAGAACAGCCTTAGCGAAAGGCTTCTTGAAGGGAAAGATGTAACTCTGTGAGATGAATTAACAGAACACAGAGCAGTTTCTCAGAAAGCTTCTTTCCAGTTTTGAACGGAAGATATTTCCTTTTTCACCATAGCCCTCTATGGGCTTCCAAATATCCCTTTGCCAATTCCACAAGAACAGCCTTAGCGAAAGGCTTCTTGAAGGGAAAGATGTAACTCTGTGAGATGAATTAACAGAACACAGAGCAGTTTCTCAGAAAGCTTCTTTCCAGTTTTGAACGGAAGATATTTCCTTTTTCACCATAGCCCTCTATGGGCTTCCAAATATCCCTTTGCCAATTCCACAAGAACAGCCTTAGCGAAAGGCTTCTTGAAGGGAAAGATGTAACTCTGTGAGATGAATTAACAGAACATAGAACAGTTTCTCAGAAAGCTTCTTTCCAGTTTTGAACGGAAGATATTTCCTTTTTCACCATAGCCCTCTATGGGCTTCCAAATATCCCTTTGCCAATTCCACAAGAACAGCCTTAGCGAAAGGCTTCTTGAAGGGAAAGATGTAACTCTGTGAGATGAATTAACAGAACACAGAGCAGTTTCTCAGAAAGCTTCTTTCCACTTTTGAACGGAAGATATTTCCTTTTTCACCATAGCCCTCTATGGGCTTCCAAATATCCCTTTGCCAATTCCACAAGAACAGCCTTAGCGAAAGGCCTCTTGAAGGGAAAGATGTAACTCTGTGAGATGAATTAACAGAACACAGAGCAGTTTCTCAGAAGGCTTCTTTCCAGTTTTGAACGGAAGATATTTCCTTTTTCACAATAGCCCTCTAAGGGCTTCCAAATATCCCTTTGCCAATTCCACAAGAACAGCCTTAGCGAAAAGCTTCTTGAAGGGAAAGATGTAACTCTGTGAGATGAATTAACAGAACACAGAGCAGTTTCTCAGAAAGCTTCTTTCCAGTTTTGAACGCAAGATATTTCTTTTTTCACCATAGCCCTCTATGGGCTTCCAAATATCCCTTTGCCAATTCCACAAGAACAGTCTTAGCGAAAGGCTTCTTGAAGGGAAAGATGTAACTCTGTGAGATGAATTAACAGAACACTGAGCAGTTTCTCAGAAAGCTTCTTTCCAGTTTGAACGGAAGATATATCCTTTTTCACCATAGCCCTCTATGGGCTTCCAAATATCCCTTTGCCAGTTCCACAAGAACAGCCTTAGCGAAAGGCTTCTTGAAGGGAAAGATGTAACTCTGTGAGATGAATTAACAGAACACAGAGCAGTTTCTCAGAAAGCTTCTTTCCAGTTTTGAACGGAAGATATTTCCTTTTTCACCGTAGCCCTCTATGGGCTTCCAAATATCCCTTTGCCAATTCCACAAGAACAGCCTAAGCGAAAGGCTTCTTGAAGGGAAAGATGTAACTCTGTGAGATGAATTAACAGAACACAGAGCAGTTTCTCAGAAAGCTTCTTTCCAGTTTTGAACGGAAGATATTTCCTTTTTCACCATAGCCCTCTATGGGCTTCCAAATATCCCTTTGCCAATTCCACAAGAACAGCCTTAGCGAAAGGCTTCTTGAAGGGAAAGATGTAACTCTGTGAGATGAATTAACAGAACATAGAACAGTTCCTCAGAAAGTTTCTTTCCAGTTTTGAACGGAAGATATTTCCTTTTTCACCATAGCCCTCTATGGGCTTCCAAATATCCCTTTGCCAATTCCACAAGAACAGCCTTAGCGAAAGGCTTCTTGAAGGGAAAGATGTAACTCTGTGAGATGAATTAACAGAACACAGAGCAGTTTCTCAGAAAGCTTCTTTCCAGTTTTGAACGGAAGATATTTCCTTTTTCACCATAGCCCTCTATGGGCTTCCAAATATCCCTTTGCCAATTCCACAAGAACAGCCTTAGCGAAAGGCTTCTTGAAGGGAAAGATGTAACTCTGTGAGATGAATTAACAGAACACAGAGCAGTTTCTCAGAAAGCTTCTTTCCAGTTTTGAACGGAAGATATTTCCTTTTTCACCATAGCCCTCTATGGGCTTCCAAATATCCCTTTGCCAATTCCACAAGAACAGCCTTAGCGAAAGGCTTCTTGAAGGGAAAGATGTAACTCTGTGAGATGAATTAACAGAACATAGAACAGTTTCTCAGAAAGCTTCTTTCCAGTTTTGAACGGAAGATATTTCCTTTTTCACCATAGCCCTCTATGGGCTTCCAAATATCCCTTTGCCAATTCCACAAGAACAGCCTTAGCGAAAGGCTTCTTGAAGGGAAAGATGTAACTCTGTGAGATGAATTAACAGAACACAGAGCAGTTTCTCAGAAAGCTTCTTTCCAGTTTTGAACGGAAGATATTTCCTTTTTCACCATAGCCCTCTATGGGCTTCCAAATATCCCTTTGCCAATTCCACAAGAACAGCCTTAGCGAAAGGCTTCTTGAAGGGAAAGATGTAACTCTGTGAGATGAATTAACAGAACACAGAGCAGTTTCTCAGAAAGCTTCTTTCCAGTTTTTAACGGAAGATATTTCCTTTTCCACCATAGACCTCTATGGGCTTCCAAATATCCCTTTGAAAATTCCACAAGAACAGCCTTAGCGAAAGGCTTCTTGAAGGGAAAGATGTAACTCTGTGAGATGAATTAACAGAACACAGAGCAGTTTCTCAGAAAGCTTCTTTCCAGTTTTGAACGGAAGATATTTCCTTTTTCACCATAGCCCTCTATGGGCTTCCAAATATCCCTTTGCCAATTCCACAAGAACAGCCTTAGCGAAAGGCTTCTTGAAGGGAAATATGTAACTCTGTGAGATGAATTAACAGAACACAGAGCAGTTTCTCAGAAAGCTTCTTTCCAGTTTTGAAGGGAAGATATTTCCTTTTTCACCATAGCCCTCTATGGGCTTCCAAATATCCCTTTGCCAATTCCACAAGAACAGCCTTAGCGAAAGGCTTCTTGAGGGAAATATGTAACTCTGTGAGATGAATTAACAAAACACCGAGCAGTTTCTTAGAAAACTTCTTTCCAGTTTTGAACGGAAGATATTTCCTTTTTCACCATAGCCCTCTATGGGCTTCCAAATATCCCTTTGCCAATTCCAGAAGAACAGCCTTAGCGAAAGGCTTCTTGAAGGGAAAGATGTAACTCTGTGAGATGAATTAACAGAACACAGAGCAGTTTCTCAGAAAGCTTCTTTCCAGTTTTGAACCGAAGATATTTCCTTTTTCACCATAGCCCTCTATGGGCTTCCAAATATCCCTTTGCCAATTCCACAAGAACAGCCTTAGCGAAAGGCTTCTTGAAGGGAAAGATGTAACTCTGTGAGATGAATTAACAGAACAGAGAGCAGTTTCTCAGAAGGCTTCTTTCCAGTTTTGAACGGAAGATATTTCCTTTTTTACAATAGCCATCTAATGGCTTGCAAATATCCCTTTGCCAATTCCACAAGAACAGCCTTAGCGAAAAGCTTCTTGAAGGGAAAGATGTAACTGTGTGAGATGAATTAACAGAACACAGAGCAGTTTCTCAGAAAGCTTCTTTCCAGTTTTGAACGGAAGATATTTCCTTTTTCACCATAGCCCTCTATGGGCTTCCAAATATCCCTTTGCCAATTCCACAAGAACAGCCTTAACGAAAGGCTTCTTGAAGGGAAAGATGTAACTCTGTGAGATGAATTAACAGAACACAGAGCAGTTTCTCAGAAAGCTTCTTTCCAGTTTGAACGGAAGATAATTCCTTTTTCACCATAGCCCTCCATGGGCTTCCAAATATCCCTTTGCCAATTCCACAAGAACAGCCTTAGCCAAAGGCTTCTTGAAGTGAAAGATGTAACTCTGTGAGATGAATTAACAGAACACAGAGCAGTTTCTCAGAAAGCTTCTTTCCAGTTTTGAACGGAAGATATTTCCTTTTTCACCATAGCCCTCTATGGGCTTCCAAATATCCCTTTTCCAATTCCACAAGAACAGCCTTAGCGAAAGTCTTCTTGAAGGGAAAGATGTAACTCTGTGAGATGAATTAACAGAACACAGAGCAGTTTCTGAGAAAGCTTCTTTCCAGTTTTGAACGGAAGATATTTCCTTTTTCACCATAGCCCTCTTTGGGCTTCCAAATATCCCTTTGCCAATTCCACAAGAACAGCCTTAGCGAAAGGCTTCTTGAAGGGAAAGATGTAACTCTGTGAGATGAATTAACAGAACACAGAGCAGTTTCTCAGAAAGCTTCTTTCCAGTTTTGAACGGAAGATATTTCCTTTTTCACCATAGCCCTCTATGGGCTTTCAAATACCCCTTTGCCAATTCCACAAGAACAGCCTTAGCGAAAGACTCCTTGAAGGGAAAGATGTAACTCTGTGAGACGAATTAACAGAACACAGAGCAGTTTCTCAGAAAGCTTCTTTCCAGTTTTGAACGGAAGATATTTCCTTTTTCACCATAGCCCTCTATGGGCTTCCAAATATCTCTTTGCCAATTCCACAAGAACAGCATTTGCGAAAGGCTTCTTGAAGGGAAAGATGTAACTCTGTGAGATGAATTAACAAAACACCGAGCAGTTTCTCAGAAAGCTTCTTTCCAGTTTTGAACGGAAGATATTTCCTTTTTCACCATAGCCCTCTATGGGCTTCCAAATATCCCTTTGCCAATTCCACAAGAACAGCCTTAGCGAAAGGCTTCTTGAAGGGAAATATGTAACTCTGTGAGATGAATTAACAGAACACAGAGCAGTTTCTCAGAAAGCTTCTTTCCAGTTTTGAAGGGAAGATATTTCCTTTTTCACCATAGCCCTCTATGGGCTTCCAAATATCCCTTTGCCAATTCCACAAGAACAGCCTTAGCGAAAGGCTTCTTGAAGGAAATATGTAACTCTGTGAGATGAATTAACAAAACACCGAGCAGTTTCTTAGAAAGCTTCTTTCCAGTTTTGAACGGAAGATATTTCCTTTTTCGCAATAGCCCTCTATGGGCTTCCAAATATCCCTTTGCCTATTCCACAAGAACAGCCTTAGCGAAAGGCTTCTTGAAGGGAAAGATGTAACTCTGTGAGATGAATTAACAGAACACAGAGCAGTTTCTCAGAAAGCTTCTTTCCACTTTTGAACGGAAGATATTTCCTTTTTCACCATAGCCCTCTATGGGCTTCCAAATATCCCTTTGCCAATTCCACAAGAACAGCCTTAGCGAAAGGCCTCTTGAAGGGAAAGATGTAACTCTGTGAGATGAATTAACAGAACACAGAGCAGTTTCTCAGAAAGCTTCTTTCCAGTTTTGAACGCAAGATATTTCTTTTTTCACCATAGCCCTCTATGGGCTTCCAAATTTCCCTTTGCCAATTCCACAAGAACAGCCTTAGCGAAAGGCTTCTTGAAGGGAAAGATGTAACTCTGTGAGATGAATTAACAGAACACTGAGCAGTTTCTCAGAAAGCTTCTTTCCAGTTTGAACGGAAGATATATCCTTTTTCACCATAGCCCTCTATGGGCTTCCAAATATCCCTTTGCCAATTCCACAAGAACAGCCTTAGCGAAAGGCTTCTTGAAGGGAAAGATGTAACTCTGTGAGATGAATTAACAGAACACAGAGCAGTTTCTCAGAAAGCTTCTTTCCAGTTTTGAACGGAAGATATTTCCTTTTTCAACGTAGCCCTCTATGGGCTTCCAAATATCCCTTTGCCAATTCCACAAGAACAGCCTAAGCGAAAGGCTTCTTGAAGGGAAAGATGTAACTCTGTGAGATGAATTAACAGAACACAGAGCAGTTTCTCAGAAAGCTTCTTTCCAGTTTTGAACGGAAGATATTTCCTTTTTCACCATAGCCCTCTATGGGCTTCCAAATATCCCTTTGCCAATTCCACAAGAACAGCCTTAGCGAAAGGCTTCTTGAAGGGAAAGATGTAACTCTGTGAGATGAATTAACAGAACATAGAACAGTTTCTCAGAAAGTTTCTTTCCAGTTTTGAACGGAAGATATTTCCTTTTTCACCATAGCCCTCTATGGGCTTCCAAATATCCCTTTGCCAATTCCACAAGAACAGGCTTAGCGAAAGGCTTCTTGAAGGGAAAGATGTAACTCTGTGAGATGAATTAACAGAACACAGAGCAGTTTCTCAGAAAGCTTCTTTCCAGTTTTGAACGGAAGATATTTCCTTTTTCACCATAGCCCTCTATGGGCTTCCAAATATCCCTTTGCCAATTCCACAAGAACAGCCTTAGCGAAAGGCTTCTTGAAGGGAAAGATGTAACTCTGTGAGATGAATTAACAGAACACAGAGCAGTTTCTCAGAAAGCTTCTTTCCAGTTTTGAACGGAAGATATTTCCTTTTTCACCATAGCCCTCTATGGGCTTCCAAATATCCCTTTGCCAATTCCACAAGAACAGCCTTAGCGAAAGGCTTCTTGAAGGGAAAGATGTAACTCTGTGAGATGAATTAACAGAACACAGAGCAGTTTCTCAGAAAGCTTCTTTCCAGTTTTGAAGGGAAGATATTTCCTTTTTCACCATAGCCCTCTATGGGCTTCCAAATATCCCTTTGCCAATTCCACAAGAACAGCCTTAGCGAAAGGCTTCTTGAGGGAAATATGTAACTCTGTGAGATGAATTAACAAAACACCGAGCAGTTTCTTAGAAAGCTTCTTTCCAGTTTTGAACGGAAGATATTTCCTTTTTCACCATAGCCCTCTATGGGCTTCCAAATATCCCTTTACCAATTCCACAAGAACAGCCTTAGCGAAAGGCTTCTTGAAGGGAAAGATGTAACTCTGTGAGATGAATTAACAGAACACAGAGCAGTTTCTCAGAAAGCTTCTTACCAGTATTGAACGGAAGATATTTCCTTTTTCACCATAGCCCTCTATGGGCTTCCAAATATCCCTTTGCCAATTCCACAAGAACAGCCTTAGCGAAAGGCTTCTTGAAGGGAAAGATGTAACTCTGTGAGATGAATTAACAGAACACAGAGCAGTTTCTCAGAAGGCTTCTTTCCAGTTTTGAACGGAAGATATTTCCTTTTTTACAATAGCCATCTAATGGCTTCCAAATATCCCTCTGCCAATTCCACAAGAACAGCCTTAGCGAAAAGCTTCTTGAAGGGAAAGATGTAACTCTGTGGGATGAATTAACAGAACAGAGAGCAGTTTCTCAGAAAGCTTCTTTCCAGTTATGAACGGAAGATATTTCCTTTTTCACCATAGCCCTCTATGGGCTTCCAAATATCCCTTTGCCAATTCCACAAGAACAGCCTTAACGAAAGGCTTCTTGAAGGGAAAGATGTAACTCTGTGAGATGAATTAACAGAACACAGAGCAGTTTCTCAGAAAGCTTCTTTCCAGTTTGAACGGAAGATATTTCCTTTTTCACCATAGCCCTCCATGGGCTTCCAAATATCCCTTTGCCAATTCCACAAGAACAGCCTTAGCGAAAGGCTTCTTGAAGTGAAAGATGTAACTCTGTGAGATGAATTAACAGAACACAGAGCAGTTTCTCAGAAAGCTTCTTTCCAGTTTTGAACGGAAGATATTTCCTTTTTCACCATAGCCCTCTATGGGCTTCCAAATATCCCTTTTCCAATTCCACAAGAACAGCCTTAGCGAAAGTCTTCTTGAAGGGAAAGATGTAACTCTGTGAGATGAATTAACAGAACACAGAGCAGTTTCTGAGAAAGCTTCTTTCCAGTTTTGAACGGAAGATATTTCCTTTTTCACCATAGCCCTCTTTGGGCTTCCAAATATCCCATTGCCAATTCCACAAGAACAGCCTTAGCGAAAGGCTTCTTGAAGGGAAAGATGTAACTCTGTGAGATGAATTAACAGAACACAGAGCAGTTTCTCAGAAAGCTTCTTTCCAGTTTTGAACGGAAGATAGTTCCTTTTTCACCATAGCCCTCTATGGGCTTCCAAATATCCCTTTGCCAATTCCACAAGAACAGCCTTGGCGAAAGGCTTCTTGAAGGGAAAGATGTAACTCTGTGAGGTGAATTAACAGAACATAGAACAGTTTCTCAGAAAGCTTCCTTCCAGTTTTGAACGGAAGATATTTCCTTTTTCACCATAGCCCTCTATGGGCTTCCAAATATCCCTTTGCCAATTCCACAAGAACAGCCTTAGCGAAAGGCTTCTTGAAGGGAAAGATGTAACTCTGTGAGATGAATTAACAGAACACAGAGCAGTTTCTCAGAAAGCTTCTTTCCAGTTTTGAACGGAAGATATTTCCTTTTTCACCATAGCCCTGTATGGGCTTTCAAATACCCCTTTGCCAATTCCACAAGAACAGCCTTAGCGAAAGACTCCTTGAAGGGAAAGATGTAACTCTGTGAGACGAATTAACAGAACACAGAGCAGTTTCTCAGAAAGCTTCTTTCCAGTTTTGAACGGAAGATATTTCCTTTTTCACCATAGCCCTCTATGGGCTTCCAAATATCTCTTTGCCAATTCCACAAGAACAGCATTTGCGAAAGTCTTCTTGAAGGGAAAGATGTAACTCTGTGAGATGAATTAACAAAACACCGAGCAGTTTCTCAGAAAGCTTCTTTCCAGTTTTGAACGGAAGATATTTCCTTTTTCACCGTAGCCCTCTATGGGCTTCCAAATATCCCTTTGCCAATTCCCCAAGAAGAGCCTTAGCGAAAGGCTTCTTGAAGGGAAAGATGTAACTCTGTGAGATGAATTAACAGAACACAGAGCAGTTTCTCAGAAAGCTTCTTTCCAGTTTTGAACGGAAGATATTTCCTTTTTCACAATAGCCCTCTATGGGCTTCCAAATCTCCCTTTGCCAATTACACAAGAACAGCCTTAGCGAAAGGCTTCTTGAAGGGAAAGATGTAACTCTGTGAGATGAATTAACAGAACACAGAGCAGTTTCTCAGAAAGCTTCTTTCCAGTTTTGAACGGAAGATATTTCCTTTTTCACCATAGCCCTCTATGGGCTTCCAAATATCCCTTTGCCAATTCCACAAGAACAGCTTTAGCGAAAGGCGTCTTGAAGGGAAAGATGTAACTCTGTGAGATGAATTAACAGAACACTGAGCAGTTTCTCAGAAAGCTTCTTTCCAGTTTGAACGGAAGATATTTCCTTTTTCACCATAGCCCTCTATGGGCTTCCAAATATCCCTTTGCCAATTCCACAAGAACAGCCTTAGCGAAAGGCTTCTTGAAGGGAAAGATGTAACTCTGTGAGATGAATTAACAGAACACAGAGCAGTTTCTCAGAAAGCTTCTTTCCAGTTTTGAACGGAAGATATTTCCTTTTTCACCGTAGCCCTCTATGGGCTTCCAAATATCCCTTTGCCAATTCCACAAGAACAGCCTAAGCGAAAGGCTTCTTGAAGGGAAAGATGTAACTCTGTGAGATGAATTAACAGAACACAGAGCAGTTTCTCAGAAAGCTTCTTTCCAGTTTTGAACGGAAGATATTTTCTTTTTCACCATAGCCCTCTATGGGCTTCCAAATATCCCTTTGCCAATTCCACAAGAACAGCCTTAGCGAAAGGCTTCTTGAAGGGAAAGATGTAACTCTGTGAGATGAATTAACAGAACATAGAACAGTTTCTCAGAAAGCTTCTTTCCAGTTTTGAACGGAAGATACTTCCTTTTTCACCATAGCCCTCTATGGGCTTCCAAATATCCCTTTGCCAATTCCACAAGAACAGTCTTAGCGAAAGGCTTCTTGAAGGGAAAGATGTAACTCTGTGAGATGAATTAACAGAACACTGAGCAGTTTCTCAGAAAGCTTCTTTCCAGTTTGAACGGAAGATATATCCTTTTTCACCATAGCCCTCTATGGGCTTCCAAATATCCCTTTGCCAGTTCCACAAGAACAGCCTTAGCGAAAGGCTTCTTGAAGGGAAAGATGTAACTCTGTGAGATGAATTAACAGAACACAGAGCAGTTTCTCAGAAAGCTTCTTTCCAGTTTTGAACGGAAGATATTTCCTTTTTCACCGTAGCCCTCTATGGGCTTCCAAATATCCCTTTGCCAATTCCACAAGAACAGCCTTAGCGAAAGGCTTCTTGAAGGGAAAGATGTAACTCTGTGAGATGAATTAACAGAACATAGAACATTTCCTCAGAAAGTTTCTTTCCAGTTTTGAACGGAAGATATTTCCTTTTTCACCATAGCCCTCTATGGGCTTCCAAATATCCCTTTGCCAATTCCACAAGAACAGCCTTAGCGAAAGGCTTCTTGAAGGGAAAGATGTAACTCTGTGAGATGAATTAACAGAACACAGAGCAGTTTCTCAGAAAGCTTCTTTCCAGTTTTGAACGGAAGATATTTCCTTTTTCACCATAGCCCTCTATGGGCTTCCAAATATCCCTTTGCCAATTCCACAAGAACAGCCTTAGCGAAAGGCTTCTTGAAGGGAAAGATGTAACTCTGTGAGATGAATTAACAGAACACAGAGCAGTTTCTCAGAAAGCTTCTTTCCAGTTTTGAACGGAAGATATTTCCTTTTTCACCATAGCCCTCTATGGGCTTCCAAATATCCCTTTGCCAATTCCACAAGAACAGCCTTAGCGAAAGGCTTCTTGAAGGGAAAGATGTAACTCTGTGAGATGAATTAACAGAACATAGAACAGTTTCTCAGAAAGCTTCTTTCCAGTTTTGAACGGAAGATATTTCCTTTTTCACCATAGCCCTCTATGGGCTTCCAAATATCCCTTTGCCAATTCCACAAGAACAGCCTTAGCGAAAGGCTTCTTGAAGGGAAAGATGTAACTCTGTGAGATGAATTAACAGAACACAGAGCAGTTTCTCAGAAAGCTTCTTTCCACTTTTGAACGGAAGATATTTCCTTTTTCACCATAGCCCTCTATGGGCTTCCAAATATCCCTTTGCCAATTCCACAAGAACAGCCTTAGCGAAAGGCCTCTTGAAGGGAAAGATGTAACTCTGTGAGATGAATTAACAGAACACAGAGCAGTTTCTCAGAAGGCTTCTTTCCAGTTTTGAACGGAAGATATTTCCTTTTTCACAATAGCCCTCTAAGGGCTTCCAAATATCCCTTTGCCAATTCCACAAGAACAGCCTTAGCGAAAAGCTTCTTGAAGGGAAAGATGTAACTCTGTGAGATGAATTAACAGAACACAGAGCAGTTTCTCAGAAAGCTTCTTTCCAGTTTTGAACGCAAGATATTTCTTTTTTCACCATAGCCCTCTATGGGCTTCCAAATATCCCTTTGCCAATTCCACAAGAACAGTCTTAGCGAAAGGCTTCTTGAAGGGAAAGATGTAACTCTGTGAGATGAATTAACAGAACACTGAGCAGTTTCTCAGAAAGCTTCTTTCCAGTTTGAACGGAAGATATATCCTTTTTCACCATAGCCCTCTATGGGCTTCCAAATATCCCTTTGCCAGTTCCACAAGAACAGCCTTAGCGAAAGGCTTCTTGAAGGGAAAGATGTAACTCTGTGAGATGAATTAACAGAACACAGAGCAGTTTCTCAGAAAGCTTCTTTCCAGTTTTGAACGGAAGATATTTCCTTTTTCACCGTAGCCCTCTATGGGCTTCCAAATATCCCTTTGCCAATTCCACAAGAACAGCCTAAGCGAAAGGCTTCTTGAAGGGAAAGATGTAACTCTGTGAGATGAATTAACAGAACACAGAGCAGTTTCTCAGAAAGCTTCTTTCCAGTTTTGAACGGAAGATATTTCCTTTTTCACCATAGCCCTCTATGGGCTTCCAAATATCCCTTTGCCAATTCCACAAGAACAGCCTTAGCGAAAGGCTTCTTGAAGGGAAAGATGTAACTCTGTGAGATGAATTAACAGAACACAGAGCAGTTTCTCAGAAAGCTTCTTTCCAGTTTTGAACGGAAGATATTTCCTTTTTCAACGTAGCCCTCTATGGGCTTCCAAATATCCCTTTGCCAATTCCACAAGAACAGCCTAAGCGAAAGGCTTCTTGAAGGGAAAGATGTAACTCTGTGAGATGAATTAACAGAACACAGAGCAGTTTCTCAGAAAGCTTCTTTCCAGTTTTGAACGGAAGATATTTCCTTTTTCACCATAGCCCTCTATGGGCTTCCAAATATCCCTTTGCCAATTCCACAAGAACAGCCTTAGCGAAAGGCTTCTTGAAGGGAAAGATGTAACTCTGTGAGATGAATTAACAGAACATAGAACAGTTTCTCAGAAAGTTTCTTTCCAGTTTTGAACGGAAGATATTTCCTTTTTCACCATAGCCCTCTATGGGCTTCCAAATATCCCTTTGCCAATTCCACAAGAACAGGCTTAGCGAAAGGCTTCTTGAAGGGAAAGATGTAACTCTGTGAGATGAATTAACAGAACACAGAGCAGTTTCTCAGAAAGCTTCTTTCCAGTTTTGAACGGAAGATATTTCCTTTTTCACCATAGCCCTCTATGGGCTTCCAAATATCCCTTTGCCAATTCCACAAGAACAGCCTTAGCGAAAGGCTTCTTGAAGGGAAAGATGTAACTCTGTGAGATGAATTAACAGAACACAGAGCAGTTTCTCAGAAAGCTTCTTTCCAGTTTTGAACGGAAGATATTTCCTTTTTCACCATAGCCCTCTATGGGCTTCCAAATATCCCTTTGCCAATTCCACAAGAACAGCCTTAGCGAAAGGCTTCTTGAAGGGAAAGATGTAACTCTGTGAGATGAATTAACAGAACACAGAGCAGTTTCTCAGAAAGCTTCTTTCCAGTTTTGAAGGGAAGATATTTCCTTTTTCACCATAGCCCTCTATGGGCTTCCAAATATCCCTTTGCCAATTCCACAAGAACAGCCTTAGCGAAAGGCTTCTTGAGGGAAATATGTAACTCTGTGAGATGAATTAACAAAACACCGAGCAGTTTCTTAGAAAGCTTCTTTCCAGTTTTGAACGGAAGATATTTCCTTTTTCACCATAGCCCTCTATGGGCTTCCAAATATCCCTTTACCAATTCCACAAGAACAGCCTTAGCGAAAGGCTTCTTGAAGGGAAAGATGTAACTCTGTGAGATGAATTAACAGAACACAGAGCAGTTTCTCAGAAAGCTTCTTACCAGTATTGAACGGAAGATATTTCCTTTTTCACCATAGCCCTCTATGGGCTTCCAAATATCCCTTTGCCAATTCCACAAGAACAGCCTTAGCGAAAGGCTTCTTGAAGGGAAAGATGTAACTCTGTGAGATGAATTAACAGAACACAGAGCAGTTTCTCAGAAGGCTTCTTTCCAGTTTTGAACGGAAGATATTTCCTTTTTTACAATAGCCATCTAATGGCTTCCAAATATCCCTCTGCCAATTCCACAAGAACAGCCTTAGCGAAAAGCTTCTTGAAGGGAAAGATGTAACTCTGTGGGATGAATTAACAGAACAGAGAGCAGTTTCTCAGAAAGCTTCTTTCCAGTTATGAACGGAAGATATTTCCTTTTTCACCATAGCCCTCTATGGGCTTCCAAATATCCCTTTGCCAATTCCACAAGAACAGCCTTAACGAAAGGCTTCTTGAAGGGAAAGATGTAACTCTGTGAGATGAATTAACAGAACACAGAGCAGTTTCTCAGAAAGCTTCTTTCCAGTTTGAACGGAAGATATTTCCTTTTTCACCATAGCCCTCCATGGGCTTCCAAATATCCCTTTGCCAATTCCACAAGAACAGCCTTAGCGAAAGGCTTCTTGAAGTGAAAGATGTAACTCTGTGAGATGAATTAACAGAACACAGAGCAGTTTCTCAGAAAGCTTCTTTCCAGTTTTGAACGGAAGATATTTCCTTTTTCACCATAGCCCTCTATGGGCTTCCAAATATCCCTTTTCCAATTCCACAAGAACAGCCTTAGCGAAAGTCTTCTTGAAGGGAAAGATGTAACTCTGTGAGATGAATTAACAGAACACAGAGCAGTTTCTGAGAAAGCTTCTTTCCAGTTTTGAACGGAAGATATTTCCTTTTTCACCATAGCCCTCTTTGGGCTTCCAAATATCCCATTGCCTATTCCACAAGAACAGCCTTAGCGAAAGGCTTCTTGAAGGGAAAGATGTAACTCTGTGAGATGAATTAACAGAACACAGAGCAGTTTCTCAGAAAGCTTCTTTCCAGTTTTGAACGGAAGATAGTTCCTTTTTCACCATAGCCCTCTATGGGCTTCCAAATATCCCTTTGCCAATTCCACAAGAACAGCCTTGGCGAAAGGCTTCTTGAAGGGAAAGATGTAACTCTGTGAGGTGAATTAACAGAACATAGAACAGTTTCTCAGAAAGCTTCCTTCCAGTTTTGAACGGGAAGATATTTCCTTTTTCACCATAGCCCTCTATGGGCTTCCAAATATCCCTTTGCCAATTCCACAAGAACAGCCTTAGCGAAAGGCTTCTTGAAGGGAAAGATGTAACTCTGTGAGATGAATTAACAGAACACAGAGCAGTTTCTCAGAAAGCTTCTTTCCAGTTTTGAACGGAAGATATTTCCTTTTTCACCATAGCCCTGTATGGGCTTTCAAATACCCCTTTGCCAATTCCACAAGAACAGCCTTAGCGAAAGACTCCTTGAAGGGAAAGATGTAACTCTGTGAGACGAATTAACAGAACACAGAGCAGTTTCTCAGAAAGCTTCTTTCCAGTTTTGAACGGAAGATATTTCCTTTTTCACCATAGCCCTCTATGGGCTTCCAAATATCTCTTTGCCAATTCCACAAGAACAGCATTTGCGAAAGTCTTCTTGAAGGGAAAGATGTAACTCTGTGAGATGAATTAACAAAACACCGAGCAGTTTCTCAGAAAGCTTCTTTCCAGTTTTGAACGGAAGATATTTCCTTTTTCACCGTAGCCCTCTATGGGCTTCCAAATATCCCTTTGCCAATTCCCCAAGAAGAGCCTTAGCGAAAGGCTTCTTGAAGGGAAAGATGTAACTCTGTGAGATGAATTAACAGAACACAGAGCAGTTTCTCAGAAAGCTTCTTTCCAGTTTTGAACGGAAGATATTTCCTTTTTCACAATAGCCCTCTATGGGCTTCCAAATCTCCCTTTGCCAATTACACAAGAACAGCCTTAGCGAAAGGCTTCTTGAAGGGAAAGATGTAACTCTGTGAGATGAATTAACAGAACACAGAGCAGTTTCTCAGAAAGCTTCTTTCCAGTTTTGAACGGAAGATATTTCCTTTTTCACCATAGCCCTCTATGGGCTTCCAAATATCCCTTTGCCAATTCCACAAGAACAGCTTTAGCGAAAGGCGTCTTGAAGGGAAAGATGTAACTCTGTGAGATGAATTAACAGAACACTGAGCAGTTTCTCAGAAAGCTTCTTTCCAGTTTGAACGGAAGATATTTCCTTTTTCACCATAGCCCTCTATGGGCTTCCAAATATCCCTTTGCCAATTCCACAAGAACAGCCTTAGCGAAAGGCTTCTTGAAGGGAAAGATGTAACTCTGTGAGATGAATTAACAGAACACAGAGCAGTTTCTCAGAAAGCTTCTTTCCAGTTTTGAACGGAAGATATTTCCTTTTTCACCGTAGCCCTCTATGGGCTTCCAAATATCCCTTTGCCAATTCCACAAGAACAGCCTAAGCGAAAGGCTTCTTGAAGGGAAAGATGTAACTCTGTGAGATGAATTAACAGAACACAGAGCAGTTTCTCAGAAAGCTTCTTTCCAGTTTTGAACGGAAGATATTTTCTTTTTCACCATAGCCCTCTATGGGCTTCCAAATATCCCTTTGCCAATTCCACAAGAACAGCCTTAGCGAAAGGCTTCTTGAAGGGAAAGATGTAACTCTGTGAGATGAATTAACAGAACATAGAACAGTTTCTCAGAAAGCTTCTTTCCAGTTTTGAACGGAAGATACTTCCTTTTTCACCATAGCCCTCTATGGGCTTCCAATATCCCTTTGCCAATTCCACAAGAACAGTCTTAGCGAAAGGCTTCTTGAAGGGAAAGATGTAACTCTGTGAGATGAATTAACAGAACACTGAGCAGTTTCTCAGAAAGCTTCTTTCCAGTTTGAACGGAAGATATATCCTTTTTCACCATAGCCCTCTATGGGCTTCCAAATATCCCTTTGCCAGTTCCACAAGAACAGCCTTAGCGAAAGGCTTCTTGAAGGGAAAGATGTAACTCTGTGAGATGAATTAACAGAACACAGAGCAGTTTCTCAGAAAGCTTCTTTCCAGTTTTGAACGGAAGATATTTCCTTTTTCACCGTAGCCCTCTATGGGCTTCCAAATATCCCTTTGCCAATTCCACAAGAACAGCCTTAGCGAAAGGCTTCTTGAAGGGAAAGATGTAACTCTGTGAGATGAATTAACAGAACATAGAACATTTCCTCAGAAAGTTTCTTTCCAGTTTTGAACGAAGATATTTCCTTTTTCACCATAGCCCTCTATGGGCTTCCAAATATCCCTTTGCCAATTCCACAAGAACAGCCTTAGCGAAAGGCTTCTTGAAGGGAAAGATGTAACTCTGTGAGATGAATTAACAGAACACAGAGCAGTTTCTCAGAAAGCTTCTTTCCAGTTTTGAACGGAAGATATTTCCTTTTTCACCATAGCCCTCTATGGGCTTCCAAATATCCCTTTGCCAATTCCACAAGAACAGCCTTAGCGAAAGGCTTCTTGAAGGGAAAGATGTAACTCTGTGAGATGAATTAACAGAACACAGAGCAGTTTCTCAGAAAGCTTCTTTCCAGTTTTGAACGGAAGATATTTCCTTTTTCACCATAGCCCTCTATGGGCTTCCAAATATCCCTTTGCCAATTCCACAAGAACAGCCTTAGCGAAAGGCTTCTTGAAGGGAAAGATGTAACTCTGTGAGATGAATTAACAGAACACTAGACAGTTTCTCAGAAAGCTTCTTTCCAGTTTTGAACGGAAGATATTTCCTTTTTCACCATAGCCCTCTATGGGCTTCCAAATATCCCTTTGCCAATTCCACAAGAACAGCCTTAGCGAAAGGCTTCTTGAAGGGAAAGATGTAACTCTGTGAGATGAATTAACAGAACACAGAGCAGTTTCTCAGAAAGGCTTCTTTCCACGTTTTGAACGGAAGATATTTCCTTTTTCACCATAGCCCTCTATGGGCTTCCAAATATCCCTTTGCCAATTCCACAAGAACAGCCTTAGCGAAAGGCCTCTTGAAGGGAAAGATGTAACTCTGTGAGATGAATTAACAGAACACAGAGCAGTTTCTCAGAAGGCTTCTTTCCAGTTTTGAAGCAAGATATTTCCTTTTTTCACAATAGCCCTCTATGGGCTTCCAAATATCCCTTTGCCAATTCCACAAGAACAGCCTTAGCGAAAAGCTTCTTGAAGGGAAAGATGTAACTCTGTGAGATGAATTAACAGAACACAGAGCAGTTTCTCAGAAAGCTTCTTTCCAGTTTTGAACGGCAAGATATTTCCTTTTTCACCATAGCCCTCTATGGGCTTCCAAATATCCCTTTGCCAGTTCCACAAGAACAGTCTTAGCGAAAGGCTTCTTGAAGGGAAAGATGTAACTCTGTGAGATGAATTAACAGAACACTGAGCAGTTTCTCAGAAAGCTTCTTTCCAGTTTGAACGGAAGATATATCCTTTTTCACCATAGCCCTCTATGGGCTTCCAAATATCCCTTTGCCATTCCACAAGAACAGCCTTAGCGAAAGGCTTCTTGAAGGGAAAGATGTAACTCTGTGAGATGAATTAACAGAACACAGAGCAGTTTCTCAGAAAGCTTCTTTCCAGTTTTGAACGGAAGATATTTCCTTTTTCACCAGTAGCCCTCTATGGGCTTCCAAATATCCCTTGCCAATTCCACAAGGAACAGCCTAAGCGAAAGGCTTCTCTGCCTTTCTGTGTTTCTTTGCCTTTTTTTTTGTTTTTTTATTTTTGATATCTTTTATCTGTTTTTTTTTTTTT